>NW_027520043.1:340825-681650 GCF_051989625.1 Stigmatopora argus
ATTTACCGATCTTTTCCAAAACTTTCTGCGGGCTTTCAATGCACTATTCCTGGGTTGATTTTAAACATTTTCGACCATTTTTGACATTTTCCCAAATTTACCGATCTTTTCCAAAACTTTCTGCGGGCTTTCAATGCACTATTCCTGGGTTGATTTTAAACATTTTCGACCATTTTTGACATTTTCCCAAATTTACCGATCTTTTCCAAAACTTTCTGCGGGCTTTCAATGCACTATTCCTGGGTTGATTTTAAACATTTTCGACCATTTTTGACATTTTCCCAAATTTACCGATCTTTTCCAAAACTTTCTGCGGGCTTTCAATGCACTATTCCTGGGTTGATTTTAAACATTTTCGACCATTTTTGACATTTTCCCAAATTTACCGATCTTTTCCAAAACTTTCTGCGGGCTTTCAATGCACTATTCCTGGGTTGATTTTAAACATTTTCGACCATTTTTGACATTTTCCCAAATTTACCGATCTTTTCCAAAACTTTCTGCGGGCTTTCAATGCACTATTCCTGGGTTGATTTTAAACATTTTCGACCATTTTTGACATTTTCCCAAATTTACCGATCTTTTCCAAAACTTTCTGCGGGCTTTCAATGCACTATTCCTGGGTTGATTTTAAACATATTTGACCATTTTTGACATTTTCCCAAATTTACCGATCTTTTCCAAAACTTTCTGCGGGCTTTCAATGCACTATTCCTGGGTTGATTTTAAACATTTTCGACCATTTTTGACATTTTCCCAAATATACCGATCTTTTCCAAAACTTTCTGCGGGCTTTCAATGCACTATTCCTGGGTTGATTTTAAACATTTTTGACCATTTTTGACATTTTCCCAAATTTACCGATCTTTTCCAAAACTTTCTGCGGGCTTTCAATGCACTATTCCTGGGTTGATTTTAAACATTTTCGACCATTTTTGACATTTTCCCAAATTTACCGATCTTTTCCAAAACTTTCTGCGGGCTTTCAATGCACTATTCCTGGGTTGATTTTAAACATTTTCGACCATTTTTGACATTTTCCCAAATTTACCGATCTTTTCCAAAACTTTCTGCGGGCTTTCAATGCACTATTCCTGGGTTGATTTTAAACATTTTTGACCATTTTTGACATTTTCCCAAATTTACCGATCTTTTCCAAAACTTTCTGCGGGCTTTCAATGCACTATTCCTGGGTTGATTTTAAACATTTTCGACCATTTTTGACATTTTCCCAAATTTACCGATCTTTTCCAAAACTTTCTGCGGGCTTTCAATGCACTATTATCGACAGATACCAGGTTTCATCGTCGAGCTCCGTATATTTTTCGAGTTTCAGCACTTTTAAAATCGGCGGGGGTTCGCCCCGAGTCGATCCGAGAATAGTGCACCGTGAGCGGATTGGGTCGGCTGATGCCCCGCTGAATTTCTGAGCTCCAGAAATTTTTCTAAGTCCCTCCACACTTAGAAAAAAAAACGCTTAAATTTAAGCGGATTTTTTCTAAGTCCCTCCACACTTAGAAAAAAAACGCTTAAATTTAAATTTACCGATCTTTTCCAAAACTTTCTGCGGGCTTTCGGTGCACTATTCCTGGGTTAATTTTAAACATTTTCGACCATTTTTGACATTTTCCCAAATTTACCGATCTTTTCCAAAACTTTCTGCGGGCTTTCAATGCACTATTTCTGGGTTGATTTTAAACATTTTCGACCATTTTTGACATTTTCCCAAATTTACCGATCTTTTCCAAAACTTTCTGCGGGCTTTCAATGCACTATTCCTGGGTTGATTTTAAACATTTTTGACCATTTTTGACATTTTCCCAAATTTACCGATCTTTTCCAAATCTTTCTGCGGGCTTTCAATGCACTATTCCTGGGTTGATTTTAAACATTTTCGACCATTTTTGACATTTTCCCAAATTTACCGATCTTTTCCAAAACTTTCTGCGGGCTTTCAATGCACTATTTCTGGGTTGATTTTAACCATTTTCGACCATTTTTAACATTTTTCCAACTTTTTCCACATGTTCCAATGTACGCACTGGGCCGCTATGGAACCCGCAGAACTCTGCCACACTGTGGACATTTTTTTTTACTGCAATTAGGGTCAAATTGCCGGGTCAAAAGTGTCATTTCTTCGGGTAAATCACCCTCCTGGGCCCGGTTTTAATGTTTAAAAAGGTCAAATATTTGTATTAAATATATAATATTTGTATTTGATCGATGAGTGCTGATTTAAAACCAATTTTAGTGCATTTTGGGCACTTTTGAGAATGGTCGTATGTCGTCGTATTTGGTCGCGCCGACGTTTATGGCTGTCTTTTACCCAGGAAAATCACCTCCAGTGCCCGATATTCATGTCTGCACTTTGCCTGGGTTGACCCCAACCCAACCCCTAACTCTAACCCAAACCCAAACCCAAACCCATCTGTGGAGCCCTGTACGCCGCCTAGAGCTAAATAACGTTTTAAAAATTAAAAAAAAAAAAAAAAAATTCTACCCCTGGTAGACCCAAAAAAAAATTCTAGCGCTGGTAGACCCAGAAAAAATTTCTGCGGTCTTTCGATGCACTATTCCTGGGTTGATTTTAAACATTTTCGACCATTTTTGACATTTTCCCAAATTTACCGATCTTTTCCTAAACTTTCTGCGGGCTTTCAATGCACTATTCCTGGGTTGATTTTAAACATTTTTGACCATTTTTGACATTTTCCCAAATTTACCGATCTTTTCCAAAACTTTCTGCGGGCTTTCAATGCACTATTCCTGGGTTGATTTTAAACATTTTTGACCATTTTTGACATTTTCCCAAATTTACCGATCTTTTCCAAAACTTTCTGCGGGCTTTCAATGCACTATTCCTGGGTTGATTTTAAACATTTTCGACCATTTTTGACATTTTCCCAAATATACCGATCTTTTCCAAAACTTTCTGCGGGCTTTCAATGCACTATTCCTGGGTTGATTTTAAACATTTTTGACCATTTTTGACATTTTCCCAAATTTACCGATCTTTTCCAAAACTTTCTGCGGGCTTTCAATGCACTATTCCTGGGTTGATTTTAAACATTTTCGACCATTTTTGACATTTTCCCAAATTTACCGATCTTTTCCAAAACTTTCTGCGGGCTTTCAATGCACTATTCCTGGGTTGATTTTAAACATTTTCGACCATTTTTGACATTTTCCCAAATTTACCGATCTTTTCCAAAACTTTCTGCGGGCTTTCAATGCACTATTCCTGGGTTGATTTTAAACATTTTCGACCATTTTTGACATTTTCCCAAATTTACCGATCTTTTCCAAAACTTTCTGCGGGCTTTCAATGCACTATTCCTGGGTTGATTTTAAACATTTTCGACCATTTTTGACATTTTCCCAAATTTACCGATCTTTTCCAAAACTTTCTGCGGGCTTTCAATGCAATATTCCTGGGTTGATTTTAAACATTTTCGACCATTTTTGACATTTTCCCAAATTTACCGATCTTTTCCAAAACTTTCTGCGGGCTTTCAATGCACTATTCCTGGGTTGATTTTAAACATTTTTGACCATTTTTGACATTTTCCCAAATTTACCGATCTTTTCCAAAACTTTCTGCGGGCTTTCAATGCACTATTCCTGGGTTGATTTTAAACATTTTCGACCATTTTTGACATTTTCCCAAATTTACCGATCTTTTCCAAAACTTTCTGCGGGCTTTCAATGCACTATTCCTGGGTTGATTTTAAACATTTTCGACCATTTTTGACATTTTCCCAAATTTACCGATCTTTTCCAAAACTTTCTGCGGGCTTTCAATGCACTATTCCTGGGTTGATTTTAAACATTTTTGACCATTTTTGACATTTTCCCAAATTTACCGATCTTTTCCAAAACTTTCTGCGGGCTTTCAATGCACTATTCCTGGGTTGATTTTAAACATTTTCGACCATTTTTGACATTTTCCCAAATTTACCGATCTTTTCCAAAACTTTCTGCGGGCTTTCGGTGCACTATTCCTGGGTTGATTTTAAACATTTTCGACCATTTTTGACATTTTCCCAAATTTACCGATCTTTTTCCAAAACTTTCTGCGGGCTTTCGATGCACTATTATCGACAGATACCAGGTTTCATCGTCGAGCTCCGTATATTTTTCGAGTTTCAGCACTTTTAAAATCGGCGGGGGTTCGCCCCGAGTCGATCCGAGAATAGTGCACTGTGAGCGGATTGGGTCGGCTGATGCCCCGCTGAATTTCTGAGCTCCAGAAATTTTTCTAAGTCCCTCCACACTTAGAAAAAAAAACGCTTAAATTTAAGCGGATTTTTTCTAAGTCCCTCCACACTTAGAAAAAAAACGCTTAAATTTAAGCGGATTTTTTCTAAGTCCCTCCACACTTAGAAAAAAAACGCTTAAATTTAAGCGGATTTTTTCTAAGTCCCTCCACACTTAGAAAAAAAACGCTTAAATTTAAGCGGATTTTTTCTAAGTCCCTCCACACTTAGAAAAAAAAACGCTTAAATTTAAGCGGATTTTTTCTAAGTCCCTCCACACTTAGAAAAAAAACGCTTAAATTTAAGCGGATTTTTTCTAAGTCCCTCCACACTTAGAAAAAAAAACGCTTAAATTTAAATTTACCGATCTTTTCCAAAACTTTCTGCGGGCTTTCAATGCACTATTCCTGGGTTGATTTTTAACATTTTCGACCATTTTTGACATTTTCCCAAATATACCGATCTTTTCCAAAACTTTCTGCGGGCTTTCAATGCACTATTCCTGGGTTGATTTTAAACATTTTTGACCATTTTTGACATTTTCCCAAATTTACCGATCTTTTCCAAAACTTTCTGCGGGCTTTCAATGCACTATTCCTGGGTTGATTTTAAACATTTTCGACCATTTTTGACATTTTCCCAAATTTACCGATCTTTTCCAAAACTTTCTGCGGGCTTTCAATGCACTATTCCTGGGTTGATTTTAAACATTTTCGACCATTTTTGACATTTTCCCAAATTTACCGATCTTTTCCAAAACTTTCTGCGGGCTTTCAATGCACTATTCCTGGGTTGATTTTAAACATTTTCGACCATTTTTGACATTTTCCCAAATTTACCGATCTTTTCCAAAACTTTCTGCGGGCTTTCAATGCACTATTCCTGGGTTGATTTTAAACATTTTCGACCATTTTTGACATTTTCCCAAATTTACCGATCTTTTCCAAAACTTTCTGCGGGCTTTCAATGCACTATTCCTGGGTTGATTTTAAACATTTTCGACCATTTTTGACATTTTCCCAAATTTACCGATCTTTTCCAAAACTTTCTGCGGGCTTTCAATGCACTATTTCTGGGTTGATTTTAACCATTTTCGACCATGTTTAACATTTTTCCAACTTTTTCCACATGTTCCAATGTACGCACTGGGCCGCTATGGAACCCGCAGAACTCTGCCACACTGTGGACATTTTTTTTACTGCAATTAGGGTCAAATTGCCGGGTCAAAAGTGTCATTTCTTCGGGTAAATCACCCTCCTGGGCCCGGTTTTAATGTTTAAAAAGGTCAAATATTTGTATTAAATATATAATATTTGTATTTGATCGATGAGTGCTGATTTAAAACCAATTTTAGTGCATTTTGGGCACTTTTGAGAATGGTCGTATGTCGTCGTATTTGGTCGCGCCGACGTTTATGGCTGTCTTTTACCCAGGAAAATCACCTCCAGTGCCCGATATTCATGTCTGCACTTTGCCTGGGTTGACCCCAACCCAACCCCTAACTCTAACCCAAACCCAAACCCAAACCCATCTGTGGAGCCCTGTACGCCGCCTAGAGCTAAATAACGTTTTAAAAATTAAAAAAAAAAAAAAAAAAATTCTACCCCTGGTAGACCCAAAAAAAATTTCTAGCGCTGGTAGACCCAGAAAAAATTTCTGCGGTCTTTCGATGCACTATTCCTGGGTTGATTTTAAACATTTTCGACCATTTTTGACATTTTCCCAAATTTACCGATCTTTTCCTAAACTTTCTGCGGGCTTTCAATGCACTATTCCTGGGTTGATTTTAAACATTTTTGACCATTTTTGACATTTTCCCAAATTTACCGATCTTTTCCAAAACTTTCTGCGGGCTTTCAATGCACTATTCCTGGGTTGATTTTAAACATTTTCGACCATTTTTGACATTTTCCCAAATTTACCGATCTTTTCCAAAACTTTCTGCGGGCTTTCGGTGCACTATTCCTGGGTTGATTTTAAACATTTTCGACCATTTTTGACATTTTCCCAAATTTACCGATCTTTTTCCAAAACTTTCTGCGGGCTTTCGATGCACTATTATCGACAGATACCAGGTTTCATCGTCGAGCTCCGTATATTTTCGAGTTTCTGCACTTTTAAAATCGGCGGGGGTTCGCCCCGAGTCGATCCGAGAATAGTGCACCGTGAGCGGATTGGGTCGGCTGATGCCCCGCTGAATTTCTGAGCTCCAGAAATTTTTCTAAGTCCCTCCACACTTAGAAAAAAAACGCTTAAATTTAAGCGGATTTTTTCTAAGTCCCTCCACACTTAGAAAAAAAACGCTTAAATTTAAGCGGATTTTTTCTAAGTCCCTCCACACTTAGAAAAAAAACGCTTAAATTTAAGCGGATTTTTTCTAAGTCCCTCCACACTTAGAAAAAAAACGCTTAAATTTAAGCGGATTTTTTCTAAGTCCCTCCACACTTAGAAAAAAAAACGCTTAAATTTAAATTTACCGATCTTTTCCAAAACTTTCTGCGGGCTTTCGGTGCACTATTCCTGGGTTGATTTTAAACATTTTCGACCATTTTTGACATTTTCCCAAATTTACCGATCTTTTCCAAAACTTTCTGCGGGCTTTCAATGCACTATTCCTGGGTTGATTTTAAACATTTTTGACCATTTTTGACATTTTCCCAAATTTACCGATCTTTTCCAAAACTTTCTGCGGGCTTTCAATGCACTATTCCTGGGTTGATTTTAAACATTTTCGACCATTTTTGACATTTTCCCAAATTTACCGATCTTTTCCAAAACTTTCTGCGGGCTTTCAATGCACTATTCCTGGGTTGATTTTAAACATTTTTGACCATTTTTGACATTTTCCCAAATTTACCGATCTTTTCCAAAACTTTCTGCGGGCTTTCAATGCACTATTCCTGGGTTGAATTTAAACATTTTTGACCATTTTTGACATTTTCCCAAATTTACCCATCTTTTCCAAAACTTTCTGCGGGCTTTCAATGCACTATTCCTGGGTTGATTTTAAACATTTTTGACCATTTTTGACATTTTCCCAAATTTACCGATCTTTTCCAAAACTTTCTGCGGGCTTTCAATGCACTATTCCTGGGTTGATTTTAAACATTTTCGACCATTTTTGACATTTTCCCAAATTTACCGATCTTTTCCAAAACTTTCTGCGGGCTTTCAATGCACTATTTCTGGGTTGAGTTTAACCATTTTCGACCATGTTTAACATTTTTCCAACTTTTTCCACATGTTCCAATGTACGCACTGGGCCGCTATGGAACCCGCAGAACTCTGCCACACTGTGGACATTTTTTTTTACTGCAATTAGGGTCAAATTGCCGGGTCAAAAGTGTCATTTCTTCGGGTAAATCACCCTCCTGGGCCCGGTTTTAATGTTTAAAAAGGTCAAATATTTGTATTAAATATATAATATTTGTATTTGATCGATGAGTGCTGATTTAAAACCAATTTTACTGCATTTTGGGCACTTTTGAGAATGGTCGTATGTCGTCGTATTTGGTCGCGCCGACGTTTATGGCTGTCTTTTACCCAGGAAAATCACCTCCAGTGCCCGATATTCATGTCTGCACTTTGCCTGGGTTGACCCCAACCCAACCCCTAACTCTAACCCAAACCCAAACCCATCTGTGGAGCCCTGTACGCCGCCTAGAGCTAAATAACGTTTTAAAAATTAAAAAAAAAAAAAAAAATTCTACCCCTGGTAGACCCAAAAAAAATTTCTAGCGCTGGTAGACCCAGAAAAAATTTCTGCGGGCTTTCGATGCACTATTCCTGGGTTGATTTTAAACATTTTCGACCATTTTTGACATTTTCCCAAATTTACCGATCTTTTTCCAAAACTTTCTGCGGGCTTTCGATGCACTATTATCGACAGATACCAGGTTTCATCGTCGAGCTCCGTATATTTTTCGAGTTTCAGCACTTTTAAAATCGGCGGGGGTTCGCCCCGAGTCGATCCGAGAATAGTGCACCGTGAGCGGATTGGGTCGGCTGATGCCCCGCTGAATTTCTGAGCTCCAGAAATTTTTCTAAGTCCCTCCACACTTAGAAAAAAAACGCTTAAATTTAAGCGGATTTTTTCTAAGTCCCTCCACACTTAGAAAAAAAACGCTTAAATTTAAGCGGATTTTTTCTAAGTCCCTCCACACTTAGAAAAAAAAACGCTTAAATTTAAGCGGATTTTTTCTAAGTCCCTCCACACTTAGAAAAAAAACGCTTAAATTTAAATTTACCGATCTTTTCCAAAACTTTCTGCGGGCTTTCGGTGCACTATTCCTGGGTTGATTTTAAACATTTTCGACCATTTTTGACATTTTCCCAAATTTACCGATCTTTTCCAAAACTTTCTGCGGGCTTTCGGTGCACTATTCCTGGGTTGATTTTAAACATTTTCGACCATTTTTGACATTTTCCCAAATTTACCTATCTTTTTCCAAAACTTTCTGCGGGCTTTCGATGCACTATTATCGACAGATACCAGGTTTCATCGTCGAGCTCCGTATATTTTTCGAGTTTCAGCACTTTTAAAATCGGCGGGGGTTCGCCCCGAGTCGATCCGAGAATAGTGCACCGTGAGCGGATTGGGTCGGCTGATGCCCCGCTGAATTTCTGAGCTCCAGAAATTTTTCTAAGTCCCTCCACACTTAGAAAAAAAAACGCTTAAATTTAAGCGGATTTTTTCTAAGTCCCTCCACACTTAGAAAAAAAACGCTTAAATTTAAGCGGATTTTTTCTAAGTCCCTCCACACTTAGAAAAAAAACGCTTAAATTTAAGCGGATTTTTTCTAAGTCCCTCCACACTTAGAAAAAAAACGCTTAAATTTAAGCGGATTTTTTCTAAGTCCCTCCACACTTAGAAAAAAAACGCTTAAATTTAAGCGGATTTTTTCTAAGTCCCTCCACACTTAGAAAAAAAACGCTTAAATTTAAATTTACCGATCTTTTCCAAAACTTTCTGCGGGCTTTCGGTGCACTATTCCTGGGTTGATTTTAAACATTTTCGACCATTTTTGACATTTTCCCAAATTTACCGATCTTTTCCAAAACTTTCTGCGGGCTTTCAATGCACTATTCCTGGGTTGATTTTAAACATTTTTGACCATTTTTGACATTTTCCCAAATTTACCGATCTTTTCCAAAACTTTCTGCGGGCTTTCAATGCACTATTCCTGGGTTGATTTTAAACATTTTCGACCATTTTTGACATTTTCCCAAATTTACCGATCTTTTCCAAAACTTTCTGCGGGCTTTCAATGCACTATTCCTGGGTTGATTTTAAACATTTTTGACCATTTTTGACATTTTCCCAAATTTACCGATCTTTTCCAAAACTTTCTGCGGGCTTTCAATGCACTATTCCTGGGTTGATTTTAAACATTTTCGACCATTTTTGACATTTTCCCAAATTTACCGATCTTTTCCAAAACTTTCTGCGGGCTTTCAATGCACTATTCCTGGGTTGATTTTAAACATTTTCGACCATTTTTGACATTTTCCCAAATTTACCGATCTTTTCCAAAACTTTCTGCGGGCTTTCAATGCACTATTTCTGGGTTGATTTTAACCATTTTCGACCATGTTTAACATTTTTCCAACTTTTTCCACATGTTCCAATGTACGCACTGGGCCGCTATGGAACCCGCAGAACTCTGCCACACTGTGGACATTTTTTTTTACTGCAATTAGGGTCAAATTGCCGGGTCAAAAGTGTCATTTCTTCGGGTAAATCACCCTCCTGGGCCCGGTTTTAATGTTTAAAAAGGTCAAATATTTGTATTAAATATATAATATTTGTATTTGATCGATGAGTGCTGATTTAAAACCAATTTTAGTGCATTTTGGGCACTTTTGAGAATGGTCGTATGTCGTCGTATTTGGTCGCGCCGACGTTTATGGCTGTCTTTTACCCAGGAAAATCACCTCCAGTGCCCGATATTCATGTCTGCACTTTGCCTGGGTTGACCCCAACCCAACCCCTAACTCTAACCCAAACCCAAACCCAAACCCATCTGTGGAGCCCTGTACGCCGCCTAGAGCTAAATAACGTTTTAAAAATTAAAAAAAAAAAAAAAAAAATTCTACCCCTGGTAGACCCAAAAAAAATTTCTAGCGCTGGTAGACCCAGAAAAAATTTCTGCGGTCTTTCGATGCACTATTCCTGGGTTAATTTTAAACATTTTCGACCATTTTTGACATTTTCCCAAATTTACCGATCTTTTCCAAAACTTTCTGCGGGCTTTCAATGCACTATTCCTGGGTTGATTTTAAACATTTTCGACCATTTTTGACATTTTCCCAAATTTACCGATCTTTTCCAAAACTTTCTGCGGGCTTTCAATGCACTATTCCTGGGTTGATTTTAAACATTTTCGACCATTTTTGACATTTTCCCAAATTTACCGATCTTTTCCAAAACTTTCTGCGGGCTTTCAATGCACTATTCCTGGGTTGATTTTAAACATTTTTGACCATTTTTGACATTTTCCCAAATTTACCGATCTTTTCCAAAACTTTCTGCGGGCTTTCAATGCACTATTCCTGGGTTGATTTTAAACATTTTCGACCATTTTTGACATTTTCCCAAATATACCGATCTTTTCCAAAACTTTCTGCGGGCTTTCAATGCACTATTCCTGGGTTGATTTTAAACATTTTCGACCATTTTTGACATTTTCCCAAATTTACCGATCTTTTCCAAAACTTTCTGCGGGCTTTCAATGCACTATTCCTGGGTTGATTTTAAACATTTTCGACCATTTTTGACATTTTCCCAAATTTACCGATCTTTTCCAAAACTTTCTGCGGGCTTTCAATGCACTATTCCTGGGTTGATTTTAAACATTTTCGACCATTTTTGACATTTTCCCAAATTTACCGATCTTTTCCAAAACTTTCTGCGGGCTTTCAATGCACTATTCCTGGGTTGATTTTAAACATTTTTGACCATTTTTGACATTTTCCCAAATTTACCGATCTTTTCCAAAACTTTCTGCGGGCTTTCAATGCACTATTCCTGGGTTGATTTTAAACATTTTCGACCATTTTTGACATTTTCCCAAATTTACCGATCTTTTCCAAAACTTTCTGCGGGCTTTCAATGCACTATTCCTGGGTTGATTTTAAACATTTTCGACCATTTTTGACATTTTCCCAAATATACCGATCTTTTCCAAAACTTTCTGCGGGCTTTCAATGCACTATTCCTGGGTTGATTTTAAACATTTTTGACCATTTTTGACATTTTCCCAAATTTACCGATCTTTTCCAAAACTTTCTGCGGGCTTTCAATGCACTATTCCTGGGTTGATTTTAAACATTTTCGACCATTTTTGACATTTTCCCAAATTTACCGATCTTTTCCAAAACTTTCTGCGGGCTTTCAATGCACTATTCCTGGGTTGATTTTAAACATTTTCGACCATTTTTGACATTTTCCCAAATTTACCGATCTTTTCCAAAACTTTCTGCGGGCTTTCAATGCACTATTCCTGGGTTGATTTTAAACATTTTCGACCATTTTTGACATTTTCCCAAATTTACCGATCTTTTCCAAAACTTTCTGCGGGCTTTCAATGCACTATTCCTGGGTTGATTTTAAACATTTTCGACCATTTTTGACATTTTCCCAAATTTACCGATCTTTTCCAAAACTTTCTGCGGGCTTTCAATGCACTATTCCTGGGTTGATTTTAAACATTTTCGACCATTTTTGACATTTTCCCAAATTTACCGATCTTTTCCAAAACTTTCTGCGGGCTTTCAATGCACTATTCCTGGGTTGATTTTAAACATTTTCGACCATTTTTGACATTTTCCCAAATTTACCGATCTTTTCCAAAACTTTCTGCGGGCTTTCAATGCACTATTCCTGGGTTGATTTTAAACATTTTTGACCATTTTTGACATTTTCCCAAATTTACCGATCTTTTCCAAAACTTTCTGCGGGCTTTCAATGCACTATTCCTGGGTTGATTTTAAACATTTTCGACCATTTTTGACATTTTCCCAAATATACCGATCTTTTCCAAAACTTTCTGCGGGCTTTCAATGCACTATTCCTGGGTTGATTTTAAACATTTTTGACCATTTTTGACATTTTCCCAAATTTACCGATCTTTTCCAAAACTTTCTGCGGGCTTTCAATGCACTATTCCTGGGTTGATTTTAAACATTTTCGACCATTTTTGACATTTTCCCAAATTTACCGATCTTTTCCAAAACTTTCTGCGGGCTTTCAATGCACTATTCCTGGGTTGATTTTTAACATTTTCGACCATTTTTGACATTTTCCCAAATATACCGATCTTTTCCAAAACTTTCTGCGGGCTTTCAATGCACTATTCCTGGGTTGATTTTAAACATTTTTGACCATTTTTGACATTTTCCCAAATTTACCGATCTTTTCCAAAACTTTCTGCGGGCTTTCAATGCACTATTCCTGGGTTGATTTTAAACATTTTCGACCATTTTTGACATTTTCCCAAATTTACCGATCTTTTCCAAAACTTTCTGCGGGCTTTCAATGCACTATTCCTGGGTTGATTTTAAACATTTTCGACCATTTTTGACATTTTCCCAAATATACCGATCTTTTCCAAAACTTTCTGCGGGCTTTCAATGCACTATTCCTGGGTTGATTTTAAACATTTTTGACCATTTTTGACATTTTCCCAAATTTACCGATCTTTTCCAAAACTTTCTGCGGGCTTTCAATGCACTATTCCTGGGTTGATTTTAAACATTTTCGACCATTTTTGACATTTTCCCAAATTTACCGATCTTTTCCAAAACTTTCTGCGGGCTTTCAATGCACTATTCCTGGGTTGATTTTAAACATTTTCGACCATTTTTGACATTTTCCCAAATTTACCGATCTTTTCCAAAACTTTCTGCGGGCTTTCAATGCACTATTCCTGGGTTGATTTTAAACATTTTCGACCATTTTTGACATTTTCCCAAATTTACCGATCTTTTCCAAAACTTTCTGCGGGCTTTCAATGCACTATTCCTGGGTTGATTTTAAACATTTTCGACCATTTTTGACATTTTCCCAAATTTACCGATCTTTTCCAAAACTTTCTGCGGGCTTTCAATGCACTATTCCTGGGTTGATTTTAAACATTTTCGACCATTTTTGACATTTTCCCAAATTTACCGATCTTTTCCAAAACTTTCTGCGGGCTTTCAATGCACTATTCCTGGGTTGATTTTAAACATTTTTGACCATTTTTGACATTTTCCCAAATTTACCGATCTTTTCCAAAACTTTCTGCGGGCTTTCAATGCACTATTCCTGGGTTGATTTTAAACATTTTCGACCATTTTTGACATTTTCCCAAATATACCGATCTTTTCCAAAACTTTCTGCGGGCTTTCAATGCACTATTCCTGGGTTGATTTTAAACATTTTTGACCATTTTTGACATTTTCCCAAATTTACCGATCTTTTCCAAAACTTTCTGCGGGCTTTCAATGCACTATTCCTGGGTTGATTTTAAACATTTTCGACCATTTTTGACATTTTCCCAAATTTACCGATCTTTTCCAAAACTTTCTGCGGGCTTTCAATGCACTATTCCTGGGTTGATTTTTAACATTTTCGACCATTTTTGACATTTTCCCAAATATACCGATCTTTTCCAAAACTTTCTGCGGGCTTTCAATGCACTATTCCTGGGTTGATTTTAAACATTTTTGACCATTTTTGACATTTTCCCAAATTTACCGATCTTTTCCAAAACTTTCTGCGGGCTTTCAATGCACTATTCCTGGGTTGATTTTAAACATTTTCGACCATTTTTGACATTTTCCCAAATTTACCGATCTTTTCCAAAACTTTCTGCGGGCTTTCAATGCACTATTCCTGGGTTGATTTTAAACATTTTCGACCATTTTTGACATTTTCCCAAATTTACCGATCTTTTCCAAAACTTTCTGCGGGCTTTCAATGCACTATTCCTGGGTTGATTTTAAACATTTTCGACCATTTTTGACATTTTCCCAAATTTACCGATCTTTTCCAAAACTTTCTGCGGGCTTTCAATGCACTATTCCTGGGTTGATTTTAAACATTTTTGACCATTTTTGACATTTTCCCAAATTTACCGATCTTTTCCAAAACTTTCTGCGGGCTTTCAATGCACTATTCCTGGGTTGATTTTAAACATTTTCGACCATTTTTGACATTTTCCCAAATTTACCGATCTTTTCCAAAACTTTCTGCGGGCTTTCAATGCACTATTCCTGGGTTGATTTTTAACATTTTCGACCATTTTTGACATTTTCCCAAATATACCGATCTTTTCCAAAACTTTCTGCGGGCTTTCAATGCACTATTCCTGGGTTGATTTTAAACATTTTTGACCATTTTTGACATTTTCCCAAATTTACCGATCTTTTCCAAAACTTTCTGCGGGCTTTCAATGCACTATTCCTGGGTTGATTTTAAACATTTTCGACCATTTTTGACATTTTCCCAAATTTACCGATCTTTTCCTAAACTTTCTGCGGGCTTTCAATGCACTATTCCTGGGTTGATTTTAAACATTTTTGACCATTTTTGACATTTTCCCAAATTTACCGATCTTTTCCAAAACTTTCTGCGGGCTTTCAATGCACTATTCCTGGGTTGATTTTAAACATTTTCGACCATTTTTGACATTTTCCCAAATATACCGATCTTTTCCAAAACTTTCTGCGGGCTTTCAATGCACTATTCCTGGGTTGATTTTAAACATTTTTGACCATTTTTGACATTTTCCCAAATTTACCGATCTTTTCCAAAACTTTCTGCGGGCTTTCAATGCACTATTTCTGGGTTGATTTTAACCATTTTCGACCATTTTTAACATTTTTCCAACTTTTTCCACATGTTCCAATGTACGCACTGGGCCGCTATGGAACCCGCAGAACTCTGCCACACTGTGGACATTTTTTTTTTACTGCAATTAGGGTCAAATTGCCAGGTCAAAAGTGTCATTTCTTCGGGTAAATCACCCTCCTGGGCCCGGTTTTAATGTTTAAAAAGGTCAAATATTTGTATTAAATATATAATATTTGTATTTGATCGATGAGTGCTGATTTAAAACCAATTTTAGTGCATTTTGGGCACTTTTGAGAATGGTCGTATGTCGTCGTATTTGGTCGCGCCGACGTTTATGGCTGTCTTTTACCCAGGAAAATCACCTCCAGTGCCCGATATTCATGTCTGCACTTTGCCTGGGTTGACCCCAACCCAACCCCTAACTCTAACCCAAACCCAAACCCAAACCCATCTGTGGAGCCCTGTACGCCGCCTAGAGCTAAATAACGTTTTAAAAATTAAAAAAAAAAAAAAAATTTCTACCCCTGGTAGAACCAAAAAAAATTTCTAGCGCTGGTAGACCCAGAAAAAATTTCTGCGGTCTTTCGATGCACTATTCCTGGGTTAATTTTAAACATTTTCGACCATTTTTGACATTTTCCCAAATTTACCGATCTTTTCCAAAACTTTCTGCGGGCTTTCAATGCACTATTCCTGGGTTGATTTTAAACATTTTCGACCATTTTTGACATTTTCCCAAATTTACCGATCTTTTCCAAAACTTTCTGCGGGCTTTCAATGCACTATTCCTGGGTTGATTTTAAACATTTTTGACCATTTTTGACATTTTCCCAAATTTACCGATCTTTTCCAAAACTTTCTGCGGGCTTTCAATGCACTATTCCTGGGTTGATTTTAAACATTTTCGACCATTTTTGACATTTTCCCAAATTTACCGATCTTTTCCAAAACTTTCTGCGGGCTTTCGGTGCACTATTCCTGGGTTGATTTTAAACATTTTCGACCATTTTTGACATTTTCCCAAATTTACCGATCTTTTTCCAAAACTTTCTGCGGGCTTTCGATGCACTATTATCGACAGATACCAGGTTTCATCGTCGAGCTCCGTATATTTTTCGAGTTTCAGCACTTTTAAAATCGGCGGGGGTTCGCCCCGAGTCGATCCGAGAATAGTGCACCGTGAGCGGATTGGGTCGGCTGATGCCCCGCTGAATTTCTGAGCTCCAGAAATTTTTCTAAGTCCCTCCACACTTAGAAAAAAAACGCTTAAATTTAAGCGGATTTTTTCTAAGTCCCTCCACACTTAGAAAAAAAACGCTTAAATTTAAGCGGATTTTTTCTAAGTCCCTCCACACTTAGAAAAAAAACGCTTAAATTTAAGCGGATTTTTTCTAAGTCCCTCCACACTTAGAAAAAAAACGCTTAAATTTAAATTTACCGATCTTTTCCAAAACTTTCTGCGGGCTTTCAATGCACTATTCCTGGGTTGATTTTAAACATTTTTGACCATTTTTGACATTTTCCCAAATTTACCGATCTTTTCCAAAACTTTCTGCGGGCTTTCAATGCACTATTCCTGGGTTGATTTTAAACATTTTCGACCATTTTTGACATTTTCCCAAATTTACCGATCTTTTCCAAAACTTTCTGCGGGCTTTCAATGCACTATTCCTGGGTTGATTTTAAACATTTTTGACCATTTTTGACATTTTCCCAAATTTACCGATCTTTTCCAAAACTTTCTGCGGGCTTTCAATGCACTATTCCTGGGTTGATTTTAAACATTTTCGACCATTTTTGACATTTTCCCAAATTTACCGATCTTTTCCAAAACTTTCTGCGGGCTTTCAATGCACTATTCCTGGGTTGATTTTAAACATTTTTGACCATTTTTGACATTTTCCCAAATTTACCGATCTTTTCCAAAACTTTCTGCGGGCTTTCAATGCACTATTCCTGGGTTGATTTTAAACATTTTCGACCATTTTTGACATTTTCCCAAATTTACCGATATTTTCCAAAACTTTCTGCGGGCTTTCAATGCACTATTCCTGGGTTGATTTTAAACATTTTCGACCATTTTTGACATTTTCCCAAATTTACCGATCTTTTCCAAAACTTTCTGCGGGCTTTCAATGCACTATTCCTGGGTTGATTTTAAACATTTTCGACCATTTTTGACATTTTCCCAAATTTACCGATCTTTTCCAAAACTTTCTGCGGGCTTTCAATGCACTATTCCTGGGTTGATTTTAAACATTTTCGACCATTTTTGACATTTTCCCAAATTTACCGATCTTTTCCAAAACTTTCTGCGGGCTTTCAATGCACTATTCCTGGGTTGATTTTAAACATTTTCGACCATTTTTGACATTTTCCCAAATTTACCGATCTTTTCCAAAACTTTCTGCGGGCTTTCAATGCACTATTCCTGGGTTGATTTTAAACATTTTTGACCATTTTTGACATTTTCCCAAATTTACCGATCTTTTCCAAAACTTTCTGCGGGCTTTCAATGCACTATTCCTGGGTTGATTTTAAACATTTTCGACCATTTTTGACATTTTCCCAAATATACCGATCTTTTCCAAAACTTTCTGCGGGCTTTCAATGCACTATTCCTGGGTTGATTTTAAACATTTTTGACCATTTTTGACATTTTCCCAAATTTACCGATCTTTTCCAAAACTTTCTGCGGGCTTTCAATGCACTATTCCTGGGTTGATTTTAAACATTTTCGACCATTTTTGACATTTTCCCAAATTTACCGATCTTTTCCAAAACTTTCTGCGGGCTTTCAATGCACTATTCCTGGGTTGATTTTAAACATTTTCGACCATTTTTGACATTTTCCCAAATTTACCGATATTTTCCAAAACTTTCTGCGGGCTTTCAATGCACTATTCCTGGGTTGATTTTAAACATTTTCGACCATTTTTGACATTTTCCCAAATTTACCGATCTTTTCCAAAACTTTCTGCGGGCTTTCAATGCACTATTCCTGGGTTGATTTTAAACATTTTCGACCATTTTTGACATTTTCCCAAATTTACCGATCTTTTCCAAAACTTTCTGCGGGCTTTCAATGCACTATTCCTGGGTTGATTTTAAACATTTTCGACCATTTTTGACATTTTCCCAAATTTACCGATCTTTTCCAAAACTTTCTGCGGGCTTTCAATGCACTATTCCTGGGTTGATTTTAAACATTTTTGACCATTTTTGACATTTTCCCAAATTTACCGATCTTTTCCAAAACTTTCTGCGGGCTTTCAATGCACTATTCCTGGGTTGATTTTAAACATTTTCGACCATTTTTGACATTTTCCCAAATTTACCGATCTTTTCCAAAACTTTCTGCGGGCTTTCAATGCACTATTTCTGGGTTGATTTTAACCATTTTCGACCATGTTTAACATTTTTCCAACTTTTTCCACATGTTCCAATGTACGCACTGGGCCGCTATGGAACCCGCAGAACTCTGCCACACTGTGGACATTTTTTTTTACTGCAATTAGGGTCAAATTGCCGGGTCAAAAGTGTCATTTCTTCGGGTAAATCACCCTCCTGGGCCCGGTTTTAATGTTTAAAAAGGTCAAATATTTGTATTAAATATATAATATTTGTATTTGATCGATGAGTGCTGATTTAAAACCAATTTTAGTGCATTTTGGGCACTTTTGAGAATGGTCGTATGTCGTCGTATTTGGTCGCGCCGACGTTTATGGCTGTCTTTTACCCAGGAAAATCACCTCCAGTGCCCGATATTCATGTCTGCACTTTGCCTGGGTTGACCCCAACCCAACCCCTAACTCTAACCCAAACCCAAACCCAAACCCATCTGTGGAGCCCTGTACGCCGCCTAGAGCTAAATAACGTTTTAAAAATTAAAAAAAAAAAAAAAATTCTACCCCTGGTAGACCCAAAAAAAATTTCTAGCGCTGGTAGACCCAGAAAAAATTTCTGCGGTCTTTCGATGCACTATTCCTGGGTTAATTTTAAACATTTTCGACCATTTTTGACATTTTCCCAAATTTACCGATCTTTTCCAAAACTTTCTGCGGGCTTTCAATGCACTATTCCTGGGTTGATTTTAAACATTTTCGACCATTTTTGACATTTTCCCAAATTTACCGATCTTTTCCAAAACTTTCTGCGGGCTTTCAATGCACTATTCCTGGGTTGATTTTAAACATTTTTGACCATTTTTGACATTTTCCCAAATTTACCGATCTTTTCCAAAACTTTCTGCGGGCTTTCAATGCACTATTCCTGGGTTGATTTTAAACATTTTCGACCATTTTTGACATTTTCCCAAATATACCGATCTTTTCCAAAACTTTCTGCGGGCTTTCAATGCACTATTCCTGGGTTGATTTTAAACATTTTCGACCATTTTTGACATTTTCCCAAATTTACCGATCTTTTCCAAAACTTTCTGCGGGCTTTCAATGCACTATTCCTGGGTTGATTTTAAACATTTTTGACCATTTTTGACATTTTCCCAAATTTACCGATCTTTTCCAAAACTTTCTGCGGGCTTTCAATGCACTATTCCTGGGTTGATTTTAAACATTTTCGACCATTTTTGACATTTTCCCAAATTTACCGATCTTTTCCAAAACTTTCTGCGGGCTTTCAATGCACTATTCCTGGGTTGATTTTAAACATTTTCGACCATTTTTGACATTTTCCCAAATTTACCGATCTTTTCCAAAACTTTCTGCGGGCTTTCAATGCACTATTCCTGGGTTGATTTTAAACATTTTTGACCATTTTTGACATTTTCCCAAATTTACCGATCTTTTCCAAAACTTTCTGCGGGCTTTCAATGCACTATTCCTGGGTTGATTTTAAACATTTTCGACCATTTTTGACATTTTCCCAAATATACCGATCTTTTCCAAAACTTTCTGCGGGCTTTCAATGCACTATTCCTGGGTTGATTTTAAACATTTTTGACCATTTTTGACATTTTCCCAAATTTACCGATCTTTTCCAAAACTTTCTGCGGGCTTTCAATGCACTATTCCTGGGTTGATTTTAAACATTTTCGACCATTTTTGACATTTTCCCAAATTTACCGATCTTTTCCAAAACTTTCTGCGGGCTTTCAATGCACTATTCCTGGGTTGATTTTAAACATTTTTGACCATTTTTGACATTTTCCCAAATTTACCGATCTTTTCCAAAACTTTCTGCGGGCTTTCAATGCACTATTCCTGGGTTGATTTTAAACATTTTCGACCATTTTTGACATTTTCCCAAATATACCGATCTTTTCCAAAACTTTCTGCGGGCTTTCAATGCACTATTCCTGGGTTGATTTTAAACATTTTTGACCATTTTTGACATTTTCCCAAATTTACCGATCTTTTCCAAAACTTTCTGCGGGCTTTCAATGCACTATTCCTGGGTTGATTTTAAACATTTTCGACCATTTTTGACATTTTCCCAAATTTACCGATCTTTTCCAAAACTTTCTGCGGGCTTTCAATGCACTATTCCTGGGTTGATTTTAAACATTTTCGACCATTTTTGACATTTTCCCAAATTTACCGATATTTTCCAAAACTTTCTGCGGGCTTTCAATGCACTATTCCTGGGTTGATTTTAAACATTTTCGACCATTTTTAACATTTTCCCAAATTTACCGATCTTTTCCAAAACTTTCTGCGGGCTTTCAATGCACTATTCCTGGGTTGATTTTAAACATTTTCGACCATTTTTGACATTTTCCCAAATTTACCGATCTTTTCCAAAACTTTCTGCGGGCTTTCAATGCACTATTCCTGGGTTGATTTTAAACATTTTCGACCATTTTTGACATTTTCCCAAATTTACCGATCTTTTCCAAAACTTTCTGCGGGCTTTCAATGCACTATTCCTGGGTTGATTTTAAACATTTTCGACCATTTTTGACATTTTCCCAAATTTACCGATCTTTTCCAAAACTTTCTGCGGGCTTTCAATGCACTATTCCTGGGTTGATTTTAAACATTTTTGACCATTTTTGACATTTTCCCAAATTTACCGATCTTTTCCAAAACTTTCTGCGGGCTTTCAATGCACTATTCCTGGGTTGATTTTAAACATTTTCGACCATTTTTGACATTTTCCCAAATATACCGATCTTTTCCAAAACTTTCTGCGGGCTTTCAATGCACTATTCCTGGGTTGATTTTAAACATTTTTGACCATTTTTGACATTTTCCCAAATTTACCGATCTTTTCCAAAACTTTCTGCGGGCTTTCAATGCACTATTCCTGGGTTGATTTTAAACATTTTCGACCATTTTTGACATTTTCCCAAATTTACCGATCTTTTCCAAAACTTTCTGCGGGCTTTCAATGCACTATTCCTGGGTTGATTTTAAACATTTTCGACCATTTTTGACATTTTCCCAAATTTACCGATCTTTTCCAAAACTTTCTGCGGGCTTTCAATGCACTATTCCTGGGTTGATTTTAAACATTTTCGACCATTTTTGACATTTTCCCAAATTTACCGATCTTTTCCAAAACTTTCTGCGGGCTTTCAATGCACTATTCCTGGGTTGATTTTAAACATTTTCGACCATTTTTGACATTTTCCCAAATTTACCGATCTTTTCCAAAACTTTCTGCGGGCTTTCAATGCACTATTCCTGGGTTGATTTTAAACATTTTCGACCATTTTTGACATTTTCCCAAATTTACCGATCTTTTCCAAAACTTTCTGCGGGCTTTCAATGCACTATTCCTGGGTTGATTTTAAACATTTTTGACCATTTTTGACATTTTCCCAAATTTACCGATCTTTTCCAAAACTTTCTGCGGGCTTTCAATGCACTATTCCTGGGTTGATTTTAAACATTTTCGACCATTTTTGACATTTTCCCAAATATACCGATCTTTTCCAAAACTTTCTGCGGGCTTTCAATGCACTATTCCTGGGTTGATTTTAAACATTTTTGACCATTTTTGACATTTTCCCAAATTTACCGATCTTTTCCAAAACTTTCTGCGGGCTTTCAATGCACTATTCCTGGGTTGATTTTAAACATTTTCGACCATTTTTGACATTTTCCCAAATTTACCGATCTTTTCCAAAACTTTCTGCGGGCTTTCAATGCACTATTCCTGGGTTGATTTTAAACATTTTCGACCATTTTTAACATTTTTCCAACTTTTTCCACATGTTCCAATGTACGCACTGGGCCGCTATGGAACCCGCAGAACTCTGCCACACTGTGGACATTTTTTTTTACTGCAATTAGGGTCAAATTGCCAGGTCAAAAGTGTCATTTCTTCGGGTAAATCACCCTCCTGGGCCCGGTTTTAATGTTTAAAAATGTCAAATATTTGTATTAAATATATAATATTTGTATTTGATCGATGAGTGCTGATTTAAAACCAATTTTAGTGCATTTTGGGCACTTTTGAGAATGGTCGTATGTCGTCGTATTTGGTCGCGCCGACGTTTATGGCTGTCTTTTACCCAGGAAAATCACCTCCAGTGCCCGATATTCATGTCTGCACTTTGCCTGGGTTGACCCCAACCCAACCCCTAACTCTAACCCAAACCCAAACCCAAACCCATCTGTGGAGCCCTGTACGCCGCCTAGAGCTAAATAACGTTTTAAAAATTAAAAAAAAAAAAAAAAAATTTCTACCCCTGGTAGACCCAAAAAAAAATTCTAGCGCTGGTAGACCCAGAAAAAATTTCTGCGGTCTTTCGATGCACTATTCCTGGGTTAATTTTAAACATTTTCGACCATTTTTGACATTTTCCCAAATTTACCGATCTTTTCCAAAACTTTCTGCGGGCTTTCAATGCACTATTCCTGGGTTGATTTTAAACATTTTCGACCATTTTTGACATTTTCCCAAATTTACCGATCTTTTCCAAAACTTTCTGCGGGCTTTCAATGCACTATTCCTGGGTTGATTTTAAACATTTTTGACCATTTTTGACATTTTCCCAAATTTACCGATCTTTTCCAAAACTTTCTGCGGGCTTTCAATGCACTATTCCTGGGTTGATTTTAAACATTTTCGACCATTTTTGACATTTTCCCAAATTTACCGATCTTTTCCAAAACTTTCTGCGGGCTTTCAATGCACTATTCCTGGGTTGATTTTAAACATTTTTGACCATTTTTGACATTTTCCCAAATTTACCGATCTTTTCCAAAACTTTCTGCGGGCTTTCAATGCACTATTCCTGGGTTGATTTTAAACATTTTCGACCATTTTTGACATTTTCCCAAATTTACCGATCTTTTCCAAAACTTTCTGCGGGCTTTCAATGCACTATTCCTGGGTTGATTTTAAACATTTTCGACCATTTTTGACATTTTCCCAAATTTACCGATCTTTTCCAAAACTTTCTGCGGGCTTTCAATGCACTATTCCTGGGTTGATTTTAAACATTTTCGACCATTTTTGACATTTTCCCAAATTTACCGATCTTTTCCAAAACTTTCTGCGGGCTTTCAATGCACTATTCCTGGGTTGATTTTAAACATTTTCGACCATTTTTGACATTTTCCCAAATTTACCGATCTTTTCCAAAACTTTCTGCGGGCTTTCAATGCACTATTCCTGGGTTGATTTTAAACATTTTCGACCATTTTTGACATTTTCCCAAATTTACCGATCTTTTCCAAAACTTTCTGCGGGCTTTCAATGCACTATTTCTGGGTTGATTTTAACCATTTTCGACCATTTTTAACATTTTTCCAACTTTTTCCACATGTTCCAATGTACGCACTGGGCCGCTATGGAACCCGCAGAACTCTGCCACACTGTGGACATTTTTTTTTACTGCAATTAGGGTCAAATTGCCAGGTCAAAAGTGTCATTTCTTCGGGTAAATCACCCTCCTGGGCCCGGTTTTAATGTTTAAAAAGGTCAAATATTTGTATTAAATATATAATATTTGTATTTGATCGATGAGTGCTGATTTAAAACCAATTTTAGTGCATTTTGGGCACTTTTGAGAATGGTCGTATGTCGTCGTATTTGGTCGCGCCGACGTTTATGGCTGTCTTTTACCCAGGAAAATCACCTCCAGTGCCCGATATTCATGTCTGCACTTTGCCTGGGTTGACCCCAACCCAACCCCTAACTCTAACCCAAACCCAAACCCAAACCCATCTGTGGAGCCCTGTACGCCGCCTAGAGCTAAATAACGTTTTAAAAATTAAAAAAAAAAAAAAAATTTCTACCCCTGGTAGAACCAAAAAAAATTTCTAGCGCTGGTAGACCCAGAAAAAATTTCTGCGGTCTTTCGATGCACTATTCCTGGGTTAATTTTAAACATTTTCGACCATTTTTGACATTTTCCCAAATTTACCGATCTTTTCCAAAACTTTCTGCGGGCTTTCAATGCACTATTCCTGGGTTGATTTTAAACATTTTCGACCATTTTTGACATTTTCCCAAATTTACCGATCTTTTCCAAAACTTTCTGCGGGCTTTCAATGCACTATTCCTGGGTTGATTTTAAACATTTTTGACCATTTTTGACATTTTCCCAAATTTACCGATCTTTTCCAAAACTTTCTGCGGGCTTTCAATGCACTATTCCTGGGTTGATTTTAAACATTTTCGACCATTTTTGACATTTTCCCAAATTTACCGATCTTTTCCAAAACTTTCTGCGGGCTTTCGGTGCACTATTCCTGGGTTGATTTTAAACATTTTCGACCATTTTTGACATTTTCCCAAATTTACCGATCTTTTTCCAAAACTTTCTGCGGGCTTTCGATGCACTATTATCGACAGATACCAGGTTTCATCGTCGAGCTCCGTATATTTTTCGAGTTTCAGCACTTTTAAAATCGGCGGGGGTTCGCCCCGAGTCGATCCGAGAATAGTGCACCGTGAGCGGATTGGGTCGGCTGATGCCCCGCTGAATTTCTGAGCTCCAGAAATTTTTCTAAGTCCCTCCACACTTAGAAAAAAAACGCTTAAATTTAAGCGGATTTTTTCTAAGTCCCTCCACACTTAGAAAAAAAACGCTTAAATTTAAGCGGATTTTTTCTAAGTCCCTCCACACTTAGAAAAAAAACGCTTAAATTTAAGCGGATTTTTTCTAAGTCCCTCCACACTTAGAAAAAAAACGCTTAAATTTAAATTTACCGATCTTTTCCAAAACTTTCTGCGGGCTTTCGGTGCACTATTCCTGGGTTGATTTTAAACATTTTCGACCATTTTTGACATTTTCCCAAATTTACCGATCTTTTCCAAAACTTTCTGCGGGCTTTCAATGCACTATTCCTGGGTTGATTTTAAACATTTTTGACCATTTTTGACATTTTCCCAAATTTACCGATCTTTTCCAAAACTTTCTGCGGGCTTTCAATGCACTATTCCTGGGTTGATTTTAAACATTTTCGACCATTTTTGACATTTTCCCAAATTTACCGATCTTTTCCAAAACTTTCTGCGGGCTTTCAATGCACTATTCCTGGGTTGATTTTAAACATTTTTGACCATTTTTGACATTTTCCCAAATTTACCGATCTTTTCCAAAACTTTCTGCGGGCTTTCAATGCACTATTCCTGGGTTGATTTTAAACATTTTCGACCATTTTTGACATTTTCCCAAATTTACCGATCTTTTCCAAAACTTTCTGCGGGCTTTCAATGCACTATTTCTGGGTTGATTTTAACCATTTTCGACCATGTTTAACATTTTTCCAACTTTTTCCACATGTTCCAATGTACGCACTGGGCCGCTATGGAACCCGCAGAACTCTGCCACACTGTGGACATTTTTTTTTACTGCAATTAGGGTCAAATTGCCGGGTCAAAAGTGTCATTTCTTCGGGTAAATCACCCTCCTGGGCCCGGTTTTAATGTTTAAAAAGGTCAAATATTTGTATTAAATATATAATATTTGTATTTGATCGATGAGTGCTGATTTAAAACCAATTTTAGTGCATTTTGGGCACTTTTGAGAATGGTCGTATGTCGTCGTATTTGGTCGCGCCGACGTTTATGGCTGTCTTTTACCCAGGAAAATCACCTCCAGTGCCCGATATTCATGTCTGCACTTTGCCTGGGTTGACCCCAACCCAACCCCTAACTCTAACCCAAACCCAAACCCAAACCCATCTGTGGAGCCCTGTACGCCGCCTAGAGCTAAATAACGTTTTAAAAATTAAAAAAAAAAAAAAAAAAATTCTACCCCTGGTAGACCCAAAAAAAATTTCTAGCGCTGGTAGACCCAGAAAAAATTTCTAGCGCTGGTAGACCCAGAAAAAATTTCTGCGGTCTTTCGATGCACTATTCCTGGGTTAATTTTAAACATTTTCGACCATTTTTGACATTTTCCCAAATTTACCGATCTTTTCCAAAACTTTCTGCGGGCTTTCAATGCACTATTCCTGGGTTGATTTTAAACATTTTCGACCATTTTTGACATTTTCCCAAATTTACCGATCTTTTCCAAAACTTTCTGCGGGCTTTCAATGCACTATTCCTGGGTTGATTTTAAACATTTTTGACCATTTTTGACATTTTCCCAAATTTACCGATCTTTTCCAAAACTTTCTGCGGGCTTTCAATGCACTATTCCTGGGTTGATTTTAAACATTTTCGACCATTTTTGACATTTTCCCAAATATACCGATCTTTTCCAAAACTTTCTGCGGGCTTTCAATGCACTATTCCTGGGTTGATTTTAAACATTTTTGACCATTTTTGACATTTTCCCAAATTTACCGATCTTTTCCAAAACTTTCTGCGGGCTTTCAATGCACTATTCCTGGGTTGATTTTAAACATTTTCGACCATTTTTGACATTTTCCCAAATTTACCGATCTTTTCCAAAACTTTCTGCGGGCTTTCAATGCACTATTCCTGGGTTGATTTTAAACATTTTTGACCATTTTTGACATTTTCCCAAATTTACCGATCTTTTCCAAAACTTTCTGCGGGCTTTCAATGCACTATTCCTGGGTTGATTTTAAACATTTTCGACCATTTTTGACATTTTCCCAAATATACCGATCTTTTCCAAAACTTTCTGCGGGCTTTCAATGCACTATTCCTGGGTTGATTTTAAACATTTTTGACCATTTTTGACATTTTCCCAAATTTACCGATCTTTTCCAAAACTTTCTGCGGGCTTTCAATGCACTATTCCTGGGTTGATTTTAAACATTTTCGACCATTTTTGACATTTTCCCAAATTTACCGATCTTTTCCAAAACTTTCTGCGGGCTTTCAATGCACTATTCCTGGGTTGATTTTAAACATTTTCGACCATTTTTGACATTTTCCCAAATTTACCGATATTTTCCAAAACTTTCTGCGGGCTTTCAATGCACTATTCCTGGGTTGATTTTAAACATTTTCGACCATTTTTGACATTTTCCCAAATTTACCGATCTTTTCCAAAACTTTCTGCGGGCTTTCAATGCACTATTCCTGGGTTGATTTTAAACATTTTCGACCATTTTTGACATTTTCCCAAATTTACCGATCTTTTCCAAAACTTTCTGCGGGCTTTCAATGCACTATTCCTGGGTTGATTTTAAACATTTTCGACCATTTTTGACATTTTCCCAAATTTACCGATCTTTTCCAAAACTTTCTGCGGGCTTTCAATGCACTATTCCTGGGTTGATTTTAAACATTTTCGACCATTTTTGACATTTTCCCAAATTTACCGATCTTTTCCAAAACTTTCTGCGGGCTTTCAATGCACTATTCCTGGGTTGATTTTAAACATTTTTGACCATTTTTGACATTTTCCCAAATTTACCGATCTTTTCCAAAACTTTCTGCGGGCTTTCAATGCACTATTCCTGGGTTGATTTTAAACATTTTCGACCATTTTTGACATTTTCCCAAATATACCGATCTTTTCCAAAACTTTCTGCGGGCTTTCAATGCACTATTCCTGGGTTGATTTTAAACATTTTTGACCATTTTTGACATTTTCCCAAATTTACCGATCTTTTCCAAAACTTTCTGCGGGCTTTCAATGCACTATTCCTGGGTTGATTTTAAACATTTTCGACCATTTTTGACATTTTCCCAAATTTACCGATCTTTTCCAAAACTTTCTGCGGGCTTTCAATGCACTATTCCTGGGTTGATTTTAAACATTTTCGACCATTTTTGACATTTTCCCAAATTTACCGATCTTTTCCAAAACTTTCTGCGGGCTTTCAATGCACTATTCCTGGGTTGATTTTAAACATTTTCGACCATTTTTGACATTTTCCCAAATTTACCGATCTTTTCCAAAACTTTCTGCGGGCTTTCAATGCACTATTCCTGGGTTGATTTTAAACATTTTTGACCATTTTTGACATTTTCCCAAATTTACCGATCTTTTCCAAAACTTTCTGCGGGCTTTCAATGCACTATTCCTGGGTTGATTTTAAACATTTTCGACCATTTTTGACATTTTCCCAAATATACCGATCTTTTCCAAAACTTTCTGCGGGCTTTCAATGCACTATTCCTGGGTTGATTTTAAACATTTTTGACCATTTTTGACATTTTCCCAAATTTACCGATCTTTTCCAAAACTTTCTGCGGGCTTTCAATGCACTATTCCTGGGTTGATTTTAAACATTTTCGACCATTTTTGACATTTTCCCAAATTTACCGATCTTTTCCAAAACTTTCTGCGGGCTTTCAATGCACTATTCCTGGGTTGATTTTAAACATTTTCGACCATTTTTGACATTTTCCCAAATTTACCGATCTTTTCCAAAACTTTCTGCGGGCTTTCAATGCACTATTCCTGGGTTGATTTTAAACATTTTCGACCATTTTTGACATTTTCCCAAATTTACCGATCTTTTCCAAAACTTTCTGCGGGCTTTCAATGCACTATTTCTGGGTTGATTTTAACCATTTTCGACCATTTTTAACATTTTTCCAACTTTTTCCACATGTTCCAATGTACGCACTGGGCCGCTATGGAACCCGCAGAACTCTGCCACACTGTGGACATTTTTTTTTACTGCAATTAGGGTCAAATTGCCAGGTCAAAAGTGGCATTTCTTCGGGTAAATCACCCTCCTGGGCCCGGTTTTAATGTTTAAAAAGGTCAAATATTTGTATTAAATATATAATATTTGTATTTGATCGATGAGTGCTGATTTAAAACCAATTTTAGTGCATTTTGGGCACTTTTGAGAATGGTCGTATGTCGTCGTATTTGGTCGCGCCGACGTTTATGGCTGTCTTTTACCCAGGAAAATCACCTCCAGTGCCCGATATTCATGTCTGCACTTTGCCTGGGTTGACCCCAACCCAACCCCTAACTCTAACCCAAACCCAAACCCAAACCCATCTGTGGAGCCCTGTACGCCGCCTAGAGTTAAATAACGTTTTAAAAATTAAAAAAAAAAAAAAAAAATTTCTACCCCTGGTAGACCCAAAAAAAATTTCTAGCGCTGGTAGACCCAGAAAAAATTTCTGCGGTCTTTCGATGCACTATTCCTGGGTTAATTTTAAACATTTTCGACCATTTTTGACATTTTCCCAAATTTACCGATCTTTTCCAAAACTTTCTGCGGGCTTTCAATGCACTATTCCTGGGTTGATTTTAAACATTTTCGACCATTTTTGACATTTTCCCAAATTTACCGATCTTTTCCAAAACTTTCTGCGGGCTTTCAATGCACTATTCCTGGGTTGATTTTAAACATTTTCGACCATTTTTGACATTTTCCCAAATTTACCGATCTTTTCCAAAACTTTCTGCGGGCTTTCAATGCACTATTCCTGGGTTGATTTTAAACATTTTTGACCATTTTTGACATTTTCCCAAATTTACCGATCTTTTCCAAAACTTTCTGCGGGCTTTCAATGCACTATTCCTGGGTTGATTTTAAACATTTTCGACCATTTTTGACATTTTCCCAAATTTACCGATCTTTTCCAAAACTTTCTGCGGGCTTTCGGTGCACTATTCCTGGGTTGATTTTAAACATTTTCGACCATTTTTGACATTTTCCCAAATTTACCGATCTTTTTCCAAAACTTTCTGCGGGCTTTCGATGCACTATTATCGACAGATACCAGGTTTCATCGTCGAGCTCCGTATATTTTTCGAGTTTCAGCACTTTTAAAATCGGCGGGGGTTCGCCCCGAGTCGATCCGAGAATAGTGCACCGTGAGCGGATTGGGTCGGCTGATGCCCCGCTGAATTTCTGAGCTCCAGAAATTTTTCTAAGTCCCTCCACACTTAGAAAAAAAACGCTTAAATTTAAGCGGATTTTTTCTAAGTCCCTCCACACTTAGAAAAAAAACGCTTAAATTTAAGCGGATTTTTTCTAAGTCCCTCCACACTTAGAAAAAAAACGCTTAAATTTAAGCGGATTTTTTCTAAGTCCCTCCACACTTAGAAAAAAAACGCTTAAATTTAAGCGGATTTTTTCTAAGTCCCTCCACACTTAGAAAAAAAACGCTTAAATTTAAGCGGATTTTTTCTAAGTCCCTCCACACTTAGAAAAAAAACGCTTAAATTTAAGCGGATTTTTTCTAAGTCCCTCCACACTTAGAAAAAAAACGCTTAAATTTAAGCGGATTTTTTCTAAGTCCCTCCACACTTAGAAAAAAAACGCTTAAATTTAAGCGGATTTTTTCTAAGTCCCTCCACACTTAGAAAAAAAACGCTTAAATTTAAATTTACCGATCTTTTCCAAAACTTTCTGCGGGCTTTCGGTGCACTATTCCTGGGTTGATTTTAAACATTTTCGACCATTTTTGACATTTTCCCAAATTTACCGATCTTTTCCAAAATTTTCTGCGGGCTTTCAATGCACTATTCCTGGGTTGATTTTAAACATTTTTGACCATTTTTGACATTTTCCCAAATTTACCGATCTTTTCCAAAACTTTCTGCGGGCTTTCAATGCACTATTCCTGGGTTGATTTTAAACATTTTCGACCATTTTTGACATTTTCCCAAATTTACCGATCTTTTCCAAAATTTTCTGCGGGCTTTCAATGCACTATTCCTGGGTTGATTTTAAACATTTTTGACCATTTTTGACATTTTCCCAAATTTACCGATCTTTTCCAAAACTTTCTGCGGGCTTTCAATGCACTATTCCTGGGTTGATTTTAAACATTTTCCACCATTTTTGACATTTTCCCAAATTTACCGATCTTTTCCAAAACTTTCTGTGGGCTTTCAATGCACTATTCCTGGGTTGATTTTAAACATATTCGACCATTTTTGACATTTTCCCAAATTTACCGATCTTTTCCAAAACTTTCTGCGGGCTTTCAATGCACTATTTCTGGGTTGATTTTAACCATTTTCGACCATTTTTAACATTTTTCCAACTTTTTCCACATGTTCCAATGTACGCACTGGGCCGCTATGGAACCCGCAGAACTCTGCCACACTGTGGACATTTTTTTTTACTGCAATTAGGGTCAAATTGCCGGGTCAAAAGTGTCATTTCTTCGGGTAAATCACCCTCCTGGGCCCGGTTTTAATGTTTAAAAAGGTCAAATATTTGTATTAAATATATAATATTTGTATTTGATCGATGAGTGCTGATTTAAAACCAATTTTAGTGCATTTTGGGCACTTTTGAGAATGGTCGTATGTCGTCGTATTTGGTCGCGCCGACGTTTATGGCTGTCTTTTACCCAGGAAAATCACCTCCAGTGCCCGATATTCATGTCTGCACTTTGCCTGGGTTGACCCCAACCCAACCCCTAACTCTAACCCAAACCCAAACCCAAACCCATCTGTGGAGCCCTGTACGCCGCCTAGAGCTAAATAACGTTTTAAAAATTAAAAAAAAAAAAAAAAAATTCTACCCCTGGTAGACCCAAAAAAAATTTCTAGCGCTGGTAGACCCAGAAAAAATTTCTGCGGTCTTTCGATGCACTATTCCTGGGTTAATTTTAAACATTTTCGACCATTTTTGACATTTTCCCAAATTTACCGATCTTTTCCAAAACTTTCTGCGGGCTTTCAATGCACTATTCCTGGGTTGATTTTAAACATTTTCGACCATTTTTGACATTTTCCCAAATTTACCGATCTTTTCCAAAACTTTCTGCGGGCTTTCAATGCACTATTCCTGGGTTGATTTTAAACATTTTCGACCATTTTTGACATTTTCCCAAATTTACCGATCTTTTCCAAAACTTTCTGCGGGCTTTCAATGCACTATTCCTGGGTTGATTTTAAACATTTTCGACCATTTTTGACATTTTCCCAAATTTACCGATCTTTTCCAAAACTTTCTGCGGGCTTTCGGTGCACTATTCCTGGGTTGATTTTAAACATGTTCGACCATTTTTGACATTTTCCCAAATTTACCGATCTTTTTCCAAAACTTTCTGCGGGCTTTCGATGCACTATTATCGACAGATACCAGGTTTCATCGTCGAGCTCCGTATATTTTTCGAGTTTCAGCACTTTTAAAATCGGCGGGGGTTCGCCCCGAGTCGATCCGAGAATAGTGCACCGTGAGCGGATTGGGTCGGCTGATGCCCCGCTGAATTTCTGAGCTCCAGAAATTTTTCTAAGTCCCTCCACACTTAGAAAAAAAACGCTTAAATTTAAGCGGATTTTTTCTAAGTCCCTCCACACTTAGAAAAAAAACGCTTAAATTTAAGCGGATTTTTTCTAAGTCCCTCCACACTTAGAAAAAAAACGCTTAAATTTAAGCGGATTTTTTCTAAGTCCCTCCACACTTAGAAAAAAAACGCTTAAATTTAAGCGGATTTTTTCTAAGTCCCTCCACACTTAGATAAAAAACGCTTAAATTTAAGCGGATTTTTTCTAAGTCCCTCCACACTTAGAAAAAAAAACGCTTAAATTTAAGCGGATTTTTTCTAAGTCCCTCCACACTTAGAAAAAAAAACGCTTAAATTTAAATTTACCGATCTTTTCCAAAACTTTCTGCGGGCTTTCGGTGCACTATTCCTGGGTTGATTTTAAACATTTTCGACCATTTTTGACATTTTCCCAAATTTACCGATCTTTTCCAAAACTTTCTGCGGGCTTTCAATGCACTATTCCTGGGTTGATTTTAAACATTTTTGACCATTTTTGACCTTTTCCCAAATTTACCGATCTTTTCCAAAACTTTCTGCGGGCTTTCAATGCACTATTCCTGGGTTGATTTTAAACATTTTCGACCATTTTTGACATTTTCCCAAATTTACCGATCTTTTCCAAAACTTTCTGCGGGCTTTCAATGCACTATTCCTGGGTTGATTTTAAACATTTTTGACCATTTTTGACATTTTCCCAAATTTACCGATCTTTTCCAAAACTTTCTGCGGGCTTTCAATGCACTATTCCTGGGTTGATTTTAAACATTTTCGACCATTTTTGACATTTTCCCAAATTTACCGATCTTTTCCAAAACTTTCTGCGGGCTTTCAATGCACTATTTCTGGGTTGATTTTAACCATTTTCGACCATGTTTAACATTTTTCCAACTTTTTCCACATGTTCCAATGTACGCACTGGGCCGCTATGGAACCCGCAGAACTCTGCCACACTGTGGACATTTTTTTTTACTGCAATTAGGGTCAAATTGCCGGGTGAAAAGTGTCATTTCTTCGGGTAAATCACCCTCCTGGGCCCGGTTTTAATGTTTAAAAAGGTCAAATATTTGTATTAAATATATAATATTTGTATTTGATCGATGAGTGCTGATTTAAAACCAATTTTAGTGCATTTTGGGCACTTTTGAGAATGGTCGTATGTCGTCGTATTTGGTCGCGCCGACGTTTATGGCTGTCTTTTACCCAGGAAAATCACCTCCAGTGCCCGATATTCATGTCTGCACTTTGCCTGGGTTGACCCCAACCCAACCCCTAACTCTAACCCAAACCCAAACCCAAACCCATCTGTGGAGCCCTGTACGCCGCCTAGAGCTAAATAACGTTTTAAAAATTAAAAAAAAAAAAAAAATTCTACCCCTGGTAGAACCAAAAAAAATTTCTAGCGCTGGTAGACCCAGAAAAAATTTCTGCGGTCTTTCGATGCACTATTCCTGGGTTAATTTTAAACATTTTCGACCATTTTTGACATTTTCCCAAATTTACCGATCTTTTCCAAAACTTTCTGCGGGCTTTCAATGCACTATTCCTGGGTTGATTTTAAACATTTTCGACCATTTTTGACATTTTCCCAAATTTACCGATCTTTTCCAAAACTTTCTGCGGGCTTTCAATGCACTATTCCTGGGTTGATTTTAAACATTTTTGACCATTTTTGACATTTTCCCAAATTTACCGATCTTTTCCAAAACTTTCTGCGGGCTTTCAATGCACTATTCCTGGGTTGATTTTAAACATTTTCGACCATTTTTGACATTTTCCCAAATTTACCGATCTTTTCCAAAACTTTCTGCGGGCTTTCGGTGCACTATTCCTGGGTTGATTTTAAACATTTTCGACCATTTTTGACATTTTCCCAAATTTACCGATCTTTTTCCAAAACTTTCTGCGGGCTTTCGATGCACTATTATCGACAGATACCAGGTTTCATCGTCGAGCTCCGTATATTTTTCGAGTTTCAGCACTTTTAAAATCGGCGGGGGTTCGCCCCGAGTCGATCCGAGAATAGTGCACCGTGAGCGGATTGGGTCGGCTGATGCCCCGCTGAATTTCTGAGCTCCAGAAATTTTTCTAAGTCCCTCCACACTTAGAAAAAAAACGCTTAAATTTAAGCGGATTTTTTCTAAGTCCCTCCACACTTAGAAAAAAAACGCTTAAATTTAAGCGGATTTTTTCTAAGTCCCTCCACACTTAGAAAAAAAAACGCTTAAATTTAAGCGGATTTTTTCTAAGTCCCTCCACACTTAGAAAAAAAACGCTTAAATTTAAGCGGATTTTTTCTAAGTCCCTCCACACTTAGAAAAAAAACGCTTAAATTTAAATTTACCGATCTTTTCCAAAACTTTCTGCGGGCTTTCGGTGCACTATTCCTGGGTTGATTTTAAACATTTTCGACCATTTTTGACATTTTCCCAAATTTACCGATCTTTTCCAAAACTTTCAGCGGGCTTTCAATGCACTATTCCTGGGTTGATTTTAAACATTTTTGACCATTTTTGACATTTTCCCAAATTTACCGATCTTTTCCAAAACTTTCTGCGGGCTTTCAATGCACTATTCCTGGGTTGATTTTAAACATTTTCGACCATTTTTGACATTTTCCCAAATTTACCGATCTTTTCCAAAACTTTCTGCGGGCTTTCAATGCACTATTCCTGGGTTGATTTTAAACATTTTCGACCATTTTTGACATTTTCCCAAATTTACCGATCTTTTCCAAAACTTTCTGCGGGCTTTCAATGCACTATTCCTGGGTTGATTTTAAACATTTTCGACCATTTTTGACATTTTCCCAAATTTACCGATCTTTTCCAAAACTTTCTGCGGGCTTTCAATGCAATATTCCTGGGTTGATTTTAAACATTTTCGACCATTTTTGACATTTTCCCAAATTTACCGATCTTTTCCAAAACTTTCTGCGGGCTTTCAATGCACTATTCCTGGGTTGATTTTAAACATTTTTGACCATTTTTGACATTTTCCCAAATTTACCGATCTTTTCCAAAACTTTCTGCGGGCTTTCAATGCACTATTCCTGGGTTGATTTTAAACATTTTCGACCATTTTTGACATTTTCCCAAATTTACCGATCTTTTCCAAAACTTTCTGCGGGCTTTCAATGCACTATTCCTGGGTTGATTTTAAACATTTTCGACCATTTTTGACATTTTCCCAAATTTACCGATCTTTTCCAAAACTTTCTGCGGGCTTTCAATGCACTATTCCTGGGTTGATTTTAAACATTTTTGACCATTTTTGACATTTTCCCAAATTTACCGATCTTTTCCAAAACTTTCTGCGGGCTTTCAATGCACTATTCCTGGGTTGATTTTAAACATTTTCGACCATTTTTGACATTTTCCCAAATTTACCGATCTTTTCCAAAACTTTCTGCGGGCTTTCGGTGCACTATTCCTGGGTTGATTTTAAACATTTTCGACCATTTTTGACATTTTCCCAAATTTACCGATCTTTTTCCAAAACTTTCTGCGGGCTTTCGATGCACTATTATCGACAGATACCAGGTTTCATCGTCGAGCTCCGTATATTTTTCGAGTTTCAGCACTTTTAAAATCGGCGGGGGTTCGCCCCGAGTCGATCCGAGAATAGTGCACCGTGAGCGGATTGGGTCGGCTGATGCCCCGCTGAATTTCTGAGCTCCAGAAATTTTTCTAAGTCCCTCCACACTTAGAAAAAAAACGCTTAAATTTAAGCGGATTTTTTCTAAGTCCCTCCACACTTAGAAAAAAAAACGCTTAAATTTAAGCGGATTTTTTCTAAGTCCCTCCACACTTAGAAAAAAAACGCTTAAATTTAAGCGGATTTTTTCTAAGTCCCTCCACACTTAGAAAAAAAACGCTTAAATTTAAGCGGATTTTTTCTAAGTCCCTCCACACTTAGAAAAAAAAACGCTTAAATTTAAGCGGATTTTTTCTAAGTCCCTCCACACTTAGAAAAAAAAACGCTTAAATTTAAATTTACCGATCTTTTCCAAAACTTTCTGCGGGCTTTCGGTGCACTATTCCTGGGTTGATTTTAAACATTTTCGACCATTTTTGACATTTTCCCAAATTTACCGATCTTTTCCAAAACTTTCTGCGGGCTTTCAATGCACTATTCCTGGGTTGATTTTAAACATTTTTGACCATTTTTGACATTTTCCCAAATTTACCGATCTTTTCCAAAACTTTCTGCGGGCTTTCAATGCACTATTCCTGGGTTGATTTTAAACATTTTCGACCATTTTTGACATTTTCCCAAATTTACCGATCTTTTCCAAAACTTTCTGCGGGCTTTCAATGCACTATTCCTGGGTTGATTTTAAACATTTTTGACCATTTTTGACATTTTCCCAAATTTACCGATCTTTTCCAAAACTTTCTGCGGGCTTTCAATGCACTATTCCTGGGTTGATTTTAAACATTTTCGACCATTTTTGACATTTTCCCAAATTTACCGATCTTTTCCAAAACTTTCTGCGGGCTTTCAATGCACTATTCCTGGGTTGATTTTAAACATTTTCGACCATTTTTGACATTTTCCCAAATTTACCGATCTTTTCCAAAACTTTCTGCGGGCTTTCAATGCACTATTTCTGGGTTGATTTTAACCATTTTCGACCATTTTTAACATTTTTCCAACTTTTTCCACATGTTCCAATGTACGCACTGGGCCGCTATGGAACCCGCAGAACTCTGCCACACTGTGGACATTTTTTTTTACTGCAATTAGGGTGAAATTGCCGGGTCAAAAGTGTCATTTCTTCGGGTAAATCACCCTCCTGGGCCCGGTTTTAATGTTTAAAAAGGTCAAATATTTGTATTAAATATATAATATTTGTATTTGATCGATGAGTGCTGATTTAAAACCAATTTTAGTGCATTTTGGGCACTTTTGAGAATGGTCGTATGTCGTCGTATTTGGTCGCGCCGACGTTTATGGCTGTCTTTTACCCAGGAAAATCACCTCCAGTGCCCGATATTCATGTCTGCACTTTGCCTGGGTTGACCCCAACCCAACCCCTAACTCTAACCCAAACCCAAACCCAAACCCATCTGTGGAGCCCTGTACGCCGCCTAGAGCTAAATAACGTTTTAAAAATTTAAAAAAAAAAAAAAAAAATTCTACCCCTGGTAGACCCAAAAAAAATTTCTAGCGCTGGTAGACCCAGAAAAAATTTCTGCGGTCTTTCGATGCACTATTCCTGGGTTAATTTTAAACATTTTCGACCATTTTTGACATTTTCCCAAATTTACCAATCTTTTCCAAAACTTTCTGCGGGCTTTCAATGCACTATTCCTGGGTTGATTTTAAACATTTTCGACCATTTTTGACATTTTCCCAAATTTACCGATCTTTTCCAAAACTTTCTGCGGGCTTTCAATGCACTATTCCTGGGTTGATTTTAAACATTTTTGACCATTTTTGACATTTTCCCAAATTTACCGATCTTTTCCAAAACTTTCTGCGGGCTTTCAATGCACTATTCCTGGGTTGATTTTAAACATTTTCGACCATTTTTGACATTTTCCCAAATTTACCGATCTTTTCCAAAACTTTCTGCGGGCTTTCGGTGCACTATTCCTGGGTTGATTTTAAACATTTTCGACCATTTTTGACATTTTCCCAAATTTACCGATCTTTTTCCAAAACTTTCTGCGGGCTTTCGATGCACTATTATCGACAGATACCAGGTTTCATCGTCGAGCTCCGTATATTTTCGAGTTTCAGCACTTTTAAAATCGGCGGGGGTTCGCCCCGAGTCGATCCGAGAATAGTGCACCGTGAGCGGATTGGGTCGGCTGATGCCCCGCTGAATTTCTGAGCTCCAGAAATTTTTCTAAGTCCCTCCACACTTAGAAAAAAAACGCTTAAATTTAAGCGGATTTTTTCTAAGTCCCTCCACACTTAGAAAAAAAACGCTTAAATTTAAGCGGATTTTTTCTAAGTCCCTCCACACTTAGAAAAAAAACGCTTAAATTTAAGCGGATTTTTTCTAAGTCCCTCCACACTTAGAAAAAAAACGCTTAAATTTAAGCGGATTTTTTCTAAGTCCCTCCACACTTAGAAAAAAAACGCTTAAATTTAAATTTACCGATCTTTTCCAAAACTTTCTGCGGGCTTTCGGTGCACTATTCCTGGGTTGATTTTAAACATTTTCGACCATTTTTGACATTTTCCCAAATTTACCGATCTTTTCCAAAACTTTCTGCGGGCTTTCAATGCACTATTCCTGGGTTGATTTTAAACATTTTTGACCATTTTTGACATTTTCCCAAATTTACCGATCTTTTCCAAAACTTTCTGCGGGCTTTCAATGCACTATTCCTGGGTTGATTTTAAACATTTTCGACCATTTTTGACATTTTCCCAAATTTACCGATCTTTTCCAAAACTTTCTGCGGGCTTTCAATGCACTATTCCTGGGTTGATTTTAAACATTTTTGACCATTTTTGACATTTTCCCAAATTTACCGATCTTTTCCAAAACTTTCTGCGGGCTTTCAATGCACTATTCCTGGGTTGAATTTAAACATTTTTGACCATTTTTGACATTTTCCCAAATTTACCCATCTTTTCCAAAACTTTCTGCGGGCTTTCAATGCACTATTCCTGGGTTGATTTTAAACATTTTTGACCATTTTTGACATTTTCCCAAATTTACCGATCTTTTCCAAAACTTTCTGCGGGCTTTCAATGCACTATTCCTGGGTTGATTTTAAACATTTTCGACCATTTTTGACATTTTCCCAAATTTACCGATCTTTTCCAAAACTTTCTGCGGGCTTTCAATGCACTATTTCTGGGTTGAGTTTAACCATTTTCGACCATGTTTAACATTTTTCCAACTTTTTCCACATGTTCCAATGTACGCACTGGGCCGCTATGGAACCCGCAGAACTCTGCCACACTGTGGACATTTTTTTTACTGCAATTAGGGTCAAATTGCCGGGTCAAAAGTGTCATTTCTTCGGGTAAATCACCCTCCTGGGCCCGGTTTTAATGTTTAAAAAGGTCAAATATTTGTATTAAATATATAATATTTGTATTTGATCGATGAGTGCTGATTTAAAACCAATTTTACTGCATTTTGGGCACTTTTGAGAATGGTCGTATGTCGTCGTATTTGGTCGCGCCGACGTTTATGGCTGTCTTTTACCCAGGAAAATCACCTCCAGTGCCCGATATTCATGTCTGCACTTTGCCTGGGTTGACCCCAACCCAACCCCTAACTCTAACCCAAACCCAAACCCAAACCCATCTGTGGAGCCCTGTACGCCGCCTAGAGCTAAATAACGTTTTAAAAATTAAAAAAAAAAAAAAAAAAATTCTACCCCTGGTAGACCCAAAAAAAAATTCTAGCGCTGGTAGACCCAGAAAAAATTTCTGCGGTCTTTCGATGCACTATTCCTGGGTTGATTTTAAACATTTTCGACCATTTTTGACATTTTCCCAAATTTACCGATCTTTTCCTAAACTTTCTGCGGGCTTTCAATGCACTATTCCTGGGTTGATTTTAAACATTTTTGACCATTTTTGACATTTTCCCAAATTTACCGATCTTTTCCAAAACTTTCTGCGGGCTTTCAATGCACTATTCCTGGGTTGATTTTAAACATTTTTGACCATTTTTGACATTTTCCCAAATTTACCGATCTTTTCCAAAACTTTCTGCGGGCTTTCAATGCACTATTCCTGGGTTGATTTTAAACATTTTCGACCATTTTTGACATTTTCCCAAATATACCGATCTTTTCCAAAACTTTCTGCGGGCTTTCAATGCACTATTCCTGGGTTGATTTTAAACATTTTTGACCATTTTTGACATTTTCCCAAATTTACCGATCTTTTCCAAAACTTTCTGCGGGCTTTCAATGCACTATTCCTGGGTTGATTTTAAACATTTTCGACCATTTTTGACATTTTCCCAAATTTACCGATCTTTTCCAAAACTTTCTGCGGGCTTTCAATGCACTATTCCTGGGTTGATTTTAAACATTTTCGACCATTTTTGACATTTTCCCAAATTTACCGATCTTTTCCAAAACTTTCTGCGGGCTTTCAATGCACTATTCCTGGGTTGATTTTAAACATTTTCGACCATTTTTGACATTTTCCCAAATTTACCGATCTTTTCCAAAACTTTCTGCGGGCTTTCAATGCAATATTCCTGGGTTGATTTTAAACATTTTCGACCATTTTTGACATTTTCCCAAATTTACCGATCTTTTCCAAAACTTTCTGCGGGCTTTCAATGCACTATTCCTGGGTTGATTTTAAACATTTTTGACCATTTTTGACATTTTCCCAAATTTACCGATCTTTTCCAAAACTTTCTGCGGGCTTTCAATGCACTATTCCTGGGTTGATTTTAAACATTTTCGACCATTTTTGACATTTTCCCAAATTTACCGATCTTTTCCAAAACTTTCTGCGGGCTTTCAATGCACTATTCCTGGGTTGATTTTAAACATTTTCGACCATTTTTGACATTTTCCCAAATTTACCGATCTTTTCCAAAACTTTCTGCGGGCTTTCAATGCACTATTCCTGGGTTGATTTTAAACATTTTTGACCATTTTTGACATTTTCCCAAATTTACCGATCTTTTCCAAAACTTTCTGCGGGCTTTCAATGCACTATTCCTGGGTTGATTTTAAACATTTTCGACCATTTTTGACATTTTCCCAAATTTACCGATCTTTTCCAAAACTTTCTGCGGGCTTTCGGTGCACTATTCCTGGGTTGATTTTAAACATTTTCGACCATTTTTGACATTTTCCCAAATTTACCGATCTTTTTCCAAAACTTTCTGCGGGCTTTCGATGCACTATTATCGACAGATACCAGGTTTCATCGTCGAGCTCCGTATATTTTTCGAGTTTCAGCACTTTTAAAATCGGCGGGGGTTCGCCCCGAGTCGATCCGAGAATAGTGCACCGTGAGCGGATTGGGTCGGCTGATGCCCCGCTGAATTTCTGAGCTCCAGAAATTTTTCTAAGTCCCTCCACACTTAGAAAAAAAACGCTTAAATTTAAGCGGATTTTTTCTAAGTCCCTCCACACTTAGAAAAAAAACGCTTAAATTTAAGCGGATTTTTTCTAAGTCCCTCCACACTTAGAAAAAAAACGCTTAAATTTAAGCGGATTTTTTCTAAGTCCCTCCACACTTAGAAAAAAAACGCTTAAATTTAAGCGGATTTTTTCTAAGTCCCTCCACACTTAGAAAAAAAACGCTTAAATTTAAATTTACCGATCTTTTCCAAAACTTTCTGCGGGCTTTCAATGCACTATTCCTGGGTTGATTTTTAACATTTTCGACCATTTTTGACATTTTCCCAAATATACCGATCTTTTCCAAAACTTTCTGCGGGCTTTCAATGCACTATTCCTGGGTTGATTTTAAACATTTTTGACCATTTTTGACATTTTCCCAAATTTACCGATCTTTTCCAAAACTTTCTGCGGGCTTTCATTGCACTATTCCTGGGTTGATTTTAAACATTTTCGACCATTTTTGACATTTTCCCAAATTTACCGATCTTTTCCAAAACTTTCTGCGGGCTTTCAATGCACTATTCCTGGGTTGATTTTAAACATTTTCGACCATTTTTGACATTTTCCCAAATTTACCGATCTTTTCCAAAACTTTCTGCGGGCTTTCAATGCACTATTCCTGGGTTGATTTTAAACATTTTCGACCATTTTTGACATTTTCCCAAATTTACCGATCTTTTCCAAAACTTTCTGCGGGCTTTCAATGCACTATTCCTGGGTTGATTTTAAACATTTTCGACCATTTTTGACATTTTCCCAAATTTACCGATCTTTTCCAAAACTTTCTGCGGGCTTTCAATGCACTATTCCTGGGTTGATTTTAAACATTTTCGACCATTTTTGACATTTTCCCAAATTTACCGATCTTTTCCAAAACTTTCTGCGGGCTTTCAATGCACTATTTCTGGGTTGATTTTAACCATTTTCGACCATGTTTAACATTTTTCCAACTTTTTCCACATGTTCCAATGTACGCACTGGGCCGCTATGGAACCCGCAGAACTCTGCCACACTGTGGACATTTTTTTTTACTGCAATTAGGGTCAAATTGCCGGGTCAAAAGTGTCATTTCTTCGGGTAAATCACCCTCCTGGGCCCGGTTTTAATGTTTAAAAAGGTCAAATATTTGTATTAAATATATAATATTTGTATTTGATCGATGAGTGCTGATTTAAAACCAATTTTAGTGCATTTTGGGCACTTTTGAGAATGGTCGTATGTCGTCGTATTTGGTCGCGCCGACGTTTATGGCTGTCTTTTACCCAGGAAAATCACCTCCAGTGCCCGATATTCATGTCTGCACTTTGCCTGGGTTGACCCCAACCCAACCCCTAACTCTAACCCAAACCCAAACCCAAACCCATCTGTGGAGCCCTGTACGCCGCCTAGAGCTAAATAACGTTTTAAAAATTAAAAAAAAAAAAAAAAATTCTACCCCTGGTAGACCCAAAAAAAATTTCTAGCGCTGGTAGACCCAGAAAAAATTTCTGCGGTCTTTCGATGCACTATTCCTGGGTTAATTTTAAACATTTTCGACCATTTTTGACATTTTCCCAAATATACCGATCTTTTCCAAAACTTTCTGCGGGCTTTCAATGCACTATTCCTGGGTTGATTTTAAACATTTTTGACCATTTTTGACATTTTCCCAAATTTACCGATCTTTTCCAAAACTTTCTGCGGGCTTTCAATGCACTATTCCTGGGTTGATTTTAAACATTTTCGACCATTTTTGACATTTTCCCAAATTTACCGATCTTTTCCAAAACTTTCTGAGGGCTTTCAATGCACTATTCCTGGGTTGATTTTAAACATTTTCGACCATTTTTGACATTTTCCCAAATTTACCGATCTTTTCCAAAACTTTCTGCGGGCTTTCAATGCACTATTCCTGGGTTGATTTTAAACATTTTCGACCATTTTTGACATTTTCCCAAATTTACCGATCTTTTCCAAAACTTTCTGCGGGCTTTCAATGCACTATTCCTGGGTTGATTTTAAACATTTTCGACCATTTTTGACATTTTCCCAAATTTACCGATCTTTTCCAAAACTTTCTGCGGGCTTTCAATGCACTATTCCTGGGTTGATTTTAAACATTTTCGACCATTTTTGACATTTTCCCAAATTTACCGATCTTTTCCAAAACTTTCTGCGGGCTTTCAATGCACTATTCCTGGGTTGATTTTAAACATTTTCGACCATTTTTGACATTTTCCCAAATTTACCGATCTTTTCCAAAACTTTCTGCGGGCTTTCAATGCACTATTCCTGGGTTGATTTTAAACATTTTTGACCATTTTTGACATTTTCCCAAATTTACCGATCTTTTCCAAAACTTTCTGCGGGCTTTCAATGCACTATTCCTGGGTTGATTTTAAACATTTTCGACCATTTTTGACATTTTCCCAAATATACCGATCTTTTCCAAAACTTTCTGCGGGCTTTCAATGCACTATTCCTGGGTTGATTTTAAACATTTTTGACCATTTTTGACATTTTCCCAAATTTACCGATCTTTTCCAAAACTTTCTGCGGGCTTTCAATGCACTATTCCTGGGTTGATTTTAAACATTTTCGACCATTTTTGACATTTTCCCAAATTTACCGATCTTTTCCAAAACTTTCTGCGGGCTTTCAATGCACTATTCCTGGGTTGATTTTAAACATTTTCGACCATTTTTGACATTTTCCCAAATTTACCGATCTTTTCCAAAACTTTCTGCGGGCTTTCAATGCACTATTCCTGGGTTGATTTTAAACATTTTCGACCATTTTTGACATTTTCCCAAATATACCGATCTTTTCCAAAACTTTCTGCGGGCTTTCAATGCACTATTCCTGGGTTGATTTTAAACATTTTTGACCATTTTTGACATTTTCCCAAATTTACCGATCTTTTCCAAAACTTTCTGCGGGCTTTCAATGCACTATTCCTGGGTTGATTTTAAACATTTTCGACCATTTTTGACATTTTCCCAAATTTACCGATCTTTTCCAAAACTTTCTGCGGGCTTTCAATGCACTATTCCTGGGTTGATTTTAAACATTTTCGACCATTTTTGACATTTTCCCAAATTTACCGATCTTTTCCAAAACTTTCTGCGGGCTTTCAATGCACTATTCCTGGGTTGATTTTAAACATTTTCGACCATTTTTGACATTTTCCCAAATTTACCGATCTTTTCCAAAACTTTCTGCGGGCTTTCAATGCACTATTCCTGGGTTGATTTTAAACATTTTCGACCATTTTTGACATTTTCCCAAATTTACCGATCTTTTCCAAAACTTTCTGCGGGCTTTCAATGCACTATTCCTGGGTTGATTTTAAACATTTTCGACCATTTTTGACATTTTCCCAAATTTACCGATCTTTTCCAAAACTTTCTGCGGGCTTTCAATGCACTATTTCTGGGTTGATTTTAACCATTTTCGACCATGTTTAACATTTTTCCAACTTTTTCCACATGTTCCAATGTACGCACTGGGCCGCTATGGAACCCGCAGAACTCTGCCACACTGTGGACATTTTTTTTTACTGCAATTAGGGTCAAATTGCCGGGTCAAAAGTGTCATTTCTTCGGGTAAATCACCCTCCTGGGCCCGGTTTTAATGTTTAAAAAGGTCAAATATTTGTATTAAATATATAATATTTGTATTTGATCGATGAGTGCTGATTTAAAACCAATTTTAGTGCATTTTGGGCACTTTTGAGAATGGTCGTATGTCGTCGTATTTGGTCGCGCCGACGTTTATGGCTGTCTTTTACCCAGGAAAATCACCTCCAGTGCCCGATATTCATGTCTGCACTTTGCCTGGGTTGACCCCAACCCAACCCCTAACTCTAACCCAAACCCAAACCCAAACCCATCTGTGGAGCCCTGTACGCCGCCTAGAGCTAAATAACGTTTTAAAAATTAAAAAAAAAAAAAAAAAATTGCTACCCCTGGTAGACCCCAAAAAAATTTCTAGCGCTGGTAGACCCAGAAAAAATTTCTGCGGTCTTTCGATGCACTATTCCTGGGTTAATTTTAAACATTTTTGACCATTTTTGACATTTTCCCAAATTTACCGATCTTTTCCAAAACTTTCTGCGGGCTTTCAATGCACTATTCCTGGGTTGATTTTAAACATTTTCGACCATTTTTGACATTTTCCCAAATATACCGATCTTTTCCAAAACTTTCTGCGGGCTTTCAATGCACTATTCCTGGGTTGATTTTAAACATTTTTGACCATTTTTGACATTTTCCCAAATTTACCGATCTTTTCCAAAACTTTCTGCGGGCTTTCAATGCACTATTCCTGGGTTGATTTTAAACATTTTCGACCATTTTTGACATTTTCCCAAATTTACCGATCTTTTCCAAAACTTTCTGCGGGCTTTCAATGCACTATTCCTGGGTTGATTTTAAACATTTTCGACCATTTTTGACATTTTCCCAAATTTACCGATCTTTTCCAAAACTTTCTGCGGGCTTTCAATGCACTATTCCTGGGTTGATTTTAAACATTTTCGACCATTTTTGACATTTTCCCAAATTTACCGATCTTTTCCAAAACTTTCTGCGGGCTTTCAATGCACTATTCCTGGGTTGATTTTAAACATTTTCGACCATTTTTGACATTTTCCCAAATTTACCGATCTTTTCCAAAACTTTCTGCGGGCTTTCAATGCACTATTCCTGGGTTGATTTTAAACATTTTCGACCATTTTTGACATTTTCCCAAATTTACCGATCTTTTCCAAAACTTTCTGCGGGCTTTCAATGCACTATTTCTGGGTTGATTTTAACCATTTTCGACCATGTTTAACATTTTTCCAACTTTTTCCACATGTTCCAATGTACGCACTGGGCCGCTATGGAACCCGCAGAACTCTGCCACACTGTGGACATTTTTTTTTACTGCAATTAGGGTCAAATTGCCGGGTCAAAAGTGTCATTTCTTCGGGTAAATCACCCTCCTGGGCCCGGTTTTAATGTTTAAAAAGGTCAAATATTTGTATTAAATATATAATATTTGTATTTGATCGATGAGTGCTGATTTAAAACCAATTTTAGTGCATTTTGGGCACTTTTGAGAATGGTCGTATGTCGTCGTATTTGGTCGCGCCGACGTTTATGGCTGTCTTTTACCCAGGAAAATCACCTCCAGTGCCCGATATTCATGTCTGCACTTTGCCTGGGTTGACCCCAACCCAACCCCTAACTCTAACCCAAACCCAAACCCAAACCCATCTGTGGAGCCCTGTACGCCGCCTAGAGCTAAATAACGTTTTAAAAATTAAAAAAAAAAAAAAAAATTCTACCCCTGGTAGACCCAAAAAAAATTTCTAGCGCTGGTAGACCCAGAAAAAATTTCTGCGGTCTTTCGATGCACTATTCCTGGGTTAATTTTAAACATTTTCGACCATTTTTGACATTTTCCCAAATATACCGATCTTTTCCAAAACTTTCTGCGGGCTTTCAATGCACTATTCCTGGGTTGATTTTAAACATTTTTGACCATTTTTGACATTTTCCCAAATTTACCGATCTTTTCCAAAACTTTCTGCGGGCTTTCAATGCACTATTCCTGGGTTGATTTTAAACATTTTCGACCATTTTTGACATTTTCCCAAATTTACCGATCTTTTCCAAAACTTTCTGAGGGCTTTCAATGCACTATTCCTGGGTTGATTTTAAACATTTTCGACCATTTTTGACATTTTCCCAAATTTACCGATCTTTTCCAAAACTTTCTGCGGGCTTTCAATGCACTATTCCTGGGTTGATTTTAAACATTTTCGACCATTTTTGACATTTTCCCAAATTTACCGATCTTTTCCAAAACTTTCTGCGGGCTTTCAATGCACTATTCCTGGGTTGATTTTAAACATTTTCGACCATTTTTGACATTTTCCCAAATTTACCGATCTTTTCCAAAACTTTCTGCGGGCTTTCAATGCACTATTCCTGGGTTGATTTTAAACATTTTCGACCATTTTTGACATTTTCCCAAATTTACCGATCTTTTCCAAAACTTTCTGCGGGCTTTCAATGCACTATTCCTGGGTTGATTTTAAACATTTTTGACCATTTTTGACATTTTCCCAAATTTACCGATCTTTTCCAAAACTTTCTGCGGGCTTTCAATGCACTATTCCTGGGTTGATTTTAAACATTTTCGACCATTTTTGACATTTTCCCAAATTTACCGATCTTTTCCAAAACTTTCTGCGGGCTTTCAATGCACTATTCCTGGGTTGATTTTAAACATTTTCGACCATTTTTGACATTTTCCCAAATATACCGATCTTTTCCAAAACTTTCTGCGGGCTTTCAATGCACTATTCCTGGGTTGATTTTAAACATTTTTGACCATTTTTGACATTTTCCCAAATTTACCGATCTTTTCCAAAACTTTCTGCGGGCTTTCAATGCACTATTCCTGGGTTGATTTTAAACATTTTCGACCATTTTTGACATTTTCCCAAATTTACCGATCTTTTCCAAAACTTTCTGCGGGCTTTCAATGCACTATTCCTGGGTTGATTTTAAACATTTTCGACCATTTTTGACATTTTCCCAAATTTACCGATCTTTTCCAAAACTTTCTGCGGGCTTTCAATGCACTATTCCTGGGTTGATTTTAAACATTTTCGACCATTTTTGACATTTTCCCAAATTTACCGATCTTTTCCAAAACTTTCTGCGGGCTTTCAATGCACTATTCCTGGGTTGATTTTAAACATTTTCGACCATTTTTGACATTTTCCCAAATTTACCGATCTTTTCCAAAACTTTCTGCGGGCTTTCAATGCACTATTCCTGGGTTGATTTTAAACATTTTCGACCATTTTTGACATTTTCCCAAATTTACCGATCTTTTCCAAAACTTTCTGCGGGCTTTCAATGCACTATTCCTGGGTTGATTTTAAACATTTTCGACCATTTTTGACATTTTCCCAAATTTACCGATCTTTTCCAAAACTTTCTGCGGGCTTTCAATGCACTATTCCTGGGTTGATTTTAAACATTTTTGACCATTTTTGACATTTTCCCAAATTTACCGATCTTTTCCAAAACTTTCTGCGGGCTTTCAATGCACTATTCCTGGGTTGATTTTAAACATTTTCGACCATTTTTGACATTTTCCCAAATATACCGATCTTTTCCAAAACTTTCTGCGGGCTTTCAATGCACTATTCCTGGGTTGATTTTAAACATTTTTGACCATTTTTGACATTTTCCCAAATTTACCGATCTTTTCCAAAACTTTCTGCGGGCTTTCAATGCACTATTCCTGGGTTGATTTTAAACATTTTCGACCATTTTTGACATTTTCCCAAATTTACCGATCTTTTCCAAAACTTTCTGCGGGCTTTCAATGCACTATTCCTGGGTTGATTTTAAACATTTTCGACCATTTTTGACATTTTCCCAAATTTACCGATCTTTTCCAAAACTTTCTGCGGGCTTTCAATGCACTATTCCTGGGTTGATTTTTAACATTTTCGACCATTTTTGACATTTTCCCAAATATACCGATCTTTTCCAAAACTTTCTGCGGGCTTTCAATGCACTATTTCTGGGTTGATTTTAACCATTTTCGACCATGTTTAACATTTTTCCAACTTTTTCCACATGTTCCAATGTACGCACTGGGCCGCTATGGAACCCGCAGAACTCTGCCACACTGTGGACATTTTTTTTTACTGCAATTAGGGTCAAATTGCCGGGTCAAAAGTGTCATTTCTTCGGGTAAATCACCCTCCTGGGCCCGGTTTTAATGTTTAAAAAGGTCAAATATTTGTATTAAATATATAATATTTGTATTTGATCGATGAGTGCTGATTTAAAACCAATTTTAGTGCATTTTGGGCACTTTTGAGAATGGTCGTATGTCGTCGTATTTGGTCGCGCCGACGTTTATGGCTGTCTTTTACCCAGGAAAATCACCTCCAGTGCCCGATATTCATGTCTGCACTTTGCCTGGGTTGACCCCAACCCAACCCCTAACTCTAACCCAAACCCAAACCCAAACCCATCTGTGGAGCCCTGTACGCCGCCTAGAGCTAAATAACGTTTTAAAAATTAAAAAAAAAAAAAAAAAAATTCTACCCCTGGTAGACCCAAAAAAAATTTCTAGCGCTGGTAGACCCAGAAAAAATTTCTGCGGTCTTTCGATGCACTATTCCTGGGTTGATTTTAAACATTTTCGACCATTTTTGACATTTTCCCAAATTTACCGATCTTTTCCTAAACTTTCTGCGGGCTTTCAATGCACTATTCCTGGGTTGATTTTAAACATTTTTGACCATTTTTGACATTTTCCCAAATTTACCGATCTTTTCCAAAACTTTCTGCGGGCTTTCAATGCACTATTCCTGGGTTGATTTTAAACATTTTCGACCATTTTTGACATTTTCCCAAATATACCGATCTTTTCCAAAACTTTCTGCGGGCTTTCAATGCACTATTCCTGGGTTGATTTTAAACATTTTTGACCATTTTTGACATTTTCCCAAATTTACCGATCTTTTCCAAAACTTTCTGCGGGCTTTCAATGCACTATTCCTGGGTTGATTTTAAACATTTTCGACCATTTTTGACATTTTCCCAAATTTACCGATCTTTTCCAAAACTTTCTGCGGGCTTTCAATGCACTATTCCTGGGTTGATTTTAAACATTTTCGACCATTTTTGACATTTTCCCAAATTTACCGATCTTTTCCAAAACTTTCTGCGGGCTTTCAATGCACTATTCCTGGGTTGATTTTAAACATTTTCGACCATTTTTGACATTTTCCCAAATTTACCGATCTTTTCCAAAACTTTCTGCGGGCTTTCAATGCACTATTCCTGGGTTGATTTTAAACATTTTCGACCATTTTTGACATTTTCCCAAATTTACCGATCTTTTCCAAAACTTTCTGCGGGCTTTCAATGCAATATTCCTGGGTTGATTTTAAACATTTTCGACCATTTTTGACATTTTCCCAAATTTACCGATCTTTTCCAAAACTTTCTGCGGGCTTTCAATGCACTATTCCTGGGTTGATTTTAAACATTTTTGACCATTTTTGACATTTTCCCAAATTTACCGATCTTTTCCAAAACTTTCTGCGGGCTTTCAATGCACTATTCCTGGGTTGATTTTAAACATTTTCGACCATTTTTGACATTTTCCCAAATTTACCGATCTTTTCCAAAACTTTCTGCGGGCTTTCAATGCACTATTCCTGGGTTGATTTTAAACATTTTCGACCATTTTTGACATTTTCCCAAATTTACCGATCTTTTCCAAAACTTTCTGCGGGCTTTCAATGCACTATTCCTGGGTTGATTTTAAACATTTTTGACCATTTTTGACATTTTCCCAAATTTACCGATCTTTTCCAAAACTTTCTGCGGGCTTTCAATGCACTATTCCTGGGTTGATTTTAAACATTTTCGACCATTTTTGACATTTTCCCAAATTTACCGATCTTTTCCAAAACTTTCTGCGGGCTTTCGGTGCACTATTCCTGGGTTGATTTTAAACATTTTCGACCATTTTTGACATTTTCCCAAATTTACCGATCTTTTTCCAAAACTTTCTGCGGGCTTTCGATGCACTATTATCGACAGATACCAGGTTTCATCGTCGAGCTCCGTATATTTTTCGAGTTTCAGCACTTTTAAAATCGGCGGGGGTTCGCCCCGAGTCGATCCGAGAATAGTGCACCGTGAGCGGATTGGGTCGGCTGATGCCCCGCTGAATTTCTGAGCTCCAGAAATTTTTCTAAGTCCCTCCACACTTAGAAAAAAAACGCTTAAATTTAAGCGGATTTTTTCTAAGTCCCTCCACACTTAGAAAAAAAACGCTTAAATTTAAATTTACCGATCTTTTCCAAAACTTTCTGCGGGCTTTCGGTGCACTATTCCTGGGTTAATTTTAAACATTTTCGACCATTTTTGACATTTTCCCAAATTTACCGATCTTTTCCAAAACTTTCTGCGGGCTTTCAATGCACTATTTCTGGGTTGATTTTAAACATTTTCGACCATTTTTGACATTTTCCCAAATTTACCGATCTTTTCCAAAACTTTCTGCGGGCTTTCAATGCACTATTCCTGGGTTGATTTTAAACATTTTTGACCATTTTTGACATTTTCCCAAATTTACCGATCTTTTCCAAATCTTTCTGCGGGCTTTCAATGCACTATTCCTGGGTTGATTTTAAACATTTTCGACCATTTTTGACATTTTCCCAAATTTACCGATCTTTTCCAAAACTTTCTGCGGGCTTTCAATGCACTATTTCTGGGTTGATTTTAACCATTTTCGACCATTTTTAACATTTTTCCAACTTTTTCCACATGTTCCAATGTACGCACTGGGCCGCTATGGAACCCGCAGAACTCTGCCACACTGTGGACATTTTTTTTTACTGCAATTAGGGTCAAATTGCCGGGTCAAAAGTGTCATTTCTTCGGGTAAATCACCCTCCTGGGCCCGGTTTTAATGTTTAAAAAGGTCAAATATTTGTATTAAATATATAATATTTGTATTTGATCGATGAGTGCTGATTTAAAACCAATTTTAGTGCATTTTGGGCACTTTTGAGAATGGTCGTATGTCGTCGTATTTGGTCGCGCCGACGTTTATGGCTGTCTTTTACCCAGGAAAATCACCTCCAGTGCCCGATATTCATGTCTGCACTTTGCCTGGGTTGACCCCAACCCAACCCCTAACTCTAACCCAAACCCAAACCCAAACCCATCTGTGGAGCCCTGTACGCCGCCTAGAGCTAAATAACGTTTTAAAAATTAAAAAAAAAAAAAAAAAAATTCTACCCCTGGTAGACCCAAAAAAAAATTCTAGCGCTGGTAGACCCAGAAAAAATTTCTGCGGTCTTTCGATGCACTATTCCTGGGTTGATTTTAAACATTTTCGACCATTTTTGACATTTTCCCAAATTTACCGATCTTTTCCTAAACTTTCTGCGGGCTTTCAATGCACTATTCCTGGGTTGATTTTAAACATTTTTGACCATTTTTGACATTTTCCCAAATTTACCGATCTTTTCCAAAACTTTCTGCGGGCTTTCAATGCACTATTCCTGGGTTGATTTTAAACATTTTTGACCATTTTTGACATTTTCCCAAATTTACCGATCTTTTCCAAAACTTTCTGCGGGCTTTCAATGCACTATTCCTGGGTTGATTTTAAACATTTTCGACCATTTTTGACATTTTCCCAAATATACCGATCTTTTCCAAAACTTTCTGCGGGCTTTCAATGCACTATTCCTGGGTTGATTTTAAACATTTTTGACCATTTTTGACATTTTCCCAAATTTACCGATCTTTTCCAAAACTTTCTGCGGGCTTTCAATGCACTATTCCTGGGTTGATTTTAAACATTTTCGACCATTTTTGACATTTTCCCAAATTTACCGATCTTTTCCAAAACTTTCTGCGGGCTTTCAATGCACTATTCCTGGGTTGATTTTAAACATTTTCGACCATTTTTGACATTTTCCCAAATTTACCGATCTTTTCCAAAACTTTCTGCGGGCTTTCAATGCACTATTCCTGGGTTGATTTTAAACATTTTCGACCATTTTTGACATTTTCCCAAATTTACCGATCTTTTCCAAAACTTTCTGCGGGCTTTCAATGCACTATTCCTGGGTTGATTTTAAACATTTTCGACCATTTTTGACATTTTCCCAAATTTACCGATCTTTTCCAAAACTTTCTGCGGGCTTTCAATGCAATATTCCTGGGTTGATTTTAAACATTTTCGACCATTTTTGACATTTTCCCAAATTTACCGATCTTTTCCAAAACTTTCTGCGGGCTTTCAATGCACTATTCCTGGGTTGATTTTAAACATTTTTGACCATTTTTGACATTTTCCCAAATTTACCGATCTTTTCCAAAACTTTCTGCGGGCTTTCAATGCACTATTCCTGGGTTGATTTTAAACATTTTCGACCATTTTTGACATTTTCCCAAATTTACCGATCTTTTCCAAAACTTTCTGCGGGCTTTCAATGCACTATTCCTGGGTTGATTTTAAACATTTTCGACCATTTTTGACATTTTCCCAAATTTACCGATCTTTTCCAAAACTTTCTGCGGGCTTTCAATGCACTATTCCTGGGTTGATTTTAAACATTTTTGACCATTTTTGACATTTTCCCAAATTTACCGATCTTTTCCAAAACTTTCTGCGGGCTTTCAATGCACTATTCCTGGGTTGATTTTAAACATTTTCGACCATTTTTGACATTTTCCCAAATTTACCGATCTTTTCCAAAACTTTCTGCGGGCTTTCGGTGCACTATTCCTGGGTTGATTTTAAACATTTTCGACCATTTTTGACATTTTCCCAAATTTACCGATCTTTTTCCAAAACTTTCTGCGGGCTTTCGATGCACTATTATCGACAGATACCAGGTTTCATCGTCGAGCTCCGTATATTTTTCGAGTTTCAGCACTTTTAAAATCGGCGGGGGTTCGCCCCGAGTCGATCCGAGAATAGTGCACCGTGAGCGGATTGGGTCGGCTGATGCCCCGCTGAATTTCTGAGCTCCAGAAATTTTTCTAAGTCCCTCCACACTTAGAAAAAAAACGCTTAAATTTAAGCGGATTTTTTCTAAGTCCCTCCACACTTAGAAAAAAAACGCTTAAATTTAAGCGGATTTTTTCTAAGTCCCTCCACACTTAGAAAAAAAACGCTTAAATTTAAGCGGATTTTTTCTAAGTCCCTCCACACTTAGAAAAAAAACGCTTAAATTTAAGCGGATTTTTTCTAAGTCCCTCCACACTTAGAAAAAAAACGCTTAAATTTAAATTTACCGATCTTTTCCAAAACTTTCTGCGGGCTTTCAATGCACTATTCCTGGGTTGATTTTTAACATTTTCGACCATTTTTGACATTTTCCCAAATATACCGATCTTTTCCAAAACTTTCTGCGGGCTTTCAATGCACTATTCCTGGGTTGATTTTAAACATTTTTGACCATTTTTGACATTTTCCCAAATTTACCGATCTTTTCCAAAACTTTCTGCGGGCTTTCATTGCACTATTCCTGGGTTGATTTTAAACATTTTCGACCATTTTTGACATTTTCCCAAATTTACCGATCTTTTCCAAAACTTTCTGCGGGCTTTCAATGCACTATTCCTGGGTTGATTTTAAACATTTTCGACCATTTTTGACATTTTCCCAAATTTACCGATCTTTTCCAAAACTTTCTGCGGGCTTTCAATGCACTATTCCTGGGTTGATTTTAAACATTTTCGACCATTTTTGACATTTTCCCAAATTTACCGATCTTTTCCAAAACTTTCTGCGGGCTTTCAATGCACTATTCCTGGGTTGATTTTAAACATTTTCGACCATTTTTGACATTTTCCCAAATTTACCGATCTTTTCCAAAACTTTCTGCGGGCTTTCAATGCACTATTCCTGGGTTGATTTTAAACATTTTCGACCATTTTTGACATTTTCCCAAATTTACCGATCTTTTCCAAAACTTTCTGCGGGCTTTCAATGCACTATTTCTGGGTTGATTTTAACCATTTTCGACCATGTTTAACATTTTTCCAACTTTTTCCACATGTTCCAATGTACGCACTGGGCCGCTATGGAACCCGCAGAACTCTGCCACACTGTGGACATTTTTTTTTACTGCAATTAGGGTCAAATTGCCGGGTCAAAAGTGTCATTTCTTCGGGTAAATCACCCTCCTGGGCCCGGTTTTAATGTTTAAAAAGGTCAAATATTTGTATTAAATATATAATATTTGTATTTGATCGATGAGTGCTGATTTAAAACCAATTTTAGTGCATTTTGGGCACTTTTGAGAATGGTCGTATGTCGTCGTATTTGGTCGCGCCGACGTTTATGGCTGTCTTTTACCCAGGAAAATCACCTCCAGTGCCCGATATTCATGTCTGCACTTTGCCTGGGTTGACCCCAACCCAACCCCTAACTCTAACCCAAACCCAAACCCAAACCCATCTGTGGAGCCCTGTACGCCGCCTAGAGCTAAATAACGTTTTAAAAATTAAAAAAAAAAAAAAAAATTCTACCCCTGGTAGACCCAAAAAAAATTTCTAGCGCTGGTAGACCCAGAAAAAATTTCTGCGGTCTTTCGATGCACTATTCCTGGGTTAATTTTAAACATTTTCGACCATTTTTGACATTTTCCCAAATATACCGATCTTTTCCAAAACTTTCTGCGGGCTTTCAATGCACTATTCCTGGGTTGATTTTAAACATTTTTGACCATTTTTGACATTTTCCCAAATTTACCGATCTTTTCCAAAACTTTCTGCGGGCTTTCAATGCACTATTCCTGGGTTGATTTTAAACATTTTCGACCATTTTTGACATTTTCCCAAATTTACCGATCTTTTCCAAAACTTTCTGAGGGCTTTCAATGCACTATTCCTGGGTTGATTTTAAACATTTTCGACCATTTTTGACATTTTCCCAAATTTACCGATCTTTTCCAAAACTTTCTGCGGGCTTTCAATGCACTATTCCTGGGTTGATTTTAAACATTTTCGACCATTTTTGACATTTTCCCAAATTTACCGATCTTTTCCAAAACTTTCTGCGGGCTTTCAATGCACTATTCCTGGGTTGATTTTAAACATTTTCGACCATTTTTGACATTTTCCCAAATTTACCGATCTTTTCCAAAACTTTCTGCGGGCTTTCAATGCACTATTCCTGGGTTGATTTTAAACATTTTCGACCATTTTTGACATTTTCCCAAATTTACCGATCTTTTCCAAAACTTTCTGCGGGCTTTCAATGCACTATTCCTGGGTTGATTTTAAACATTTTCGACCATTTTTGACATTTTCCCAAATTTACCGATCTTTTCCAAAACTTTCTGCGGGCTTTCAATGCACTATTCCTGGGTTGATTTTAAACATTTTTGACCATTTTTGACATTTTCCCAAATTTACCGATCTTTTCCAAAACTTTCTGCGGGCTTTCAATGCACTATTCCTGGGTTGATTTTAAACATTTTCGACCATTTTTGACATTTTCCCAAATATACCGATCTTTTCCAAAACTTTCTGCGGGCTTTCAATGCACTATTCCTGGGTTGATTTTAAACATTTTTGACCATTTTTGACATTTTCCCAAATTTACCGATCTTTTCCAAAACTTTCTGCGGGCTTTCAATGCACTATTCCTGGGTTGATTTTAAACATTTTCGACCATTTTTGACATTTTCCCAAATTTACCGATCTTTTCCAAAACTTTCTGCGGGCTTTCAATGCACTATTCCTGGGTTGATTTTAAACATTTTCGACCATTTTTGACATTTTCCCAAATTTACCGATCTTTTCCAAAACTTTCTGCGGGCTTTCAATGCACTATTCCTGGGTTGATTTTAAACATTTTCGACCATTTTTGACATTTTCCCAAATATACCGATCTTTTCCAAAACTTTCTGCGGGCTTTCAATGCACTATTCCTGGGTTGATTTTAAACATTTTTGACCATTTTTGACATTTTCCCAAATTTACCGATCTTTTCCAAAACTTTCTGCGGGCTTTCAATGCACTATTCCTGGGTTGATTTTAAACATTTTCGACCATTTTTGACATTTTCCCAAATTTACCGATCTTTTCCAAAACTTTCTGCGGGCTTTCAATGCACTATTCCTGGGTTGATTTTAAACATTTTCGACCATTTTTGACATTTTCCCAAATTTACCGATCTTTTCCAAAACTTTCTGCGGGCTTTCAATGCACTATTCCTGGGTTGATTTTAAACATTTTCGACCATTTTTGACATTTTCCCAAATTTACCGATCTTTTCCAAAACTTTCTGCGGGCTTTCAATGCACTATTCCTGGGTTGATTTTAAACATTTTCGACCATTTTTGACATTTTCCCAAATTTACCGATCTTTTCCAAAACTTTCTGCGGGCTTTCAATGCACTATTCCTGGGTTGATTTTAAACATTTTCGACCATTTTTGACATTTTCCCAAATTTACCGATCTTTTCCAAAACTTTCTGCGGGCTTTCAATGCACTATTTCTGGGTTGATTTTAACCATTTTCGACCATGTTTAACATTTTTCCAACTTTTTCCACATGTTCCAATGTACGCACTGGGCCGCTATGGAACCCGCAGAACTCTGCCACACTGTGGACATTTTTTTTTACTGCAATTAGGGTCAAATTGCCGGGTCAAAAGTGTCATTTCTTCGGGTAAATCACCCTCCTGGGCCCGGTTTTAATGTTTAAAAAGGTCAAATATTTGTATTAAATATATAATATTTGTATTTGATCGATGAGTGCTGATTTAAAACCAATTTTAGTGCATTTTGGGCACTTTTGAGAATGGTCGTATGTCGTCGTATTTGGTCGCGCCGACGTTTATGGCTGTCTTTTACCCAGGAAAATCACCTCCAGTGCCCGATATTCATGTCTGCACTTTGCCTGGGTTGACCCCAACCCAACCCCTAACTCTAACCCAAACCCAAACCCAAACCCATCTGTGGAGCCCTGTACGCCGCCTAGAGCTAAATAACGTTTTAAAAATTAAAAAAAAAAAAAAAAAATCTACCCCTGGTAGACCCAAAAAAAATTTCTAGCGCTGGTAGACCCAGAAAAAATTTCTGCGGTCTTTCGATGCACTATTCCTGGGTTAATTTTAAACATTTTCGACCATTTTTGACATTTTCCCAAATATACCGATCTTTTCCAAAACTTTCTGCGGGCTTTCAATGCACTATTCCTGGGTTGATTTTAAACATTTTTGACCATTTTTGACATTTTCCCAAATTTACCGATCTTTTCCAAAACTTTCTGCGGGCTTTCAATGCACTATTCCTGGGTTGATTTTAAACATTTTCGACCATTTTTGACATTTTCCCAAATTTACCGATCTTTTCCAAAACTTTCTGAGGGCTTTCAATGCACTATTCCTGGGTTGATTTTAAACATTTTCGACCATTTTTGACATTTTCCCAAATTTACCGATCTTTTCCAAAACTTTCTGCGGGCTTTCAATGCACTATTCCTGGGTTGATTTTAAACATTTTCGACCATTTTTGACATTTTCCCAAATTTACCGATCTTTTCCAAAACTTTCTGCGGGCTTTCAATGCACTATTCCTGGGTTGATTTTAAACATTTTCGACCATTTTTGACATTTTCCCAAATTTACCGATCTTTTCCAAAACTTTCTGCGGGCTTTCAATGCACTATTCCTGGGTTGATTTTAAACATTTTCGACCATTTTTGACATTTTCCCAAATTTACCGATCTTTTCCAAAACTTTCTGCGGGCTTTCAATGCACTATTCCTGGGTTGATTTTAAACATTTTCGACCATTTTTGACATTTTCCCAAATTTACCGATCTTTTCCAAAACTTTCTGCGGGCTTTCAATGCACTATTCCTGGGTTGATTTTAAACATTTTCGACCATTTTTGACATTTTCCCAAATTTACCGATCTTTTCCAAAACTTTCTGCGGGCTTTCAATGCACTATTCCTGGGTTGATTTTAAACATTTTCGACCATTTTTGACATTTTCCCAAATATACCGATCTTTTCCAAAACTTTCTGCGGGCTTTCAATGCACTATTCCTGGGTTGATTTTAAACATTTTTGACCATTTTTGACATTTTCCCAAATTTACCGATCTTTTCCAAAACTTTCTGCGGGCTTTCAATGCACTATTCCTGGGTTGATTTTAAACATTTTCGACCATTTTTGACATTTTCCCAAATTTACCGATCTTTTCCAAAACTTTCTGCGGGCTTTCAATGCACTATTCCTGGGTTGATTTTAAACATTTTCGACCATTTTTGACATTTTCCCAAATTTACCGATCTTTTCCAAAACTTTCTGCGGGCTTTCAATGCACTATTCCTGGGTTGATTTTAAACATTTTCGACCATTTTTGACATTTTCCCAAATTTACCGATCTTTTCCAAAACTTTCTGCGGGCTTTCAATGCACTATTCCTGGGTTGATTTTAAACATTTTCGACCATTTTTGACATTTTCCCAAATTTACCGATCTTTTCCAAAACTTTCTGCGGGCTTTCAATGCACTATTCCTGGGTTGATTTTAAACATTTTCGACCATTTTTGACATTTTCCCAAATTTACCGATCTTTTCCAAAACTTTCTGCGGGCTTTCAATGCACTATTCCTGGGTTGATTTTAAACATTTTCGACCATTTTTGACATTTTCCCAAATTTACCGATCTTTTCCAAAACTTTCTGCGGGCTTTCAATGCACTATTCCTGGGTTGATTTTAAACATTTTTGACCATTTTTGACATTTTCCCAAATTTACCGATCTTTTCCAAAACTTTCTGCGGGCTTTCAATGCACTATTCCTGGGTTGATTTTAAACATTTTCGACCATTTTTGACATTTTCCCAAATATACCGATCTTTTCCAAAACTTTCTGCGGGCTTTCAATGCACTATTCCTGGGTTGATTTTAAACATTTTTGACCATTTTTGACATTTTCCCAAATTTACCGATCTTTTCCAAAACTTTCTGCGGGCTTTCAATGCACTATTCCTGGGTTGATTTTAAACATTTTCGACCATTTTTGACATTTTCCCAAATTTACCGATCTTTTCCAAAACTTTCTGCGGGCTTTCAATGCACTATTCCTGGGTTGATTTTAAACATTTTCGACCATTTTTGACATTTTCCCAAATTTACCGATCTTTTCCAAAACTTTCTGCGGGCTTTCAATGCACTATTCCTGGGTTGATTTTTAACATTTTCGACCATTTTTGACATTTTCCCAAATATACCGATCTTTTCCAAAACTTTCTGCGGGCTTTCAATGCACTATTCCTGGGTTGATTTTAAACATTTTTGACCATTTTTGACATTTTCCCAAATTTACCGATCTTTTCCAAAACTTTCTGCGGGCTTTCAATGCACTATTCCTGGGTTGATTTTAAACATTTTCGACCATTTTTGACATTTTCCCAAATTTACCGATCTTTTCCAAAACTTTCTGCGGGCTTTCAATGCACTATTCCTGGGTTGATTTTAAACATTTTCGACCATTTTTGACATTTTCCCAAATTTACCGATCTTTTCCAAAACTTTCTGCGGGCTTTCAATGCACTATTCCTGGGTTGATTTTAAACATTTTCGACCATTTTTGACATTTTCCCAAATTTACCGATCTTTTCCAAAACTTTCTGCGGGCTTTCAATGCACTATTCCTGGGTTGATTTTAAACATTTTCGACCATTTTTGACATTTTCCCAAATTTACCGATCTTTTCCAAAACTTTCTGCGGGCTTTCAATGCACTATTCCTGGGTTGATTTTAAACATTTTCGACCATTTTTGACATTTTCCCAAATTTACCGATCTTTTCCAAAACTTTCTGCGGGCTTTCAATGCACTATTTCTGGGTTGATTTTAACCATTTTCGACCATGTTTAACATTTTTCCAACTTTTTCCACATGTTCCAATGTACGCACTGGGCCGCTATGGAACCCGCAGAACTCTGCCACACTGTGGACATTTTTTTTTACTGCAATTAGGGTCAAATTGCCGGGTCAAAAGTGTCATTTCTTCGGGTAAATCACCCTCCTGGGCCCGGTTTTAATGTTTAAAAAGGTCAAATATTTGTATTAAATATATAATATTTGTATTTGATCGATGAGTGCTGATTTAAAACCAATTTTAGTGCATTTTGGGCACTTTTGAGAATGGTCGTATGTCGTCGTATTTGGTCGCGCCGACGTTTATGGCTGTCTTTTACCCAGGAAAATCACCTCCAGTGCCCGATATTCATGTCTGCACTTTGCCTGGGTTGACCCCAACCCAACCCCTAACTCTAACCCAAACCCAAACCCAAACCCATCTGTGGAGCCCTGTACGCCGCCTAGAGCTAAATAACGTTTTAAAAATTAAAAAAAAAAAAAAAAAAATTCTACCCCTGGTAGACCCAAAAAAAATTTCTAGCGCTGGTAGACCCAGAAAAAATTTCTGCGGTCTTTCGATGCACTATTCCTGGGTTGATTTTAAACATTTTCGACCATTTTTGACATTTTCCCAAATTTACCGATCTTTTCCTAAACTTTCTGCGGGCTTTCAATGCACTATTCCTGGGTTGATTTTAAACATTTTTGACCATTTTTGACATTTTCCCAAATTTACCGATCTTTTCCAAAACTTTCTGCGGGCTTTCAATGCACTATTCCTGGGTTGATTTTAAACATTTTCGACCATTTTTGACATTTTCCCAAATATACCGATCTTTTCCAAAACTTTCTGCGGGCTTTCAATGCACTATTCCTGGGTTGATTTTAAACATTTTTGACCATTTTTGACATTTTCCCAAATTTACCGATCTTTTCCAAAACTTTCTGCGGGCTTTCAATGCACTATTCCTGGGTTGATTTTAAACATTTTCGACCATTTTTGACATTTTCCCAAATTTACCGATCTTTTCCAAAACTTTCTGCGGGCTTTCAATGCACTATTCCTGGGTTGATTTTAAACATTTTCGACCATTTTTGACATTTTCCCAAATTTACCGATCTTTTCCAAAACTTTCTGCGGGCTTTCAATGCACTATTCCTGGGTTGATTTTAAACATTTTCGACCATTTTTGACATTTTCCCAAATTTACCGATCTTTTCCAAAACTTTCTGCGGGCTTTCAATGCACTATTCCTGGGTTGATTTTAAACATTTTCGACCATTTTTGACATTTTCCCAAATTTACCGATCTTTTCCAAAACTTTCTGCGGGCTTTCGGTGCACTATTCCTGGGTTGATTTTAAACATTTTCGACCATTTTTGACATTTTCCCAAATTTACCGATCTTTTTCCAAAACTTTCTGCGGGCTTTCGATGCACTATTATCGACAGATACCAGGTTTCATCGTCGAGCTCCGTATATTTTTCGAGTTTCAGCACTTTTAAAATCGGCGGGGGTTCGCCCCGAGTCGATCCGAGAATAGTGCACCGTGAGCGGATTGGGTCGGCTGATGCCCCGCTGAATTTCTGAGCTCCAGAAATTTTTCTAAGTCCCTCCACACTTAGAAAAAAAACGCTTAAATTTAAGCGGATTTTTTCTAAGTCCCTCCACACTTAGAAAAAAAACGCTTAAATTTAAATTTACCGATCTTTTCCAAAACTTTCTGCGGGCTTTCGGTGCACTATTCCTGGGTTAATTTTAAACATTTTCGACCATTTTTGACATTTTCCCAAATTTACCGATCTTTTCCAAAACTTTCTGCGGGCTTTCAATGCACTATTTCTGGGTTGATTTTAAACATTTTCGACCATTTTTGACATTTTCCCAAATTTACCGATCTTTTCCAAAACTTTCTGCGGGCTTTCAATGCACTATTCCTGGGTTGATTTTAAACATTTTTGACCATTTTTGACATTTTCCCAAATTTACCGATCTTTTCCAAATCTTTCTGCGGGCTTTCAATGCACTATTCCTGGGTTGATTTTAAACATTTTCGACCATTTTTGACATTTTCCCAAATTTACCGATCTTTTCCAAAACTTTCTGCGGGCTTTCAATGCACTATTTCTGGGTTGATTTTAACCATTTTCGACCATTTTTAACATTTTTCCAACTTTTTCCACATGTTCCAATGTACGCACTGGGCCGCTATGGAACCCGCAGAACTCTGCCACACTGTGGACATTTTTTTTTACTGCAATTAGGGTCAAATTGCCGGGTCAAAAGTGTCATTTCTTCGGGTAAATCACCCTCCTGGGCCCGGTTTTAATGTTTAAAAAGGTCAAATATTTGTATTAAATATATAATATTTGTATTTGATCGATGAGTGCTGATTTAAAACCAATTTTAGTGCATTTTGGGCACTTTTGAGAATGGTCGTATGTCGTCGTATTTGGTCGCGCCGACGTTTATGGCTGTCTTTTACCCAGGAAAATCACCTCCAGTGCCCGATATTCATGTCTGCACTTTGCCTGGGTTGACCCCAACCCAACCCCTAACTCTAACCCAAACCCAAACCCAAACCCATCTGTGGAGCCCTGTACGCCGCCTAGAGCTAAATAACGTTTTAAAAATTAAAAAAAAAAAAAAAAAAATTCTACCCCTGGTAGACCCAAAAAAAAATTCTAGCGCTGGTAGACCCAGAAAAAATTTCTGCGGTCTTTCGATGCACTATTCCTGGGTTGATTTTAAACATTTTCGACCATTTTTGACATTTTCCCAAATTTACCGATCTTTTCCTAAACTTTCTGCGGGCTTTCAATGCACTATTCCTGGGTTGATTTTAAACATTTTTGACCATTTTTGACATTTTCCCAAATTTACCGATCTTTTCCAAAACTTTCTGCGGGCTTTCAATGCACTATTCCTGGGTTGATTTTAAACATTTTTGACCATTTTTGACATTTTCCCAAATTTACCGATCTTTTCCAAAACTTTCTGCGGGCTTTCAATGCACTATTCCTGGGTTGATTTTAAACATTTTCGACCATTTTTGACATTTTCCCAAATATACCGATCTTTTCCAAAACTTTCTGCGGGCTTTCAATGCACTATTCCTGGGTTGATTTTAAACATTTTTGACCATTTTTGACATTTTCCCAAATTTACCGATCTTTTCCAAAACTTTCTGCGGGCTTTCAATGCACTATTCCTGGGTTGATTTTAAACATTTTCGACCATTTTTGACATTTTCCCAAATTTACCGATCTTTTCCAAAACTTTCTGCGGGCTTTCAATGCACTATTCCTGGGTTGATTTTAAACATTTTCGACCATTTTTGACATTTTCCCAAATTTACCGATCTTTTCCAAAACTTTCTGCGGGCTTTCAATGCACTATTCCTGGGTTGATTTTAAACATTTTCGACCATTTTTGACATTTTCCCAAATTTACCGATCTTTTCCAAAACTTTCTGCGGGCTTTCAATGCACTATTCCTGGGTTGATTTTAAACATTTTCGACCATTTTTGACATTTTCCCAAATTTACCGATCTTTTCCAAAACTTTCTGCGGGCTTTCAATGCAATATTCCTGGGTTGATTTTAAACATTTTCGACCATTTTTGACATTTTCCCAAATTTACCGATCTTTTCCAAAACTTTCTGCGGGCTTTCAATGCACTATTCCTGGGTTGATTTTAAACATTTTTGACCATTTTTGACATTTTCCCAAATTTACCGATCTTTTCCAAAACTTTCTGCGGGCTTTCAATGCACTATTCCTGGGTTGATTTTAAACATTTTCGACCATTTTTGACATTTTCCCAAATTTACCGATCTTTTCCAAAACTTTCTGCGGGCTTTCAATGCACTATTCCTGGGTTGATTTTAAACATTTTCGACCATTTTTGACATTTTCCCAAATTTACCGATCTTTTCCAAAACTTTCTGCGGGCTTTCAATGCACTATTCCTGGGTTGATTTTAAACATTTTTGACCATTTTTGACATTTTCCCAAATTTACCGATCTTTTCCAAAACTTTCTGCGGGCTTTCAATGCACTATTCCTGGGTTGATTTTAAACATTTTCGACCATTTTTGACATTTTCCCAAATTTACCGATCTTTTCCAAAACTTTCTGCGGGCTTTCGGTGCACTATTCCTGGGTTGATTTTAAACATTTTCGACCATTTTTGACATTTTCCCAAATTTACCGATCTTTTTCCAAAACTTTCTGCGGGCTTTCGATGCACTATTATCGACAGATACCAGGTTTCATCGTCGAGCTCCGTATATTTTTCGAGTTTCAGCACTTTTAAAATCGGCGGGGGTTCGCCCCGAGTCGATCCGAGAATAGTGCACCGTGAGCGGATTGGGTCGGCTGATGCCCCGCTGAATTTCTGAGCTCCAGAAATTTTTCTAAGTCCCTCCACACTTAGAAAAAAAACGCTTAAATTTAAGCGGATTTTTTCTAAGTCCCTCCACACTTAGAAAAAAAACGCTTAAATTTAAGCGGATTTTTTCTAAGTCCCTCCACACTTAGAAAAAAAACGCTTAAATTTAAGCGGATTTTTTCTAAGTCCCTCCACACTTAGAAAAAAAACGCTTAAATTTAAGCGGATTTTTTCTAAGTCCCTCCACACTTAGAAAAAAAACGCTTAAATTTAAATTTACCGATCTTTTCCAAAACTTTCTGCGGGCTTTCAATGCACTATTCCTGGGTTGATTTTTAACATTTTCGACCATTTTTGACATTTTCCCAAATATACCGATCTTTTCCAAAACTTTCTGCGGGCTTTCAATGCACTATTCCTGGGTTGATTTTAAACATTTTTGACCATTTTTGACATTTTCCCAAATTTACCGATCTTTTCCAAAACTTTCTGCGGGCTTTCATTGCACTATTCCTGGGTTGATTTTAAACATTTTCGACCATTTTTGACATTTTCCCAAATTTACCGATCTTTTCCAAAACTTTCTGCGGGCTTTCAATGCACTATTCCTGGGTTGATTTTAAACATTTTCGACCATTTTTGACATTTTCCCAAATTTACCGATCTTTTCCAAAACTTTCTGCGGGCTTTCAATGCACTATTCCTGGGTTGATTTTAAACATTTTCGACCATTTTTGACATTTTCCCAAATTTACCGATCTTTTCCAAAACTTTCTGCGGGCTTTCAATGCACTATTCCTGGGTTGATTTTAAACATTTTCGACCATTTTTGACATTTTCCCAAATTTACCGATCTTTTCCAAAACTTTCTGCGGGCTTTCAATGCACTATTCCTGGGTTGATTTTAAACATTTTCGACCATTTTTGACATTTTCCCAAATTTACCGATCTTTTCCAAAACTTTCTGCGGGCTTTCAATGCACTATTTCTGGGTTGATTTTAACCATTTTCGACCATGTTTAACATTTTTCCAACTTTTTCCACATGTTCCAATGTACGCACTGGGCCGCTATGGAACCCGCAGAACTCTGCCACACTGTGGACATTTTTTTTACTGCAATTAGGGTCAAATTGCCGGGTCAAAAGTGTCATTTCTTCGGGTAAATCACCCTCCTGGGCCCGGTTTTAATGTTTAAAAAGGTCAAATATTTGTATTAAATATATAATATTTGTATTTGATCGATGAGTGCTGATTTAAAACCAATTTTAGTGCATTTTGGGCACTTTTGAGAATGGTCGTATGTCGTCGTATTTGGTCGCGCCGACGTTTATGGCTGTCTTTTACCCAGGAAAATCACCTCCAGTGCCCGATATTCATGTCTGCACTTTGCCTGGGTTGACCCCAACCCAACCCCTAACTCTAACCCAAACCCAAACCCAAACCCATCTGTGGAGCCCTGTACGCCGCCTAGAGCTAAATAACGTTTTAAAAATTAAAAAAAAAAAAAAAAAAATTCTACCCCTGGTAGACCCAAAAAAAATTTCTAGCGCTGGTAGACCCAGAAAAAATTTCTGCGGTCTTTCGATGCACTATTCCTGGGTTGATTTTAAACATTTTCGACCATTTTTGACATTTTCCCAAATTTACCGATCTTTTCCTAAACTTTCTGCGGGCTTTCAATGCACTATTCCTGGGTTGATTTTAAACATTTTTGACCATTTTTGACATTTTCCCAAATTTACCGATCTTTTCCAAAACTTTCTGCGGGCTTTCAATGCACTATTCCTGGGTTGATTTTAAACATTTTCGACCATTTTTGACATTTTCCCAAATTTACCGATCTTTTCCAAAACTTTCTGCGGGCTTTCAATGCACTATTCCTGGGTTGATTTTAAACATTTTCGACCATTTTTGACATTTTCCCAAATTTACCGATCTTTTCCAAAACTTTCTGCGGGCTTTCAATGCACTATTCCTGGGTTGATTTTAAACATTTTCGACCATTTTTGACATTTTCCCAAATTTACCGATCTTTTCCAAAACTTTCTGCGGGCTTTCAATGCAATATTCCTGGGTTGATTTTAAACATTTTCGACCATTTTTGACATTTTCCCAAATTTACCGATCTTTTCCAAAACTTTCTGCGGGCTTTCAATGCACTATTCCTGGGTTGATTTTAAACATTTTTGACCATTTTTGACATTTTCCCAAATTTACCGATCTTTTCCAAAACTTTCTGCGGGCTTTCAATGCACTATTCCTGGGTTGATTTTAAACATTTTCGACCATTTTTGACATTTTCCCAAATTTACCGATCTTTTCCAAAACTTTCTGCGGGCTTTCAATGCACTATTCCTGGGTTGATTTTAAACATTTTCGACCATTTTTGACATTTTCCCAAATTTACCGATCTTTTCCAAAACTTTCTGCGGGCTTTCAATGCACTATTCCTGGGTTGATTTTAAACATTTTTGACCATTTTTGACATTTTCCCAAATTTACCGATCTTTTCCAAAACTTTCTGCGGGCTTTCAATGCACTATTCCTGGGTTGATTTTAAACATTTTCGACCATTTTTGACATTTTCCCAAATTTACCGATCTTTTCCAAAACTTTCTGCGGGCTTTCGGTGCACTATTCCTGGGTTGATTTTAAACATTTTCGACCATTTTTGACATTTTCCCAAATTTACCGATCTTTTTCCAAAACTTTCTGCGGGCTTTCGATGCACTATTATCGACAGATACCAGGTTTCATCGTCGAGCTCCGTATATTTTTCGAGTTTCAGCACTTTTAAAATCGGCGGGGGTTCGCCCCGAGTCGATCCGAGAATAGTGCACCGTGAGCGGATTGGGTCGGCTGATGCCCCGCTGAATTTCTGAGCTCCAGAAATTTTTCTAAGTCCCTCCACACTTAGAAAAAAAACGCTTAAATTTAAGCGGATTTTTTCTAAGTCCCTCCACACTTAGAAAAAAAACGCTTAAATTTAAGCGGATTTTTTCTAAGTCCCTCCACACTTAGAAAAAAAACGCTTAAATTTAAGCGGATTTTTTCTAAGTCCCTCCACACTTAGAAAAAAAACGCTTAAATTTAAGCGGATTTTTTCTAAGTCCCTCCACACTTAGAAAAAAAACGCTTAAATTTAAGCGGATTTTTTCTAAGTCCCTCCACACTTAGAAAAAAAACGCTTAAATTTAAGCGGATTTTTTCTAAGTCCCTCCACACTTAGAAAAAAAACGCTTAAATTTAAATTTACCGATCTTTTCCAAAACTTTCTGCGGGCTTTCGGTGCACTATTCCTGGGTTGATTTTAAACATTTTCGACCATTTTTGACATTTTCCCAAATTTACCGATCTTTTCCAAAACTTTCTGCGGGCTTTCAATGCACTATTCCTGGGTTGATTTTAAACATTTTCGACCATTTTTGACATTTTCCCAAATTTACCGATCTTTTCCAAAACTTTCTGCGGGCTTTCAATGCACTATTCCTGGGTTGATTTTAAACATTTTCGACCATTTTTGACATTTTCCCAAATTTACCGATCTTTTCCAAAACTTTCTGCGGGCTTTCAATGCACTATTCCTGGGTTGATTTTAAACATTTTCGACCATTTTTGACATTTTCCCAAATTTACCGATCTTTTCCAAAACTTTCTGCGGGCTTTCAATGCACTATTTCTGGGTTGATTTTAACCATTTTCGACCATGTTTAACATTTTTCCAACTTTTTCCACATGTTCCAATGTACGCACTGGGCCGCTATGGAACCCGCAGAACTCTGCCACACTGTGGACATTTTTTTTTACTGCAATTAGGGTCAAATTGCCGGGTCAAAAGTGTCATTTCTTCGGGTAAATCACCCTCCTGGGCCCGGTTTTAATGTTTAAAAAGGTCAAATATTTGTATTAAATATATAATATTTGTATTTGATCGATGAGTGCTGATTTAAAACCAATTTTAGTGCATTTTGGGCACTTTTGAGAATGGTCGTATGTCGTCGTATTTGGTCGCGCCGACGTTTATGGCTGTCTTTTACCCAGGAAAATCACCTCCAGTGCCCGATATTCATGTCTGCACTTTGCCTGGGTTGACCCCAACCCAACCCCTAACTCTAACCCAAACCCAAACCCAAACCCATCTGTGGAGCCCTGTACGCCGCCTAGAGCTAAATAACGTTTTAAAAATTAAAAAAAAAAAAAAAAAAAATTCTACCCCTGGTAGACCCAAAAAAAATTTCTAGCGCTGGTAGACCCAGAAAAAATTTCTGCGGTCTTTCGATGCACTATTCCTGGGTTAATTTTAAACATTTTCGACCATTTTTGACATTTTCCCAAATTTACCGATCTTTTCCAAAACTTTCTGCGGGCTTTCAATGCACTATTCCTGGGTTGATTTTAAACATTTTTGACCATTTTTGACATTTTCCCAAATTTACCGATCTTTTCCAAAACTTTCTGCGGGCTTTCAATGCACTATTCCTGGGTTGATTTTAAACATTTTCGACCATTTTTGACATTTTCCCAAATTTACCGATCTTTTCCAAAACTTTCTGCGGGCTTTCAATGCACTATTCCTGGGTTGATTTTAAACATTTTCGACCATTTTTGACATTTTCCCAAATTTACCGATCTTTTCCAAAACTTTCTGCGGGCTTTCAATGCACTATTCCTGGGTTGATTTTAAACATTTTCGACCATTTTTGACATTTTCCCAAATTTACCGATCTTTTTCCAAAACTTTCTGCGGGCTTTCGATGCACTATTATCGACAGATACCAGGTTTCATCGTCGAGCTCCGTATATTTTTCGAGTTTCAGCACTTTTAAAATCGGCGGGGGTTCGCCCCGAGTCGATCCGAGAATAGTGCACCGTGAGCGGATTGGGTCGGCTGATGTCCCGCTGAATTTCTGAGCTCCAGAAATTTTTCTAAGTCCCTCCACACTTAGAAAAAAAACGCTTAAATTTAAGCGGATTTTTTCTAAGTCCCTCCACACTTAGAAAAAAAACGCTTAAATTTAAGCGGATTTTTTCTAAGTCCCTCCACACTTAGAAAAAAAACGCTTAAATTTAAGCGGATTTTTTCTAAGTCCCTCCACACTTAGAAAAAAAACGCTTAAATTTAAGCGGATTTTTTCTAAGTCCCTCCACACTTAGAAAAAAAACGCTTAAATTTAAGCGGATTTTTTCTAAGTCCCTCCACACTTAGAAAAAAAACGCTTAAATTTAAGCGGATTTTTTCTAAGTCCCTCCACACTTAGAAAAAAAACGCTTAAATTTAAATTTACCGATCTTTTCCAAAACTTTCTGCGGGCTTTCGGTGCACTATTCCTGGGTTGATTTTAAACATTTTCGACCATTTTTGACATTTTCCCAAATTTACCGATCTTTTCCAAAACTTTCTGCGGGCTTTCAATGCACTATTCCTGGGTTGATTTTAAACATTTTTGACCATTTTTGACATTTTCCCAAATTTACCGATCTTTTCCAAAACTTTCTGCGGGCTTTCAATGCACTATTCCTGGGTTGATTTTAAACATTTTCGACCATTTTTGACATTTTCCCAAATTTACCGATCTTTTCCAAAACTTTCTGCGGGCTTTCAATGCACTATTCCTGGGTTGATTTTAAACATTTTCGACCATTTTTGACATTTTCCCAAATTTACCGATCTTTTCCAAAACTTTCTGCGGGCTTTCAATGCACTATTCCTGGGTTGATTTTAAACATTTTCGACCATTTTTGACATTTTCCCAAATTTACCGATCTTTTCCAAAACTTTCTGCGGGCTTTCAATGCACTATTCCTGGGTTGATTTTAAACATTTTCGACCATTTTTGACATTTTCCCAAATTTACCGATCTTTTCCAAAACTTTCTGCGGGCTTTCAATGCACTATTTCTGGGTTGATTTTAACCATTTTCGACCATTTTTAACATTTTTCCAACTTTTTCCACATGTTCCAATGTACGCACTGGGCCGCTATGGAACCCGCAGAACTCTGCCACACTGTGGACATTTTTTTTTACTGCAATTAGGGTGAAATTGCCGGGTCAAAAGTGTCATTTCTTCGGGTAAATCACCCTCCTGGGCCCGGTTTTAATGTTTAAAAAGGTCAAATATTTGTATTAAATATATAATATTTGTATTTGATCGATGAGTGCTGATTTAAAACCAATTTTAGTGCATTTTGGGCACTTTTGAGAATGGTCGTATGTCGTCGTATTTGGTCGCGCCGACGTTTATGGCTGTCTTTTACCCAGGAAAATCACCTCCAGTGCCCGATATTCATGTCTGCACTTTGCCTGGGTTGACCCCAACCCAACCCCTAACTCTAACCCAAACCCAAACCCAAACCCATCTGTGGAGCCCTGTACGCCGCCTAGAGCTAAATAACGTTTTAAAAATTTAAAAAAAAAAAAAAAAAAATTCTACCCCTGGTAGACCCAAAAAAAATTTCTAGCGCTGGTAGACCCAGAAAAAATTCCTGCGGTCTTTCGATGCACTATTCCTGGGTTAATTTTAAACATTTTCGACCATTTTTGACATTTTCCCAAATTTACCGATCTTTTCCAAAACTTTCTGCGGGCTTTCAATGCACTATTCCTGGGTTGATTTTAAACATTTTTGACCATTTTTGACATTTTCCCAAATTTACCGATCTTTTCCAAAACTTTCTGCGGGCTTTCAATGCACTATTCCTGGGTTGATTTTAAACATTTTCGACCATTTTTGACATTTTCCCAAATTTACCGATCTTTTCCAAAACTTTCTGCGGGCTTTCGGTGCACTATTCCTGGGTTGATTTTAAACATTTTCGACCATTTTTGACATTTTCCCAAATTTACCGATCTTTTTCCAAAACTTTCTGCGGGCTTTCGATGCACTATTATCGACAGATACCAGGTTTCATCGTCGAGCTCCGTATATTTTCGAGTTTCAGCACTTTTAAAATCGGCGGGGGTTCGCCCCGAGTCGATCCGAGAATAGTGCACCGTGAGCGGATTGGGTCGGCTGATGCCCCGCTGAATTTCTGAGCTCCAGAAATTTTTCTAAGTCCCTCCACACTTAGAAAAAAAACGCTTAAATTTAAGCGGATTTTTTCTAAGTCCCTCCACACTTAGAAAAAAAACGCTTAAATTTAAGCGGATTTTTTCTAAGTCCCTCCACACTTAGAAAAAAAAACGCTTAAATTTAAGCGGATTTTTTCTAAGTCCCTCCACACTTAGAAAAAAAACGCTTAAATTTAAGCGGATTTTTTCTAAGTCCCTCCACACTTAGAAAAAAAAACGCTTAAATTTAAATTTACCGATCTTTTCCAAAACTTTCTGCGGGCTTTCGGTGCACTATTCCTGGGTTGATTTTAAACATTTTCGACCATTTTTGACATTTTCCCAAATTTACCGATCTTTTCCAAAACTTTCTGCGGGCTTTCAATGCACTATTCCTGGGTTGATTTTAAACATTTTTGACCATTTTTGACATTTTCCCAAATTTACCGATCTTTTCCAAAACTTTCTGCGGGCTTTCAATGCACTATTCCTGGGTTGATTTTAAACATTTTCGACCATTTTTGACATTTTCCCAAATTTACCGATCTTTTCCAAAACTTTCTGCGGGCTTTCAATGCACTATTCCTGGGTTGATTTTAAACATTTTTGACCATTTTTGACATTTTCCCAAATTTACCGATCTTTTCCAAAACTTTCTGCGGGCTTTCAATGCACTATTCCTGGGTTGAATTTAAACATTTTTGACCATTTTTGACATTTTCCCAAATTTACCCATCTTTTCCAAAACTTTCTGCGGGCTTTCAATGCACTATTCCTGGGTTGATTTTAAACATTTTTGACCATTTTTGACATTTTCCCAAATTTACCGATCTTTTCCAAAACTTTCTGCGGGCTTTCAATGCACTATTCCTGGGTTGATTTTAAACATTTTCGACCATTTTTGACATTTTCCCAAATTTACCGATCTTTTCCAAAACTTTCTGCGGGCTTTCAATGCACTATTCCTGGGTTGATTTTAAACATTTTCGACCATTTTTGACATTTTCCCAAATTTACCGATCTTTTCCAAAACTTTCTGCGGGCTTTCAATGCACTATTCCTGGGTTGATTTTAAACATTTTCGACCATTTTTGACATTTTCCCAAATTTACCGATCTTTTCCAAAACTTTCTGCGGGCTTTCAATGCACTATTCCTGGGTTGATTTTAAACATTTTCGACCATTTTTGACATTTTCCCAAATTTACCGATCTTTTCCAAAACTTTCTGCGGGCTTTCAATGCACTATTCCTGGGTTGATTTTAAACATTTTCGACCATTTTTGACATTTTCCCAAATTTACCGATCTTTTCCAAAACTTTCTGCGGGCTTTCAATGCACTATTCCTGTGTTGATTTTAAACATTTTTGACCATTTTTGACATTTTCCCAAATTTACCGATCTTTTCCAAAACTTTCTGCGGGCTTTCAATGCACTATTCCTGGGTTGATTTTAAACATTTTCGACCATTTTTGACATTTTCCCAAATATACCGATCTTTTCCAAAACTTTCTGCGGGCTTTCAATGCACTATTCCTGGGTTGATTTTAAACATTTTTGACCATTTTTGACATTTTCCCAAATTTACCGATCTTTTCCAAAACTTTCTGCGGGCTTTCAATGCACTATTCCTGGGTTGATTTTAAACATTTTCGACCATTTTTGACATTTTCCCAAATTTACCGATCTTTTCCAAAACTTTCTGCGGGCTTTCAATGCACTATTCCTGGGTTGATTTTAAACATTTTTGACCATTTTTGACATTTTCCCAAATTTACCGATCTTTTCCAAAACTTTCTGCGGGCTTTCAATGCACTATTCCTGGGTTGATTTTAAACATTTTCGACCATTTTTGACATTTTCCCAAATATACCGATCTTTTCCAAAACTTTATGCGGGCTTTCAATGCACTATTCCTGGGTTGATTTTAAACATTTTTGACCATTTTTGACATTTTCCCAAATTTACCGATCTTTTCCAAAACTTTCTGCGGGCTTTCAATGCACTATTCCTGGGTTGATTTTAAACATTTTCGACCATTTTTGACATTTTCCCAAATTTACCGATCTTTTCCAAAACTTTCTGCGGGCTTTCAATGCACTATTCCTGGGTTGATTTTAAACATTTTCGACCATTTTTGACATTTTCCCAAATTTACCGATCTTTTCCAAAACTTTCTGCGGGCTTTCAATGCACTATTCCTGGGTTGATTTTAAACATTTTCGACCATTTTTGACATTTTCCCAAATTTACCGATCTTTTCCAAAACTTTCTGCGGGCTTTCAATGCACTATTCCTGGGTTGATTTTAAACATTTTCGACCATTTTTGACATTTTCCCAAATTTACCGATCTTTTCCAAAACTTTCTGCGGGCTTTCAATGCACTATTCCTGGGTTGATTTTAAACATTTTCGACCATTTTTGACATTTTCCCAAATTTACCGATCTTTTCCAAAACTTTCTGCGGGCTTTCAATGCACTATTTCTGGGTTGATTTTAACCATTTTCGACCATGTTTAACATTTTTCCAACTTTTTCCACATGTTCCAATGTACGCACTGGGCCGCTATGGAACCCGCAGAACTCTGCCACACTGTGGACATTTTTTTTTACTGCAATTAGGGTCAAATTGCCGGGTCAAAAGTGTCATTTCTTCGGGTAAATCACCCTCCTGGGCCCGGTTTTAATGTTTAAAAAGGTCAAATATTTGTATTAAATATATAATATTTGTATTTGATCGATGAGTGCTGATTTAAAACCAATTTTAGTGCATTTTGGGCACTTTTGAGAATGGTCGTATGTCGTCGTATTTGGTCGCGCCGACGTTTATGGCTGTCTTTTACCCAGGAAAATCACCTCCAGTGCCCGATATTCATGTCTGCACTTTGCCTGGGTTGACCCCAACCCAACCCCTAACTCTAACCCAAACCCAAACCCAAACCCATCTGTGGAGCCCTGTACGCCGCCTAGAGCTAAATAACGTTTTAAAAATTAAAAAAAAAAAAAAAAAAATTCTACCCCTGGTAGACCCAAAAAAAAATTCTAGCGCTGGTAGACCCAGAAAAAATTTCTGCGGTCTTTCGATGCACTATTCCTGGGTTGATTTTAAACATTTTCGACCATTTTTGACATTTTCCCAAATTTACCGATCTTTTCCTAAACTTTCTGCGGGCTTTCAATGCACTATTCCTGGGTTGATTTTAAACATTTTTGACCATTTTTGACATTTTCCCAAATTTACCGATCTTTTCCAAAACTTTCTGCGGGCTTTCAATGCACTATTCCTGGGTTGATTTTAAACATTTTTGACCATTTTTGACATTTTCCCAAATTTACCGATCTTTTCCAAAACTTTCTGCGGGCTTTCAATGCACTATTCCTGGGTTGATTTTAAACATTTTCGACCATTTTTGACATTTTCCCAAATATACCGATCTTTTCCAAAACTTTCTGCGGGCTTTCAATGCACTATTCCTGGGTTGATTTTAAACATTTTTGACCATTTTTGACATTTTCCCAAATTTACCGATCTTTTCCAAAACTTTCTGCGGGCTTTCAATGCACTATTCCTGGGTTGATTTTAAACATTTTCGACCATTTTTGACATTTTCCCAAATTTACCGATCTTTTCCAAAACTTTCTGCGGGCTTTCAATGCACTATTCCTGGGTTGATTTTAAACATTTTCGACCATTTTTGACATTTTCCCAAATTTACCGATCTTTTCCAAAACTTTCTGCGGGCTTTCAATGCACTATTCCTGGGTTGATTTTAAACATTTTCGACCATTTTTGACATTTTCCCAAATTTACCGATCTTTTCCAAAACTTTCTGCGGGCTTTCAATGCACTATTCCTGGGTTGATTTTAAACATTTTCGACCATTTTTGACATTTTCCCAAATTTACCGATCTTTTCCAAAACTTTCTGCGGGCTTTCAATGCAATATTCCTGGGTTGATTTTAAACATTTTCGACCATTTTTGACATTTTCCCAAATTTACCGATCTTTTCCAAAACTTTCTGCGGGCTTTCAATGCACTATTCCTGGGTTGATTTTAAACATTTTTGACCATTTTTGACATTTTCCCAAATTTACCGATCTTTTCCAAAACTTTCTGCGGGCTTTCAATGCACTATTCCTGGGTTGATTTTAAACATTTTCGACCATTTTTGACATTTTCCCAAATTTACCGATCTTTTCCAAAACTTTCTGCGGGCTTTCAATGCACTATTCCTGGGTTGATTTTAAACATTTTCGACCATTTTTGACATTTTCCCAAATTTACCGATCTTTTCCAAAACTTTCTGCGGGCTTTCAATGCACTATTCCTGGGTTGATTTTAAACATTTTTGACCATTTTTGACATTTTCCCAAATTTACCGATCTTTTCCAAAACTTTCTGCGGGCTTTCAATGCACTATTCCTGGGTTGATTTTAAACATTTTCGACCATTTTTGACATTTTCCCAAATTTACCGATCTTTTCCAAAACTTTCTGCGGGCTTTCGGTGCACTATTCCTGGGTTGATTTTAAACATTTTCGACCATTTTTGACATTTTCCCAAATTTACCGATCTTTTTCCAAAACTTTCTGCGGGCTTTCGATGCACTATTATCGACAGATACCAGGTTTCATCGTCGAGCTCCGTATATTTTTCGAGTTTCAGCACTTTTAAAATCGGCGGGGGTTCGCCCCGAGTCGATCCGAGAATAGTGCACCGTGAGCGGATTGGGTCGGCTGATGCCCCGCTGAATTTCTGAGCTCCAGAAATTTTTCTAAGTCCCTCCACACTTAGAAAAAAAACGCTTAAATTTAAGCGGATTTTTTCTAAGTCCCTCCACACTTAGAAAAAAAACGCTTAAATTTAAGCGGATTTTTTCTAAGTCCCTCCACACTTAGAAAAAAAACGCTTAAATTTAAGCGGATTTTTTCTAAGTCCCTCCACACTTAGAAAAAAAACGCTTAAATTTAAGCGGATTTTTTCTAAGTCCCTCCACACTTAGAAAAAAAACGCTTAAATTTAAGCGGATTTTTTCTAAGTCCCTCCACACTTAGAAAAAAAACGCTTAAATTTAAGCGGATTTTTTCTAAGTCCCTCCACACTTAGAAAAAAAACGCTTAAATTTAAATTTACCGATCTTTTCCAAAACTTTCTGCGGGCTTTCAATGCACTATTCCTGGGTTGATTTTTAACATTTTCGACCATTTTTGACATTTTCCCAAATATACCGATCTTTTCCAAAACTTTCTGCGGGCTTTCAATGCACTATTCCTGGGTTGATTTTAAACATTTTTGACCATTTTTGACATTTTCCCAAATTTACCGATCTTTTCCAAAACTTTCTGCGGGCTTTCAATGCACTATTCCTGGGTTGATTTTAAACATTTTCGACCATTTTTGACATTTTCCCAAATTTACCGATCTTTTCCAAAACTTTCTGCGGGCTTTCAATGCACTATTCCTGGGTTGATTTTAAACATTTTCGACCATTTTTGACATTTTCCCAAATTTACCGATCTTTTCCAAAACTTTCTGCGGGCTTTCAATGCACTATTCCTGGGTTGATTTTAAACATTTTCGACCATTTTTGACATTTTCCCAAATTTACCGATCTTTTCCAAAACTTTCTGCGGGCTTTCAATGCACTATTCCTGGGTTGATTTTAAACATTTTCGACCATTTTTGACATTTTCCCAAATTTACCGATCTTTTCCAAAACTTTCTGCGGGCTTTCAATGCACTATTTCTGGGTTGATTTTAACCATTTTCGACCATGTTTAACATTTTTCCAACTTTTTCCACATGTTCCAATGTACGCACTGGGCCGCTATGGAACCCGCAGAACTCTGCCACACTGTGGACATTTTTTTTACTGCAATTAGGGTCAAATTGCCGGGTCAAAAGTGTCATTTCTTCGGGTAAATCACCCTCCTGGGCCCGGTTTTAATGTTTAAAAAGGTCAAATATTTGTATTAAATATATAATATTTGTATTTGATCGATGAGTGCTGATTTAAAACCAATTTTAGTGCATTTTGGGCACTTTTGAGAATGGTCGTATGTCGTCGTATTTGGTCGCGCCGACGTTTATGGCTGTCTTTTACCCAGGAAAATCACCTCCAGTGCCCGATATTCATGTCTGCACTTTGCCTGGGTTGACCCCAACCCAACCCCTAACTCTAACCCAAACCCAAACCCAAACCCATCTGTGGAGCCCTGTACGCCGCCTAGAGCTAAATAACGTTTTAAAAATTAAAAAAAAAAAAAAAAAAAATTCTACCCCTGGTAGACCCAAAAAAAATTTCTAGCGCTGGTAGACCCAGAAAAAATTTCTGCGGTCTTTCGATGCACTATTCCTGGGTTGATTTTAAACATTTTCGACCATTTTTGACATTTTCCCAAATTTACCGATCTTTTCCTAAACTTTCTGCGGGCTTTCAATGCACTATTCCTGGGTTGATTTTAAACATTTTTGACCATTTTTGACATTTTCCCAAATTTACCGATCTTTTCCAAAACTTTCTGCGGGCTTTCAATGCACTATTCCTGGGTTGATTTTAAACATTTTCGACCATTTTTGACATTTTCCCAAATATACCGATCTTTTCCAAAACTTTCTGCGGGCTTTCAATGCACTATTCCTGGGTTGATTTTAAACATTTTTGACCATTTTTGACATTTTCCCAAATTTACCGATCTTTTCCAAAACTTTCTGCGGGCTTTCAATGCACTATTCCTGGGTTGATTTTAAACATTTTCGACCATTTTTGACATTTTCCCAAATTTACCGATCTTTTCCAAAACTTTCTGCGGGCTTTCAATGCACTATTCCTGGGTTGATTTTAAACATTTTCGACCATTTTTGACATTTTCCCAAATTTACCGATCTTTTCCAAAACTTTCTGCGGGCTTTCAATGCACTATTCCTGGGTTGATTTTAAACATTTTCGACCATTTTTGACATTTTCCCAAATTTACCGATCTTTTCCAAAACTTTCTGCGGGCTTTCAATGCACTATTCCTGGGTTGATTTTAAACATTTTCGACCATTTTTGACATTTTCCCAAATTTACCGATCTTTTCCAAAACTTTCTGCGGGCTTTCAATGCAATATTCCTGGGTTGATTTTAAACATTTTCGACCATTTTTGACATTTTCCCAAATTTACCGATCTTTTCCAAAACTTTCTGCGGGCTTTCAATGCACTATTCCTGGGTTGATTTTAAACATTTTTGACCATTTTTGACATTTTCCCAAATTTACCGATCTTTTCCAAAACTTTCTGCGGGCTTTCAATGCACTATTCCTGGGTTGATTTTAAACATTTTCGACCATTTTTGACATTTTCCCAAATTTACCGATCTTTTCCAAAACTTTCTGCGGGCTTTCAATGCACTATTCCTGGGTTGATTTTAAACATTTTCGACCATTTTTGACATTTTCCCAAATTTACCGATCTTTTCCAAAACTTTCTGCGGGCTTTCAATGCACTATTCCTGGGTTGATTTTAAACATTTTTGACCATTTTTGACATTTTCCCAAATTTACCGATCTTTTCCAAAACTTTCTGCGGGCTTTCAATGCACTATTCCTGGGTTGATTTTAAACATTTTCGACCATTTTTGACATTTTCCCAAATTTACCGATCTTTTCCAAAACTTTCTGCGGGCTTTCGGTGCACTATTCCTGGGTTGATTTTAAACATTTTCGACCATTTTTGACATTTTCCCAAATTTACCGATCTTTTTCCAAAACTTTCTGCGGGCTTTCGATGCACTATTATCGACAGATACCAGGTTTCATCGTCGAGCTCCGTATATTTTTCGAGTTTCAGCACTTTTAAAATCGGCGGGGGTTCGCCCCGAGTCGATCCGAGAATAGTGCACCGTGAGCGGATTGGGTCGGCTGATGCCCCGCTGAATTTCTGAGCTCCAGAAATTTTTCTAAGTCCCTCCACACTTAGAAAAAAAACGCTTAAATTTAAGCGGATTTTTTCTAAGTCCCTCCACACTTAGAAAAAAAACGCTTAAATTTAAATTTACCGATCTTTTCCAAAACTTTCTGCGGGCTTTCGGTGCACTATTCCTGGGTTAATTTTAAACATTTTCGACCATTTTTGACATTTTCCCAAATTTACCGATCTTTTCCAAAACTTTCTGCGGGCTTTCAATGCACTATTTCTGGGTTGATTTTAAACATTTTCGACCATTTTTGACATTTTCCCAAATTTACCGATCTTTTCCAAAACTTTCTGCGGGCTTTCAATGCACTATTCCTGGGTTGATTTTAAACATTTTTGACCATTTTTGACATTTTCCCAAATTTACCGATCTTTTCCAAATCTTTCTGCGGGCTTTCAATGCACTATTCCTGGGTTGATTTTAAACATTTTCGACCATTTTTGACATTTTCCCAAATTTACCGATCTTTTCCAAAACTTTCTGCGGGCTTTCAATGCACTATTTCTGGGTTGATTTTAACCATTTTCGACCATTTTTAACATTTTTCCAACTTTTTCCACATGTTCCAATGTACGCACTGGGCCGCTATGGAACCCGCAGAACTCTGCCACACTGTGGACATTTTTTTTTACTGCAATTAGGGTCAAATTGCCGGGTCAAAAGTGTCATTTCTTCGGGTAAATCACCCTCCTGGGCCCGGTTTTAATGTTTAAAAAGGTCAAATATTTGTATTAAATATATAATATTTGTATTTGATCGATGAGTGCTGATTTAAAACCAATTTTAGTGCATTTTGGGCACTTTTGAGAATGGTCGTATGTCGTCGTATTTGGTCGCGCCGACGTTTATGGCTGTCTTTTACCCAGGAAAATCACCTCCAGTGCCCGATATTCATGTCTGCACTTTGCCTGGGTTGACCCCAACCCAACCCCTAACTCTAACCCAAACCCAAACCCAAACCCATCTGTGGAGCCCTGTACGCCGCCTAGAGCTAAATAACGTTTTAAAAATTAAAAAAAAAAAAAAAAAAATTCTACCCCTGGTAGACCCAAAAAAAAATTCTAGCGCTGGTAGACCCAGAAAAAATTTCTGCGGTCTTTCGATGCACTATTCCTGGGTTGATTTTAAACATTTTCGACCATTTTTGACATTTTCCCAAATTTACCGATCTTTTCCAAAACTTTCTGCGGGCTTTCAATGCACTATTCCTGGGTTGATTTTAAACATTTTCGACCATTTTTGACATTTTCCCAAATTTACCGATCTTTTCCAAAACTTTCTGCGGGCTTTCAATGCACTATTCCTGGGTTGATTTTAAACATTTTCGACCATTTTTGACATTTTCCCAAATTTACCGATCTTTTCCAAAACTTTCTGCGGGCTTTCAATGCACTATTCCTGGGTTGATTTTAAACATTTTTGACCATTTTTGACATTTTCCCAAATTTACCGATCTTTTCCAAAACTTTCTGCGGGCTTTCAATGCACTATTCCTGGGTTGATTTTAAACATTTTTGACCATTTTTGACATTTTCCCAAATTTACCGATCTTTTCCAAAACTTTCTGCGGGCTTTCAATGCACTATTCCTGGGTTGATTTTAAACATTTTCGACCATTTTTGACATTTTCCCAAATATACCGATCTTTTCCAAAACTTTCTGCGGGCTTTCAATGCACTATTCCTGGGTTGATTTTAAACATTTTTGACCATTTTTGACATTTTCCCAAATTTACCGATCTTTTCCAAAACTTTCTGCGGGCTTTCAATGCACTATTCCTGGGTTGATTTTAAACATTTTCGACCATTTTTGACATTTTCCCAAATTTACCGATCTTTTCCAAAACTTTCTGCGGGCTTTCAATGCACTATTCCTGGGTTGATTTTAAACATTTTCGACCATTTTTGACATTTTCCCAAATTTACCGATCTTTTCCAAAACTTTCTGCGGGCTTTCAATGCACTATTCCTGGGTTGATTTTAAACATTTTCGACCATTTTTGACATTTTCCCAAATTTACCGATCTTTTCCAAAACTTTCAGCGGGCTTTCAATGCACTATTCCTGGGTTGATTTTAAACATTTTCGACCATTTTTGACATTTTCCCAAATTTACCGATCTTTTCCAAAACTTTCTGCGGGCTTTCAATGCAATATTCCTGGGTTGATTTTAAACATTTTCGACCATTTTTGACATTTTCCCAAATTTACCGATCTTTTCCAAAACTTTCTGCGGGCTTTCAATGCACTATTCCTGGGTTGATTTTAAACATTTTTGACCATTTTTGACATTTTCCCAAATTTACCGATCTTTTCCAAAACTTTCTGCGGGCTTTCAATGCACTATTCCTGGGTTGATTTTAAACATTTTCGACCATTTTTGACATTTTCCCAAATTTACCGATCTTTTCCAAAACTTTCTGCGGGCTTTCAATGCACTATTCCTGGGTTGATTTTAAACATTTTCGACCATTTTTGACATTTTCCCAAATTTACCGATCTTTTCCAAAACTTTCTGCGGGCTTTCAATGCACTATTCCTGGGTTGATTTTAAACATTTTTGACCATTTTTGACATTTTCCCAAATTTACCGATCTTTTCCAAAACTTTCTGCGGGCTTTCAATGCACTATTCCTGGGTTGATTTTAAACATTTTCGACCATTTTTGACATTTTCCCAAATTTACCGATCTTTTCCAAAACTTTCTGCGGGCTTTCGGTGCACTATTCCTGGGTTGATTTTAAACATTTTCGACCATTTTTGACATTTTCCCAAATTTACCGATCTTTTTCCAAAACTTTCTGCGGGCTTTCGATGCACTATTATCGACAGATACCAGGTTTCATCGTCGAGCTCCGTATATTTTTCGAGTTTCAGCACTTTTAAAATCGGCGGGGGTTCGCCCCGAGTCGATCCGAGAATAGTGCACCGTGAGCGGATTGGGTCGGCTGATGCCCCGCTGAATTTCTGAGCTCCAGAAATTTTTCTAAGTCCCTCCACACTTAGAAAAAAAACGCTTAAATTTAAGCGGATTTTTTCTAAGTCCCTCCACACTTAGAAAAAAAACGCTTAAATTTAAGCGGATTTTTTCTAAGTCCCTCCACACTTAGAAAAAAAACGCTTAAATTTAAATTTACCGATCTTTTCCAAAACTTTCTGCGGGCTTTCGGTGCACTATTCCTGGGTTGATTTTAAACATTTTCGACCATTTTTGACATTTTCCCAAATTTACCGATCTTTTCCAAAACTTTCTGCGGGCTTTCAATGCACTATTCCTGGGTTGATTTTAAACATTTTTGACCATTTTTGACATTTTCCCAAATTTACCGATCTTTTCCAAAACTTTCTGCGGGCTTTCAATGCACTATTCCTGGGTTGATTTTAAACATTTTCGACCATTTTTGACATTTTCCCAAATTTACCGATCTTTTTCCAAAACTTTCTGCGGGCTTTCGATGCACTATTATCGACAGATACCAGGTTTCATCGTCGAGCTCCGTATATTTTTCGAGTTTCAGCACTTTTAAAATCGGCGGGGGTTCGCCCCGAGTCGATCCGAGAATAGTGCACCGTGAGCGGATTGGGTCGGCTGATGCCCCGCTGAATTTCTGAGCTCCAGAAATTTTTCTAAGTCCCTCCACACTTAGAAAAAAAACGCTTAAATTTAAGCGGATTTTTTCTAAGTCCCTCCACACTTAGAAAAAAAACGCTTAAATTTAAGCGGATTTTTTCTAAGTCCCTCCACACTTAGAAAAAAAACGCTTAAATTTAAGCGGATTTTTTCTAAGTCCCTCCACACTTAGAAAAAAAACGCTTAAATTTAAGCGGATTTTTTCTAAGTCCCTCCACACTTAGAAAAAAAACGCTTAAATTTAAGCGGATTTTTTCTAAGTCCCTCCACACTTAGAAAAAAAAACGCTTAAATTTAAGCGGATTTTTTCTAAGTCCCTCCACACTTAGAAAAAAAACGCTTAAATTTAAATTTACCGATCTTTTCCAAAACTTTCTGCGGGCTTTCGGTGCACTATTCCTGGGTTGATTTTAAACATTTTCGACCATTTTTGACATTTTCCCAAATTTACCGATCTTTTCCAAAATTTTCTGCGGGCTTTCAATGCACTATTCCTGGGTTGATTTTAAACATTTTTGACCATTTTTGACATTTTCCCAAATTTACCGATCTTTTCCAAAACTTTCTGCGGGCTTTCAATGCACTATTCCTGGGTTGATTTTAAACATTTTCGACCATTTTTGACATTTTCCCAAATTTACCGATCTTTTCCAAAACTTTCTGCGGGCTTTCAATGCACTATTCCTGGGTTGATTTTAAACATTTTTGACCATTTTTGACATTTTCCCAAATTTACCGATCTTTTCCAAAACTTTCTGCGGGCTTTCAATGCACTATTCCTGGGTTGATTTTAAACATTTTCGACCATTTTTGACATTTTCCCAAATTTACCGATCTTTTCCAAAACTTTCTGCGGGCTTTCAATGCACTATTCCTGGGTTGATTTTAAACATTTTCGACCATTTTTGACATTTTCCCAAATTTACCGATCTTTTCCAAAACTTTCTGCGGGCTTTCAATGCACTATTTCTGGGTTGATTTTAACCATTTTCGACCATTTTTAACATTTTTCCAACTTTTTCCACATGTTCCAATGTACGCACTGGGCCGCTATGGAACCCGCAGAACTCTGCCACACTGTGGACATTTTTTTTTACTGCAATTAGGGTCAAATTGCCGGGTCAAAAGTGTCATTTCTTCGGGTAAATCACCCTCCTGGGCCCGGTTTTAATGTTTAAAAAGGTCAAATATTTGTATTAAATATATAATATTTGTATTTGATCGATGAGTGCTGATTTAAAACCAATTTTAGTGCATTTTGGGCACTTTTGAGAATGGTCGTATGTCGTCGTATTTGGTCGCGCCGACGTTTATGGCTGTCTTTTACCCAGGAAAATCACCTCCAGTGCCGGATATTCATGTCTGCACTTTGCCTGGGTTGACCCCAACCCAACCCCTAACTCTAACCCAAACCCAAACCCAAACCCATCTGTGGAGCCCTGTACGCCGCCTAGAGCTAAATAACGTTTTAAAAATTAAAAAAAAAAAAAAAAAAAATTCTACCCCTGGTAGACCCAAAAAAAATTTCTAGCGCTGGTAGACCCAGAAAAAATTTCTGCGGTCTTTCGATGCACTATTCCTGGGTTAATTTTAAACATTTTCGACCATTTTTGACATTTTCCCAAATTTACCGATCTTTTCCAAAACTTTCTGCGGGCTTTCAATGCACTATTCCTGGGTTGATTTTAAACATTTTTGACCATTTTTGACATTTTCCCAAATTTACCGATCTTTTCCAAAACTTTCTGCGGGCTTTCAATGCACTATTCCTGGGTTGATTTTAAACATTTTTGACCATTTTTGACATTTTCCCAAATTTACCGATCTTTTCCAAAACTTTCTGCGGGCTTTCAATGCACTATTCCTGGGTTGATTTTAAACATTTTCGACCATTTTTGACATTTTCCCAAATTTACCGATCTTTTCCAAAACTTTCTGCGGGCTTTCAATGCACTATTCCTGGGTTGATTTTAAACATTTTCGACCATTTTTGACATTTTCCCAAATTTACCGATCTTTTCCAAAACTTTCTGCGGGCTTTCAATGCACTATTCCTGGGTTGATTTTAAACATTTTCGACCATTTTTGACATTTTCCCAAATTTACCGATCTTTTCCAAAACTTTCTGCGGGCTTTCAATGCACTATTTCTGGGTTGATTTTAACCATTTTCGACCATTTTTAACATTTTTCCAACTTTTTCCACATGTTCCAATGTACGCACTGGGCCGCTATGGAACCCGCAGAACTCTGCCACACTGTGGACATTTTTTTTTACTGCAATTAGGGTGAAATTGCCGGGTCAAAAGTGTCATTTCTTCGGGTAAATCACCCTCCTGGGCCCGGTTTTAATGTTTAAAAAGGTCAAATATTTGTATTAAATATATAATATTTGTATTTGATCGATGAGTGCTGATTTAAAACCAATTTTAGTGCATTTTGGGCACTTTTGAGAATGGTCGTATGTCGTCGTATTTGGTCGCGCCGACGTTTATGGCTGTCTTTTACCCAGGAAAATCACCTCCAGTGCCCGATATTCATGTCTGCACTTTGCCTGGGTTGACCCCAACCCAACCCCTAACTCTAACCCAAACCCAAACCCAAACCCATCTGTGGAGCCCTGTACGCCGCCTAGAGCTAAATAACGTTTTAAAAATTAAAAAAAAAAAAAAAAAAATTCTACCCCTGGTAGACCCAAAAAAAATTTCTACCCCTGGTAGACCCAGAAAAAATTTCTAGCGCTGGTAGACCCAGAAAAAATTTCTGCGGTCTTTCGATGCACTATTCCTGGGTTAATTTTAAACATTTTCGACCATTTTTGACATTTTCCCAAATTTACCGATCTTTTCCAAAACTTTCTGCGGGCTTTCAATGCACTATTCCTGGGTTGATTTTAAACATTTTTGACCATTTTTGACATTTTCCCAAATTTACCGATCTTTTCCAAAACTTTCTGCGGGCTTTCAATGCACTATTCCTGGGTTGATTTTAAACATTTTCGACCATTTTTGACATTTTCCCAAATTTACCGATCTTTTCCAAAACTTTCTGCGGGCTTTCAATGCACTATTCCTGGGTTGATTTTAAACATTTTCGACCATTTTTGACATTTTCCCAAATTTACCGATCTTTTTCCAAAACTTTCTGCGGGCTTTCGATGCACTATTATCGACAGATACCAGGTTTCATCGTCGAGCTCCGTATATTTTTCGAGTTTCAGCACTTTTAAAATCGGCGGGGGTTCGCCCCGAGTCGATCCGAGAATAGTGCACCGTGAGCGGATTGGGTCGGCTGATGTCCCGCTGAATTTCTGAGCTCCAGAAATTTTTCTAAGTCCCTCCACACTTAGAAAAAAAACGCTTAAATTTAAGCGGATTTTTTCTAAGTCCCTCCACACTTAGAAAAAAAACGCTTAAATTTAAGCGGATTTTTTCTAAGTCCCTCCACACTTAGAAAAAAAAACGCTTAAATTTAAGCGGATTTTTTCTAAGTCCCTCCACACTTAGAAAAAAAACGCTTAAATTTAAGCGGATTTTTTCTAAGTCCCTCCACACTTAGAAAAAAAACGCTTAAATTTAAGCGGATTTTTTCTAAGTCCCTCCACACTTAGAAAAAAAAACGCTTAAATTTAAGCGGATTTTTTCTAAGTCCCTCCACACTTAGAAAAAAAACGCTTAAATTTAAATTTACCGATCTTTTCCAAAACTTTCTGCGGGCTTTCGGTGCACTATTCCTGGGTTGATTTTAAACATTTTCGACCATTTTTGACATTTTCCCAAATTTACCGATCTTTTCCAAAACTTTCTGCGGGCTTTCAATGCACTATTCCTGGGTTGATTTTAAACATTTTTGACCATTTTTGACATTTTCCCAAATTTACCGATCTTTTCCAAAACTTTCTGCGGGCTTTCAATGCACTATTCCTGGGTTGATTTTAAACATTTTCGACCATTTTTGACATTTTCCCAAATTTACCGATCTTTTCCAAAACTTTCTGCGGGCTTTCAATGCACTATTCCTGGGTTGATTTTAAACATTTTTGACCATTTTTGACATTTTCCCAAATTTACCGATCTTTTCCAAAACTTTCTGCGGGCTTTCAATGCACTATTCCTGGGTTGATTTTAAACATTTTTGACCATTTTTGACATTTTCCCAAATTTACCCATCTTTTCCAAAACTTTCTGCGGGCTTTCAATGCACTATTCCTGGGTTGATTTTAAACATTTTTGACCATTTTTGACATTTTCCCAAATTTACCGATCTTTTCCAAAACTTTCTGCGGGCTTTCAATGCACTATTCCTGGGTTGATTTTAAACATTTTCGACCATTTTTGACATTTTCCCAAATTTACCGATCTTTTCCAAAACTTTCTGCGGGCTTTCAATGCACTATTTCTGGGTTGATTTTAACCATTTTCGACCATGTTTAACATTTTTCCAACTTTTTCCACATGTTCCAATGTACGCACTGGGCCGCTATGGAACCCGCAGAACTCTGCCACACTGTGGACATTTTTTTTTACTGCAATTAGGGTCAAATTGCCAGGTCAAAAGTGTCATTTCTTCGGGTAAATCACCCTCCTGGGCCCGGTTTTAATGTTTAAAAAGGTCAAATATTTGTATTAAATATATAATATTTGTATTTGATCGATGAGTGCTGATTTAAAACCAATTTTAGTGCATTTTGGGCACTTTTGAGAATGGTCGTATGTCGTCGTATTTGGTCGCGCCGACGTTTATGGCTGTCTTTTACCCAGGAAAATCACCTCCAGTGCCGGATATTCATGTCTGCACTTTGCCTGGGTTGACCCCAACCCAACCCCTAACTCTAACCCAAACCCAAACCCAAACCCATCTGTGGAGCCCTGTACGCCGCCTAGAGCTAAATAACGTTTTAAAAATTAAAAAAAAAAAAAAAAAAAATTCTACCCCTGGTAGACCCAAAAAAAATTTCTAGCGCTGGTAGACCCAGAAAAAATTTCTGCGGTCTTTCGATGCACTATTCCTGGGTTAATTTTAAACATTTTCGACCATTTTTGACATTTTCCCAAATTTACCGATCTTTTCCAAAACTTTCTGCGGGCTTTCAATGCACTATTCCTGGGTTGATTTTAAACATTTTTGACCATTTTTGACATTTTCCCAAATTTACCGATCTTTTCCAAAACTTTCTGCGGGCTTTCAATGCACTATTCCTGGGTTGATTTTAAACATTTTTGACCATTTTTGACATTTTCCCAAATTTACCGATCTTTTCCAAAACTTTCTGCGGGCTTTCAATGCACTATTCCTGGGTTGATTTTAAACATTTTCGACCATTTTTGACATTTTCCCAAATTTACCGATCTTTTCCAAAACTTTCTGCGGGCTTTCAATGCACTATTCCTGGGTTGATTTTAAACATTTTCGACCATTTTTGACATTTTCCCAAATTTACCGATCTTTTCCAAAACTTTCTGCGGGCTTTCAATGCACTATTCCTGGGTTGATTTTAAACATTTTCGACCATTTTTGACATTTTCCCAAATTTACCGATCTTTTCCAAAACTTTCTGCGGGCTTTCAATGCACTATTTCTGGGTTGATTTTAACCATTTTCGACCATTTTTAACATTTTTCCAACTTTTTCCACATGTTCCAATGTACGCACTGGGCCGCTATGGAACCCGCAGAACTCTGCCACACTGTGGACATTTTTTTTTACTGCAATTAGGGTGAAATTGCCGGGTCAAAAGTGTCATTTCTTCGGGTAAATCACCCTCCTGGGCCCGGTTTTAATGTTTAAAAAGGTCAAATATTTGTATTAAATATATAATATTTGTATTTGATCGATGAGTGCTGATTTAAAACCAATTTTAGTGCATTTTGGGCACTTTTGAGAATGGTCGTATGTCGTCGTATTTGGTCGCGCCGACGTTTATGGCTGTCTTTTACCCAGGAAAATCACCTCCAGTGCCCGATATTCATGTCTGCACTTTGCCTGGGTTGACCCCAACCCAACCCCTAACTCTAACCCAAACCCAAACCCAAACCCATCTGTGGAGCCCTGTACGCCGCCTAGAGCTAAATAACGTTTTAAAAATTAAAAAAAAAAAAAAAAAAATTCTACCCCTGGTAGACCCAAAAAAAATTTCTACCCCTGGTAGACCCAGAAAAAATTTCTAGCGCTGGTAGACCCAGAAAAAATTTCTGCGGTCTTTCGATGCACTATTCCTGGGTTAATTTTAAACATTTTCGACCATTTTTGACATTTTCCCAAATTTACCGATCTTTTCCAAAACTTTCTGCGGGCTTTCAATGCACTATTCCTGGGTTGATTTTAAACATTTTTGACCATTTTTGACATTTTCCCAAATTTACCGATCTTTTCCAAAACTTTCTGCGGGCTTTCAATGCACTATTCCTGGGTTGATTTTAAACATTTTCGACCATTTTTGACATTTTCCCAAATTTACCGATCTTTTCCAAAACTTTCTGCGGGCTTTCAATGCACTATTCCTGGGTTGATTTTAAACATTTTCGACCATTTTTGACATTTTCCCAAATTTACCGATCTTTTTCCAAAACTTTCTGCGGGCTTTCGATGCACTATTATCGACAGATACCAGGTTTCATCGTCGAGCTCCGTATATTTTTCGAGTTTCAGCACTTTTAAAATCGGCGGGGGTTCGCCCCGAGTCGATCCGAGAATAGTGCACCGTGAGCGGATTGGGTCGGCTGATGTCCCGCTGAATTTCTGAGCTCCAGAAATTTTTCTAAGTCCCTCCACACTTAGAAAAAAAACGCTTAAATTTAAGCGGATTTTTTCTAAGTCCCTCCACACTTAGAAAAAAAACGCTTAAATTTAAGCGGATTTTTTCTAAGTCCCTCCACACTTAGAAAAAAAACGCTTAAATTTAAGCGGATTTTTTCTAAGTCCCTCCACACTTAGAAAAAAAAACGCTTAAATTTAAGCGGATTTTTTCTAAGTCCCTCCACACTTAGAAAAAAAACGCTTAAATTTAAGCGGATTTTTTCTAAGTCCCTCCACACTTAGAAAAAAAACGCTTAAATTTAAGCGGATTTTTTCTAAGTCCCTCCACACTTAGAAAAAAAACGCTTAAATTTAAATTTACCGATCTTTTCCAAAACTTTCTGCGGGCTTTCGGTGCACTATTCCTGGGTTGATTTTAAACATTTTCGACCATTTTTGACATTTTCCCAAATTTACCGATCTTTTCCAAAACTTTCTGCGGGCTTTCAATGCACTATTCCTGGGTTGATTTTAAACATTTTTGACCATTTTTGACATTTTCCCAAATTTACCGATCTTTTCCAAAACTTTCTGCGGGCTTTCAATGCACTATTCCTGGGTTGATTTTAAACATTTTCGACCATTTTTGACATTTTCCCAAATTTACCGATCTTTTCCAAAACTTTCTGCGGGCTTTCAATGCACTATTCCTGGGTTGATTTTAAACATTTTTGACCATTTTTGACATTTTCCCAAATTTACCGATCTTTTCCAAAACTTTCTGCGGGCTTTCAATGCACTATTCCTGGGTTGATTTTAAACATTTTCGACCATTTTTGACATTTTCCCAAATTTACCGATCTTTTCCAAAACTTTCTGCGGGCTTTCAATGCACTATTCCTGGGTTGATTTTAAACATTTTCGACCATTTTTGACATTTTCCCAAATTTACCGATCTTTTCCAAAACTTTCTGCGGGCTTTCAATGCACTATTTCTGGGTTGATTTTAACCATTTTCGACCATTTTTAACATTTTTCCAACTTTTTCCACATGTTCCAATGTACGCACTGGGCCGCTATGGAACCCGCAGAACTCTGCCACACTGTGGACATTTTTTTTTACTGCAATTAGGGTGAAATTGCCGGGTCAAAAGTGTCATTTCTTCGGGTAAATCACCCTCCTGGGCCCGGTTTTAATGTTTAAAAAGGTCAAATATTTGTATTAAATATATAATATTTGTATTTGATCGATGAGTGCTGATTTAAAACCAATTTTAGTGCATTTTGGGCACTTTTGAGAATGGTCGTATGTCGTCGTATTTGGTCGCGCCGACGTTTATGGCTGTCTTTTACCCAGGAAAATCACCTCCAGTGCCCGATATTCATGTCTGCACTTTGCCTGGGTTGACCCCAACCCAACCCCTAACTCTAACCCAAACCCAAACCCAAACCCATCTGTGGAGCCCTGTACGCCGCCTAGAGCTAAATAACGTTTTAAAAATTTAAAAAAAAAAAAAAAAAAATTCTACCCCTGGTAGACCCAAAAAAAATTTCTAGCGCTGGTAGACCCAGAAAAAATTTCTGCGGTCTTTCGATGCACTATTCCTGGGTTGATTTTAAACATTTTTGACCATTTTTGACATTTTCCCAAATTTACCGATCTTTTCCAAAACTTTCTGCGGGCTTTCAATGCACTATTCCTGGGTTGATTTTAAACATTTTCGACCATTTTTGACATTTTCCCAAATTTACCGATCTTTTCCAAAACTTTCTGCGGGCTTTCGGTGCACTATTCCTGGGTTGATTTTAAACATTTTCGACCATTTTTGACATTTTCCCAAATTTACCGATCTTTTTCCAAAACTTTCTGCGGGCTTTCGATGCACTATTATCGACAGATACCAGGTTTCATCGTCGAGCTCCGTATATTTTCGAGTTTCAGCACTTTTAAAATCGGCGGGGGTTCGCCCCGAGTCGATCCGAGAATAGTGCACCGTGAGCGGATTGGGTCGGCTGATGCCCCGCTGAATTTCTGAGCTCCAGAAATTTTTCTAAGTCCCTCCACACTTAGAAAAAAAACGCTTAAATTTAAGCGGATTTTTTCTAAGTCCCTCCACACTTAGAAAAAAAACGCTTAAATTTAAGCGGATTTTTTCTAAGTCCCTCCACACTTAGAAAAAAAACGCTTAAATTTAAGCGGATTTTTTCTAAGTCCCTCCACACTTAGAAAAAAAACGCTTAAATTTAAGCGGATTTTTTCTAAGTCCCTCCACACTTAGAAAAAAAACGCTTAAATTTAAATTTACCGATCTTTTCCAAAACTTTCTGCGGGCTTTCGGTGCACTATTCCTGGGTTGATTTTAAACATTTTCGACCATTTTTGACATTTTCCCAAATTTACCGATCTTTTCCAAAACTTTCTGCGGGCTTTCAATGCACTATTCCTGGGTTGATTTTAAACATTTTTGACCATTTTTGACATTTTCCCAAATTTACCGATCTTTTCCAAAACTTTCTGCGGGCTTTCAATGCACTATTCCTGGGTTGATTTTAAACATTTTCGACCATTTTTGACATTTTCCCAAATTTACCGATCTTTTCCAAAACTTTCTGCGGGCTTTCAATGCACTATTCCTGGGTTGATTTTAAACATTTTTGACCATTTTTGACATTTTCCCAAATTTACCGATCTTTTCCAAAACTTTCTGCGGGCTTTCAATGCACTATTCCTGGGTTGAATTTAAACATTTTTGACCATTTTTGACATTTTCCCAAATTTACCCATCTTTTCCAAAACTTTCTGCGGGCTTTCAATGCACTATTCCTGGGTTGATTTTAAACATTTTTGACCATTTTTGACATTTTCCCAAATTTACCGATCTTTTCCAAAACTTTCTGCGGGCTTTCAATGCACTATTCCTGGGTTGATTTTAAACATTTTCGACCATTTTTGACATTTTCCCAAATTTACCGATCTTTTCCAAAACTTTCTGCGGGCTTTCAATGCACTATTTCTGGGTTGAGTTTAACCATTTTCGACCATGTTTAACATTTTTCCAACTTTTTCCACATGTTCCAATGTACGCACTGGGCCGCTATGGAACCCGCAGAACTCTGCCACACTGTGGACATTTTTTTTTACTGCAATTAGGGTCAAATTGCCGGGTCAAAAGTGTCATTTCTTCGGGTAAATCACCCTCCTGGGCCCGGTTTTAATGTTTAAAAAGGTCAAATATTTGTATTAAATATATAATATTTGTATTTGATCGATGAGTGCTGATTTAAAACCAATTTTACTGCATTTTGGGCACTTTTGAGAATGGTCGTATGTCGTCGTATTTGGTCGCGCCGACGTTTATGGCTGTCTTTTACCCAGGAAAATCACCTCCAGTGCCCGATATTCATGTCTGCACTTTGCCTGGGTTGACCCCAACCCAACCCCTAACTCTAACCCAAACCCAAACCCATCTGTGGAGCCCTGTACGCCGCCTAGAGCTAAATAACGTTTTAAAAATTAAAAAAAAAAAAAAAAAATTCTACCCCTGGTAGACCCAAAAAAAATTTCTAGCGCTGGTAGACCCAGAAAAAATTTCTGCGGGCTTTCGATGCACTATTCCTGGGTTGATTTTAAACATTTTCGACCATTTTTGACATTTTCCCAAATTTACCGATCTTTTTCCAAAACTTTCTGCGGGCTTTCGATGCACTATTATCGACAGATACCAGGTTTCATCGTCGAGCTCCGTATATTTTTCGAGTTTCAGCACTTTTAAAATCGGCGGGGGTTCGCCCCGAGTCGATCCGAGAATAGTGCACCGTGAGCGGATTGGGTCGGCTGATGCCCCGCTGAATTTCTGAGCTCCAGAAATTTTTCTAAGTCCCTCCACACTTAGAAAAAAAACGCTTAAATTTAAGCGGATTTTTTCTAAGTCCCTCCACACTTAGAAAAAAAACGCTTAAATTTAAGCGGATTTTTTCTAAGTCCCTCCACACTTAGAAAAAAAACGCTTAAATTTAAGCGGATTTTTTCTAAGTCCCTCCACACTTAGAAAAAAAAACGCTTAAATTTAAATTTACCGATCTTTTCCAAAACTTTCTGCGGGCTTTCGGTGCACTATTCCTGGGTTGATTTTAAACATTTTCGACCATTTTTGACATTTTCCCAAATTTACCGATCTTTTCCAAAACTTTCTGCGGGCTTTCGGTGCACTATTCCTGGGTTGATTTTAAACATTTTCGACCATTTTTGACATTTTCCCAAATTTACCTATCTTTTTCCAAAACTTTCTGCGGGCTTTCGATGCACTATTATCGACAGATACCAGGTTTCATCGTCGAGCTCCGTATATTTTTCGAGTTTCAGCACTTTTAAAATCGGCGGGGGTTCGCCCCGAGTCGATCCGAGAATAGTGCACCGTGAGCGGATTGGGTCGGCTGATGCCCCGCTGAATTTCTGAGCTCCAGAAATTTTTCTAAGTCCCTCCACACTTAGAAAAAAAAACGCTTAAATTTAAGCGGATTTTTTCTAAGTCCCTCCACACTTAGAAAAAAAACGCTTAAATTTAAGCGGATTTTTTCTAAGTCCCTCCACACTTAGAAAAAAAACGCTTAAATTTAAGCGGATTTTTTCTAAGTCCCTCCACACTTAGAAAAAAAACGCTTAAATTTAAGCGGATTTTTTCTAAGTCCCTCCACACTTAGAAAAAAAACGCTTAAATTTAAGCGGATTTTTTCTAAGTCCCTCCACACTTAGAAAAAAAACGCTTAAATTTAAATTTACCGATCTTTTCCAAAACTTTCTGCGGGCTTTCGGTGCACTATTCCTGGGTTGATTTTAAACATTTTCGACCATTTTTGACATTTTCCCAAATTTACCGATCTTTTCCAAAACTTTCTGCGGGCTTTCAATGCACTATTCCTGGGTTGATTTTAAACATTTTTGACCATTTTTGACATTTTCCCAAATTTACCGATCTTTTCCAAAACTTTCTGCGGGCTTTCAATGCACTATTCCTGGGTTGATTTTAAACATTTTTGACCATTTTTGACATTTTCCCAAATTTACCGATCTTTTCCAAAACTTTCTGCGGGCTTTCAATGCACTATTCCTGGGTTGATTTTAAACATTTTCGACCATTTTTGACATTTTCCCAAATATACCGATCTTTTCCAAAACTTTCTGCGGGCTTTCAATGCACTATTCCTGGGTTGATTTTAAACATTTTCGACCATTTTTGACATTTTCCCAAATTTACCGATCTTTTCCAAAACTTTCTGCGGGCTTTCAATGCACTATTCCTGGGTTGATTTTAAACATTTTCGACCATTTTTGACATTTTCCCAAATTTACCGATCTTTTCCAAAACTTTCTGCGGGCTTTCAATGCACTATTCCTGGGTTGATTTTAAACATTTTTGACCATTTTTGACATTTTCCCAAATTTACCGATCTTTTCCAAAACTTTCTGCGGGCTTTCAATGCACTATTCCTGGGTTGATTTTAAACATTTTCGACCATTTTTGACATTTTCCCAAATTTACCGATCTTTTCCAAAACTTTCTGCGGGCTTTCAATGCACTATTCCTGGGTTGATTTTAAACATTTTCGACCATTTTTGACATTTTCCCAAATTTACCGATCTTTTCCAAAACTTTCTGCGGGCTTTCAATGCACTATTTCTGGGTTGATTTTAACCATTTTCGACCATTTTTAACATTTTTCCAACTTTTTCCACATGTTCCAATGTACGCACTGGGCCGCTATGGAACCCGCAGAACTCTGCCACACTGTGGACATTTTTTTTTACTGCAATTAGGGTCAAATTGCCGGGTCAAAAGTGTCATTTCTTCGGGTAAATCACCCTCCTGGGCCCGGTTTTAATGTTTAAAAAGGTCAAATATTTGTATTAAATATATAATATTTGTATTTGATCGATGAGTGCTGATTTAAAACCAATTTTAGTGCATTTTGGGCACTTTTGAGAATAAAAAAAAAAAAAAAAAAATTCTACCCCTGGTAGACCCAAAAAAAATTTCTAGCGCTGGTAGACCCAGAAAAAATTTCTGCGGTCTTTCGATGCACTATTCCTGGGTTAATTTTAAACATTTTCGACCATTTTTGACATTTTCCCAAATTTACCGATCTTTTCCAAAACTTTCTGCGGGCTTTCAATGCACTATTCCTGGGTTGATTTTAAACATTTTTGACCATTTTTGACATTTTCCCAAATTTACCGATCTTTTCCAAAACTTTCTGCGGGCTTTCAATGCACTATTCCTGGGTTGATTTTAAACATTTTCGACCATTTTTGACATTTTCCCAAATATACCGATCTTTTCCAAAACTTTCTGCGGGCTTTCAATGCACTATTCCTGGGTTGATTTTAAACATTTTTGACCATTTTTGACATTTTCCCAAATTTACCGATCTTTTCCAAAACTTTCTGCGGGCTTTCAATGCACTATTCCTGGGTTGATTTTAAACATTTTCGACCATTTTTGACATTTTCCCAAATATACCGATCTTTTCCAAAACTTTCTGCGGGCTTTCAATGCACTATTCCTGGGTTGATTTTAAACATTTTTGACCATTTTTGACATTTTCCCAAATTTACCGATCTTTTCCAAAACTTTCTGCGGGCTTTCAATGCACTATTCCTGGGTTGATTTTAAACATTTTCGACCATTTTTGACATTTTCCCAAATTTACCGATATTTTCCAAAACTTTCTGCGGGCTTTCAATGCACTATTCCTGGGTTGATTTTAAACATTTTCGACCATTTTTGACATTTTCCCAAATTTACCGATCTTTTCCAAAACTTTCTGCGGGCTTTCAATGCACTATTCCTGGGTTGATTTTAAACATTTTCGACCATTTTTGACATTTTCCCAAATTTACCGATCTTTTCCAAAACTTTCTGCGGGCTTTCAATGCACTATTCCTGGGTTGATTTTAAACATTTTCGACCATTTTTGACATTTTCCCAAATTTACCGATCTTTTCCAAAACTTTCTGCGGGCTTTCAATGCACTATTCCTGGGTTGATTTTAAACATTTTTGACCATTTTTGACATTTTCCCAAATTTACCGATCTTTTCCAAAACTTTCTGCGGGCTTTCAATGCACTATTCCTGGGTTGATTTTAAACATTTTCGACCATTTTTGACATTTTCCCAAATTGACCGATCTTTTCCAAAACTTTCTGCGGGCTTTCAATGCACTATTCCTGGGTTGATTTTAAACATTTTCGACCATTTTTGACATTTTCCCAAATTTACCGATCTTTTCCAAAACTTTCTGCGGGCTTTCAATGCACTATTCCTGGGTTGATTTTAAACATTTTCGACCATTTTTGACATTTTCCCAAATTTACCGATCTTTTCCAAAACTTTCTGCGGGCTTTCAATGCACTATTCCTGGGTTGATTTTAAACATTTTTGACCATTTTTGACATTTTCCCAAATTTACCGATCTTTTCCAAAACTTTCTGCGGGCTTTCAATGCACTATTCCTGGGTTGATTTTAAACATTTTCGACCATTTTTGACATTTTCCCAAATATACCGATCTTTTCCAAAACTTTCTGCGGGCTTTCAATGCACTATTCCTGGGTTGATTTTAAACATTTTTGACCATTTTTGACATTTTCCCAAATTTACCGATCTTTTCCAAAACTTTCTGCGGGCTTTCAATGCACTATTCCTGGGTTGATTTTAAACATTTTCGACCATTTTTGACATTTTCCCAAATTTACCGATCTTTTCCAAAACTTTCTGCGGGCTTTCAATGCACTATTCCTGGGTTGATTTTAAACATTTTCGACCATTTTTGACATTTTCCCAAATTTACCGATATTTTCCAAAACTTTCTGCGGGCTTTCAATGCACTATTCCTGGGTTGATTTTAAACATTTTCGACCATTTTTGACATTTTCCCAAATTTACCGATCTTTTCCAAAACTTTCTGCGGGCTTTCAATGCACTATTCCTGGGTTGATTTTAAACATTTTCGACCATTTTTGACATTTTCCCAAATTTACCGATCTTTTCCAAAACTTTCTGCGGGCTTTCAATGCACTATTCCTGGGTTGATTTTAAACATTTTCGACCATTTTTGACATTTTCCCAAATTTACCGATCTTTTCCAAAACTTTCTGCGGGCTTTCAATGCACTATTTCTGGGTTGATTTTAACCATTTTCGACCATTTTTAACATTTTTCCAACTTTTTCCACATGTTCCAATGTACGCACTGGGCCGCTATGGAACCCGCAGAACTCTGCCACACTGTGGACATTTTTTTTTACTGCAATTAGGGTCAAATTGCCAGGTCAAAAGTGGCATTTCTTCGGGTAAATCACCCTCCTGGGCCCGGTTTTAATGTTTAAAAAGGTCAAATATTTGTATTAAATATATAATATTTGTATTTGATCGATGAGTGCTGATTTAAAACCAATTTTAGTGCATTTTGGGCACTTTTGAGAATGGTCGTATGTCGTCGTATTTGGTCGCGCCGACGTTTATGGCTGTCTTTTACCCAGGAAAATCACCTCCAGTGCCCGATATTCATGTCTGCACTTTGCCTGGGTTGACCCCAACCCAACCCCTAACTCTAACCCAAACCCAAACCCAAACCCATCTGTGGAGCCCTGTACGCCGCCTAGAGCTAAATAACGTTTTAAAAATTAAAAAAAAAAAAAAAAAAAATTCTACCCCTGGTAGACCCAAAAAAAATTTCTAGCGCTGGTAGACCCAGAAAAAATTTCTGCGGTCTTTCGATGCACTATTCCTGGGTTAATTTTAAACATTTTCGACCATTTTTGACATTTTCCCAAATTTACCGATCTTTTCCAAAACTTTCTGCGGGCTTTCAATGCACTATTCCTGGGTTGATTTTAAACATTTTCGACCATTTTTGACATTTTCCCAAATTTACCGATCTTTTCCAAAACTTTCTGCGGGCTTTCAATGCACTATTCCTGGGTTGATTTTAAACATTTTCGACCATTTTTGACATTTTCCCAAATTTACCGATCTTTTCCAAAACTTTCTGCGGGCTTTCAATGCACTATTCCTGGGTTGATTTTAAACATTTTCGACCATTTTTGACATTTTCCCAAATTTACCCATCTTTTCCAAAACTTTCTGCGGGCTTTCAATGCACTATTCCTGGGTTGATTTTAAACATTTTTGACCATTTTTGACATTTTCCCAAATTTACCGATCTTTTCCAAAACTTTCTGCGGGCTTTCAATGCACTATTCCTGGGTTGATTTTAAACATTTTCGACCATTTTTGACATTTTCCCAAATTTACCGATCTTTTCCAAAACTTTCTGCGGGCTTTCAATGCACTATTTCTGGGTTGATTTTAACCATTTTCGACCATTTTTAACATTTTTCCAACTTTTTCCACATGTTCCAATGTACGCACTGGGCCGCTATGGAACCCGCAGAACTCTGCCACACTGTGGACATTTTTTTTTACTGCAATTAGGGTCAAATTGCCGGGTCAAAAGTGTCATTTCTTCGGGTAAATCACCCTCCTGGGCCCGGTTTTAATGTTTAAAAAGGTCAAATATTTGTATTAAATATATAATATTTGTATTTGATCGATGAGTGCTGATTTAAAACCAATTTTAGTGCATTTTGGGCACTTTTGAGAATGGTCGTATGTCGTCGTATTTGGTCGCGCCGACGTTTATGGCTGTCTTTTACCCAGGAAAATCACCTCCAGTGCCCGATATTCATGTCTGCACTTTGCCTGGGTTGACCCCAACCCAACCCCTAACTCTAACCCAAACCCAAACCCAAACCCATCTGTGGAGCCCTGTACGCCGCCTAGAGCTAAATAACGTTTTAAAAATTAAAAAAAAAAAAAAAAAAATTCTACCCCTGGTAGACCCAAAAAAAATTTCTAGCGCTGGTAGACCCAGAAAAAATTTCTGCGGTCTTTCGATGCACTATTCCTGGGTTAATTTTAAACATTTTCGACCATTTTTGACATTTTCCCAAATTTACCGATCTTTTCCAAAACTTTCTGCGGGCTTTCAATGCACTATTCCTGGGTTGATTTTAAACATTTTTGACCATTTTTGACATTTTCCCAAATTTACCGATCTTTTCCAAAACTTTCTGCGGGCTTTCAATGCACTATTCCTGGGTTGATTTTAAACATTTTCGACCATTTTTGACATTTTCCCAAATTTACCGATCTTTTCCAAAACTTTCTGCGGGCTTTCAATGCACTATTCCTGGGTTGATTTTAAACATTTTCGACCATTTTTGACATTTTCCCAAATTTACCGATCTTTTCCAAAACTTTCTGCGGGCTTTCAATGCACTATTCCTGGGTTGATTTTAAACATTTTCGACCATTTTTGACATTTTCCCAAATTTACCGATCTTTTCCAAAACTTTCTGCGGGCTTTCAATGCACTATTCCTGGGTTGATTTTAAACATTTTCGACCATTTTTGACATTTTCCCAAATTTACCGATCTTTTCCAAAACTTTCTGCGGGCTTTCAATGCACTATTCCTGGGTTGATTTTAAACATTTTCGACCATTTTTGACATTTTCCCAAATTTACCGATCTTTTCCAAAACTTTCTGCGGGCTTTCAATGCACTATTCCTGGGTTGATTTTAAACATTTTTGACCATTTTTGACATTTTCCCAAATTTACCGATCTTTTCCAAAACTTTCTGCGGGCTTTCAATGCACTATTCCTGGGTTGATTTTAAACATTTTCGACCATTTTTGACATTTTCCCAAATATACCGATCTTTTCCAAAACTTTCTGCGGGCTTTCAATGCACTATTCCTGGGTTGATTTTAAACATTTTCGACCATTTTTGACATTTTCCCAAATTTACCGATCTTTTCCAAAACTTTCTGCGGGCTTTCAATGCACTATTCCTGGGTTGATTTTAAACATTTTCGACCATTTTTGACATTTTCCCAAATTTACCGATCTTTTCCAAAACTTTCTGCGGGCTTTCAATGCACTATTCCTGGGTTGATTTTAAACATTTTCGACCATTTTTGACATTTTCCCAAATTTACCGATCTTTTCCAAAACTTTCTGCGGGCTTTCAATGCACTATTCCTGGGTTGATTTTAAACATTTTTGACCATTTTTGACATTTTCCCAAATTTACCGATCTTTTCCAAAACTTTCTGCGGGCTTTCAATGCACTATTCCTGGGTTGATTTTAAACATTTTCGACCATTTTTGACATTTTCCCAAATTTACCGATCTTTTCCAAAACTTTCTGCGGGCTTTCAATGCACTATTCCTGGGTTGATTTTAAACATTTTCGACCATTTTTGACATTTTCCCAAATATACCGATCTTTTCCAAAACTTTCTGCGGGCTTTCAATGCACTATTCCTGGGTTGATTTTAAACATTTTTGACCATTTTTGACATTTTCCCAAATTTACCGATCTTTTCCAAAACTTTCTGCGGGCTTTCAATGCACTATTCCTGGGTTGATTTTAAACATTTTCGACCATTTTTGACATTTTCCCAAATTTACCGATCTTTTCCAAAACTTTCTGCGGGCTTTCAATGCACTATTCCTGGGTTGATTTTAAACATTTTCGACCATTTTTGACATTTTCCCAAATTTACCGATCTTTTCCAAAACTTTCTGCGGGCTTTCAATGCACTATTCCTGGGTTGATTTTAAACATTTTCGACCATTTTTGACATTTTCCCAAATTTACCGATCTTTTCCAAAACTTTCTGCGGGCTTTCAATGCACTATTCCTGGGTTGATTTTAAACATTTTCGACCATTTTTGACATTTTCCCAAATTTACCGATCTTTTCCAAAACTTTCTGCGGGCTTTCAATGCACTATTCCTGGGTTGATTTTAAACATTTTCGACCATTTTTGACATTTTCCCAAATTTACCGATCTTTTCCAAAACTTTCTGCGGGCTTTCAATGCACTATTCCTGGGTTGATTTTAAACATTTTCGACCATTTTTGACATTTTCCCAAATTTACCGATCTTTTCCAAAACTTTCTGCGGGCTTTCAATGCACTATTCCTGGGTTGATTTTAAACATTTTTGACCATTTTTGACATTTTCCCAAATTTACCGATCTTTTCCAAAACTTTCTGCGGGCTTTCAATGCACTATTCCTGGGTTGATTTTAAACATTTTCGACCATTTTTGACATTTTCCCAAATATACCGATCTTTTCCAAAACTTTCTGCGGGCTTTCAATGCACTATTCCTGGGTTGATTTTAAACATTTTTGACCATTTTTGACATTTTCCCAAATTTACCGATCTTTTCCAAAACTTTCTGCGGGCTTTCAATGCACTATTCCTGGGTTGATTTTAAACATTTTCGACCATTTTTGACATTTTCCCAAATTTACCGATCTTTTCCAAAACTTTCTGCGGGCTTTCAATGCACTATTCCTGGGTTGATTTTTAACATTTTCGACCATTTTTGACATTTTCCCAAATATACCGATCTTTTCCAAAACTTTCTGCGGGCTTTCAATGCACTATTCCTGGGTTGATTTTAAACATTTTTGACCATTTTTGACATTTTCCCAAATTTACCGATCTTTTCCAAAACTTTCTGCGGGCTTTCAATGCACTATTCCTGGGTTGATTTTAAACATTTTCGACCATTTTTGACATTTTCCCAAATTTACCGATCTTTTCCAAAACTTTCTGCGGGCTTTCAATGCACTATTCCTGGGTTGATTTTAAACATTTTCGACCATTTTTGACATTTTCCCAAATATACCGATCTTTTCCAAAACTTTCTGCGGGCTTTCAATGCACTATTCCTGGGTTGATTTTAAACATTTTTGACCATTTTTGACATTTTCCCAAATTTACCGATCTTTTCCAAAACTTTCTGCGGGCTTTCAATGCACTATTCCTGGGTTGATTTTAAACATTTTCGACCATTTTTGACATTTTCCCAAATTTACCGATCTTTTCCAAAACTTTCTGCGGGCTTTCAATGCACTATTCCTGGGTTGATTTTAAACATTTTCGACAATTTTTGACATTTTCCCAAATTTACCGATCTTTTCCAAAACTTTCTGCGGGCTTTCAATGCACTATTCCTGGGTTGATTTTAAACATTTTCGACCATTTTTGACATTTTCCCAAATTTACCGATCTTTTCCAAAACTTTCTGCGGGCTTTCAATGCACTATTCCTGGGTTGATTTTAAACATTTTCGACCATTTTTGACATTTTCCCAAATTTACCGATCTTTTCCAAAACTTTCTGCGGGCTTTCAATGCACTATTCCTGGGTTGATTTTAAACATTTTCGACCATTTTTGACATTTTCCCAAATTTACCGATCTTTTCCAAAACTTTCTGCGGGCTTTCAATGCACTATTCCTGGGTTGATTTTAAACATTTTTGACCATTTTTGACATTTTCCCAAATTTACCGATCTTTTCCAAAACTTTCTGCGGGCTTTCAATGCACTATTCCTGGGTTGATTTTAAACATTTTCGACCATTTTTGACATTTTCCCAAATATACCGATCTTTTCCAAAACTTTCTGCGGGCTTTCAATGCACTATTCCTGGGTTGATTTTAAACATTTTTGACCATTTTTGACATTTTCCCAAATTTACCGATCTTTTCCAAAACTTTCTGCGGGCTTTCAATGCACTATTCCTGGGTTGATTTTAAACATTTTCGACCATTTTTGACATTTTCCCAAATTTACCGATCTTTTCCAAAACTTTCTGCGGGCTTTCAATGCACTATTCCTGGGTTGATTTTTAACATTTTCGACCATTTTTGACATTTTCCCAAATATACCGATCTTTTCCAAAACTTTCTGCGGGCTTTCAATGCACTATTCCTGGGTTGATTTTAAACATTTTTGACCATTTTTGACATTTTCCCAAATTTACCGATCTTTTCCAAAACTTTCTGCGGGCTTTCAATGCACTATTCCTGGGTTGATTTTAAACATTTTCGACCATTTTTGACATTTTCCCAAATTTACCGATCTTTTCCAAAACTTTCTGCGGGCTTTCAATGCACTATTCCTGGGTTGATTTTAAACATTTTCGACCATTTTTGACATTTTCCCAAATTTACCGATCTTTTCCAAAACTTTCTGCGGGCTTTCAATGCACTATTCCTGGGTTGATTTTAAACATTTTCGACCATTTTTGACATTTTCCCAAATTTACCGATCTTTTCCAAAACTTTCTGCGGGCTTTCAATGCACTATTCCTGGGTTGATTTTAAACATTTTTGACCATTTTTGACATTTTCCCAAATTTACCGATCTTTTCCAAAACTTTCTGCGGGCTTTCAATGCACTATTCCTGGGTTGATTTTAAACATTTTCGACCATTTTTGACATTTTCCCAAATTTACCGATCTTTTCCAAAACTTTCTGCGGGCTTTCAATGCACTATTCCTGGGTTGATTTTTAACATTTTCGACCATTTTTGACATTTTCCCAAATATACCGATCTTTTCCAAAACTTTCTGCGGGCTTTCAATGCACTATTCCTGGGTTGATTTTAAACATTTTTGACCATTTTTGACATTTTCCCAAATTTACCGATCTTTTCCAAAACTTTCTGCGGGCTTTCAATGCACTATTCCTGGGTTGATTTTAAACATTTTCGACCATTTTTGACATTTTCCCAAATTTACCGATCTTTTCCTAAACTTTCTGCGGGCTTTCAATGCACTATTCCTGGGTTGATTTTAAACATTTTTGACCATTTTTGACATTTTCCCAAATTTACCGATCTTTTCCAAAACTTTCTGCGGGCTTTCAATGCACTATTCCTGGGTTGATTTTAAACATTTTCGACCATTTTTGACATTTTCCCAAATATACCGATCTTTTCCAAAACTTTCTGCGGGCTTTCAATGCACTATTCCTGGGTTGATTTTAAACATTTTTGACCATTTTTGACATTTTCCCAAATTTACCGATCTTTTCCAAAACTTTCTGCGGGCTTTCAATGCACTATTTCTGGGTTGATTTTAACCATTTTCGACCATTTTTAACATTTTTCCAACTTTTTCCACATGTTCCAATGTACGCACTGGGCCGCTATGGAACCCGCAGAACTCTGCCACACTGTGGACATTTTTTTTTACTGCAATTAGGGTCAAATTGCCAGGTCAAAAGTGTCATTTCTTCGGGTAAATCACCCTCCTGGGCCCGGTTTTAATGTTTAAAAAGGTCAAATATTTGTATTAAATATATAATATTTGTATTTGATCGATGAGTGCTGATTTAAAACCAATTTTAGTGCATTTTGGGCACTTTTGAGAATGGTCGTATGTCGTCGTATTTGGTCGCGCCGACGTTTATGGCTGTCTTTTACCCAGGAAAATCACCTCCAGTGCCCGATATTCATGTCTGCACTTTGCCTGGGTTGACCCCAACCCAACCCCTAACTCTAACCCAAACCCAAACCCAAACCCATCTGTGGAGCCCTGTACGCCGCCTAGAGCTAAATAACGTTTTAAAAATTAAAAAAAAAAAAAAAATTTCTACCCCTGGTAGAACCAAAAAAAATTTCTAGCGCTGGTAGACCCAGAAAAAATTTCTGCGGTCTTTCGATGCACTATTCCTGGGTTAATTTTAAACATTTTCGACCATTTTTGACATTTTCCCAAATTTACCGATCTTTTCCAAAACTTTCTGCGGGCTTTCAATGCACTATTCCTGGGTTGATTTTAAACATTTTCGACCATTTTTGACATTTTCCCAAATTTACCGATCTTTTCCAAAACTTTCTGCGGGCTTTCAATGCACTATTCCTGGGTTGATTTTAAACATTTTTGACCATTTTTGACATTTTCCCAAATTTACCGATCTTTTCCAAAACTTTCTGCGGGCTTTCAATGCACTATTCCTGGGTTGATTTTAAACATTTTCGACCATTTTTGACATTTTCCCAAATTTACCGATCTTTTCCAAAACTTTCTGCGGGCTTTCGGTGCACTATTCCTGGGTTGATTTTAAACATTTTCGACCATTTTTGACATTTTCCCAAATTTACCGATCTTTTTCCAAAACTTTCTGCGGGCTTTCGATGCACTATTATCGACAGATACCAGGTTTCATCGTCGAGCTCCGTATATTTTTCGAGTTTCAGCACTTTTAAAATCGGCGGGGGTTCGCCCCGAGTCGATCCGAGAATAGTGCACCGTGAGCGGATTGGGTCGGCTGATGCCCCGCTGAATTTCTGAGCTCCAGAAATTTTTCTAAGTCCCTCCACACTTAGAAAAAAAACGCTTAAATTTAAGCGGATTTTTTCTAAGTCCCTCCACACTTAGAAAAAAAACGCTTAAATTTAAGCGGATTTTTTCTAAGTCCCTCCACACTTAGAAAAAAAACGCTTAAATTTAAGCGGATTTTTTCTAAGTCCCTCCACACTTAGAAAAAAAACGCTTAAATTTAAATTTACCGATCTTTTCCAAAACTTTCTGCGGGCTTTCGGTGCACTATTCCTGGGTTGATTTTAAACATTTTCGACCATTTTTGACATTTTCCCAAATTTACCGATCTTTTCCAAAACTTTCTGCGGGCTTTCAATGCACTATTCCTGGGTTGATTTTAAACATTTTTGACCATTTTTGACATTTTCCCAAATTTACCGATCTTTTCCAAAACTTTCTGCGGGCTTTCAATGCACTATTCCTGGGTTGATTTTAAACATTTTCGACCATTTTTGACATTTTCCCAAATTTACCGATCTTTTCCAAAACTTTCTGCGGGCTTTCAATGCACTATTCCTGGGTTGATTTTAAACATTTTTGACCATTTTTGACATTTTCCCAAATTTACCGATCTTTTCCAAAACTTTCTGCGGGCTTTCAATGCACTATTCCTGGGTTGATTTTAAACATTTTCGACCATTTTTGACATTTTCCCAAATTTACCGATCTTTTCCAAAACTTTCTGCGGGCTTTCAATGCACTATTTCTGGGTTGATTTTAACCATTTTCGACCATGTTTAACATTTTTCCAACTTTTTCCACATGTTCCAATGTACGCACTGGGCCGCTATGGAACCCGCAGAACTCTGCCACACTGTGGACATTTTTTTTTACTGCAATTAGGGTCAAATTGCCGGGTCAAAAGTGTCATTTCTTCGGGTAAATCACCCTCCTGGGCCCGGTTTTAATGTTTAAAAAGGTCAAATATTTGTATTAAATATATAATATTTGTATTTGATCGATGAGTGCTGATTTAAAACCAATTTTAGTGCATTTTGGGCACTTTTGAGAATGGTCGTATGTCGTCGTATTTGGTCGCGCCGACGTTTATGGCTGTCTTTTACCCAGGAAAATCACCTCCAGTGCCCGATATTCATGTCTGCACTTTGCCTGGGTTGACCCCAACACAACCCCTAACTCTAACCCAAACCCAAACCCATCTGTGGAGCCCTGTACGCCGCCTAGAGCTAAATAACGTTTTAAAAATTAAAAAAAAAAAAAAAAATTCTACCCCTGGTAGACCCCAAAAAAATTTCTAGCGCTGGTAGACCCAGAAAAAATTTCTGCGGGCTTTCGATGCACTATTCCTGGGTTAATTTTAAACATTTTCGACCATTTTTGACATTTTCCCAAATTTACCGATCTTTTCCAAAACTTTCTGCGGGCTTTCAATGCACTATTCCTGGGTTGATTTTAAACATTTTCGACCATTTTTGACATTTTCCCAAATTTACCGATCTTTTCCAAAACTTTCTGCGGGCTTTCAATGCACTATTCCTGGGTTGATTTTAAACATTTTCGACCATTTTTGACATTTTCCCAAATTTACCGATCTTTTCCAAAACTTTCTGCGGGCTTTCAATGCACTATTCCTGGGTTGATTTTAAACATTTTTGACCATTTTTGACATTTTCCCAAATTTACCGATCTTTTCCAAAACTTTCTGCGGGCTTTCAATGCACTATTCCTGGGTTGATTTTAAACATTTTCGACCATTTTTGACATTTTCCCAAATTTACCGATCTTTTCCAAAACTTTCTGCGGGCTTTCAATGCACTATTCCTGGGTTGATTTTAAACATTTTTGACCATTTTTGACATTTTCCCAAATTTACCGATCTTTTCCAAAACTTTCTGCGGGCTTTCAATGCACTATTCCTGGGTTGATTTTAAACATTTTCGACCATTTTTGACATTTTCCCAAATTTACCGATCTTTTCCAAAACTTTCTGCGGGCTTTCAATGCACTATTCCTGGGTTGATTTTAAACATTTTCGACCATTTTTGACATTTTCCCAAATTTACCGATCTTTTCCAAAACTTTCTGCGGGCTTTCAATGCACTATTCCTGGGTTGATTTTAAACATTTTCGACCATTTTTGACATTTTCCCAAATTTACCGATCTTTTCCAAAACTTTCTGCGGGCTTTCAATGCACTATTCCTGGGTTGATTTTAAACATTTTCGACCATTTTTGACATTTTCCCAAATATACCGATCTTTTCCAAAACTTTCTGCGGGCTTTCAATGCACTATTCCTGGGTTGATTTTAAACATTTTTGACCATTTTTGACATTTTCCCAAATTTACCGATCTTTTCCAAAACTTTCTGCGGGCTTTCAATGCACTATTCCTGGGTTGATTTTAAACATTTTCGACCATTTTTGACATTTTCCCAAATTTACCGATCTTTTCCAAAACTTTCTGCGGGCTTTCAATGCACTATTCCTGGGTTGATTTTAAACATTTTCGACCATTTTTGACATTTTCCCAAATTTACCGATCTTTTCCAAAACTTTCTGCGGGCTTTCAATGCACTATTCCTGGGTTGATTTTAAACATTTTCGACCATTTTTGACATTTTCCCAAATTTACCGATCTTTTCCAAAACTTTCTGCGGGCTTTCAATGCACTATTCCTGGGTTGATTTTAAACATTTTCGACCATTTTTGACATTTTCCCAAATTTACCGATCTTTTCCAAAACTTTCTGCGGGCTTTCAATGCACTATTCCTGGGTTGATTTTAAACATTTTCGACCATTTTTGACATTTTCCCAAATTTACCGATCTTTTCCAAAACTTTCTGCGGGCTTTCAATGCACTATTCCTGGGTTGATTTTAAACATTTTCGACCATTTTTGACATTTTCCCAAATTTACCGATCTTTTCCAAAACTTTCTGCGGGCTTTCAATGCACTATTCCTGGGTTGATTTTAAACATTTTTGACCATTTTTGACATTTTCCCAAATTTACCGATCTTTTCCAAAACTTTCTGCGGGCTTTCAATGCACTATTCCTGGGTTGATTTTAAACATTTTCGACCATTTTTGACATTTTCCCAAATATACCGATCTTTTCCAAAACTTTCTGCGGGCTTTCAATGCACTATTCCTGGGTTGATTTTAAACATTTTTGACCATTTTTGACATTTTCCCAAATTTACCGATCTTTTCCAAAACTTTCTGCGGGCTTTCAATGCACTATTCCTGGGTTGATTTTAAACATTTTCGACCATTTTTGACATTTTCCCAAATTTACCGATCTTTTCCAAAACTTTCTGCGGGCTTTCAATGCACTATTCCTGGGTTGATTTTTAACATTTTCGACCATTTTTGACATTTTCCCAAATATACCGATCTTTTCCAAAACTTTCTGCGGGCTTTCAATGCACTATTCCTGGGTTGATTTTAAACATTTTTGACCATTTTTGACATTTTCCCAAATTTACCGATCTTTTCCAAAACTTTCTGCGGGCTTTCAATGCACTATTCCTGGGTTGATTTTAAACATTTTCGACCATTTTTGACATTTTCCCAAATTTACCGATCTTTTCCAAAACTTTCTGCGGGCTTTCAATGCACTATTCCTGGGTTGATTTTAAACATTTTCGACCATTTTTGACATTTTCCCAAATATACCGATCTTTTCCAAAACTTTCTGCGGGCTTTCAATGCACTATTCCTGGGTTGATTTTAAACATTTTTGACCATTTTTGACATTTTCCCAAATTTACCGATCTTTTCCAAAACTTTCTGCGGGCTTTCAATGCACTATTCCTGGGTTGATTTTAAACATTTTCGACCATTTTTGACATTTTCCCAAATTTACCGATCTTTTCCAAAACTTTCTGCGGGCTTTCAATGCACTATTCCTGGGTTGATTTTAAACATTTTCGACCATTTTTGACATTTTCCCAAATTTACCGATCTTTTCCAAAACTTTCTGCGGGCTTTCAATGCACTATTCCTGGGTTGATTTTAAACATTTTCGACCATTTTTGACATTTTCCCAAATTTACCGATCTTTTCCAAAACTTTCTGCGGGCTTTCAATGCACTATTCCTGGGTTGATTTTAAACATTTTCGACCATTTTTGACATTTTCCCAAATTTACCGATCTTTTCCAAAACTTTCTGCGGGCTTTCAATGCACTATTCCTGGGTTGATTTTAAACATTTTCGACCATTTTTGACATTTTCCCAAATTTACCGATCTTTTCCAAAACTTTCTGCGGGCTTTCAATGCACTATTCCTGGGTTGATTTTAAACATTTTTGACCATTTTTGACATTTTCCCAAATTTACCGATCTTTTCCAAAACTTTCTGCGGGCTTTCAATGCACTATTCCTGGGTTGATTTTAAACATTTTCGACCATTTTTGACATTTTCCCAAATATACCGATCTTTTCCAAAACTTTCTGCGGGCTTTCAATGCACTATTCCTGGGTTGATTTTAAACATTTTTGACCATTTTTGACATTTTCCCAAATTTACCGATCTTTTCCAAAACTTTCTGCGGGCTTTCAATGCACTATTCCTGGGTTGATTTTAAACATTTTCGACCATTTTTGACATTTTCCCAAATTTACCGATCTTTTCCAAAACTTTCTGCGGGCTTTCAATGCACTATTCCTGGGTTGATTTTTAACATTTTCGACCATTTTTGACATTTTCCCAAATATACCGATCTTTTCCAAAACTTTCTGCGGGCTTTCAATGCACTATTCCTGGGTTGATTTTAAACATTTTTGACCATTTTTGACATTTTCCCAAATTTACCGATCTTTTCCAAAACTTTCTGCGGGCTTTCAATGCACTATTCCTGGGTTGATTTTAAACATTTTCGACCATTTTTGACATTTTCCCAAATTTACCGATCTTTTCCAAAACTTTCTGCGGGCTTTCAATGCACTATTCCTGGGTTGATTTTAAACATTTTCGACCATTTTTGACATTTTCCCAAATTTACCGATCTTTTCCAAAACTTTCTGCGGGCTTTCAATGCACTATTCCTGGGTTGATTTTAAACATTTTCGACCATTTTTGACATTTTCCCAAATTTACCGATCTTTTCCAAAACTTTCTGCGGGCTTTCAATGCACTATTCCTGGGTTGATTTTAAACATTTTTGACCATTTTTGACATTTTCCCAAATTTACCGATCTTTTCCAAAACTTTCTGCGGGCTTTCAATGCACTATTCCTGGGTTGATTTTAAACATTTTCGACCATTTTTGACATTTTCCCAAATTTACCGATCTTTTCCAAAACTTTCTGCGGGCTTTCAATGCACTATTCCTGGGTTGATTTTTAACATTTTCGACCATTTTTGACATTTTCCCAAATATACCGATCTTTTCCAAAACTTTCTGCGGGCTTTCAATGCACTATTCCTGGGTTGATTTTAAACATTTTTGACCATTTTTGACATTTTCCCAAATTTACCGATCTTTTCCAAAACTTTCTGCGGGCTTTCAATGCACTATTCCTGGGTTGATTTTAAACATTTTCGACCATTTTTGACATTTTCCCAAATTTACCGATCTTTTCCTAAACTTTCTGCGGGCTTTCAATGCACTATTCCTGGGTTGATTTTAAACATTTTTGACCATTTTTGACATTTTCCCAAATTTACCGATCTTTTCCAAAACTTTCTGCGGGCTTTCAATGCACTATTCCTGGGTTGATTTTAAACATTTTCGACCATTTTTGACATTTTCCCAAATATACCGATCTTTTCCAAAACTTTCTGCGGGCTTTCAATGCACTATTCCTGGGTTGATTTTAAACATTTTTGACCATTTTTGACATTTTCCCAAATTTACCGATCTTTTCCAAAACTTTCTGCGGGCTTTCAATGCACTATTTCTGGGTTGATTTTAACCATTTTCGACCATTTTTAACATTTTTCCAACTTTTTCCACATGTTCCAATGTACGCACTGGGCCGCTATGGAACCCGCAGAACTCTGCCACACTGTGGACATTTTTTTTTTACTGCAATTAGGGTCAAATTGCCAGGTCAAAAGTGTCATTTCTTCGGGTAAATCACCCTCCTGGGCCCGGTTTTAATGTTTAAAAAGGTCAAATATTTGTATTAAATATATAATATTTGTATTTGATCGATGAGTGCTGATTTAAAACCAATTTTAGTGCATTTTGGGCACTTTTGAGAATGGTCGTATGTCGTCGTATTTGGTCGCGCCGACGTTTATGGCTGTCTTTTACCCAGGAAAATCACCTCCAGTGCCCGATATTCATGTCTGCACTTTGCCTGGGTTGACCCCAACCCAACCCCTAACTCTAACCCAAACCCAAACCCAAACCCATCTGTGGAGCCCTGTACGCCGCCTAGAGCTAAATAACGTTTTAAAAATTAAAAAAAAAAAAAAAAATTTCTACCCCTGGTAGAACCAAAAAAAATTTCTAGCGCTGGTAGACCCAGAAAAAATTTCTGCGGTCTTTCGATGCACTATTCCTGGGTTAATTTTAAACATTTTCGACCATTTTTGACATTTTCCCAAATTTACCGATCTTTTCCAAAACTTTCTGCGGGCTTTCAATGCACTATTCCTGGGTTGATTTTAAACATTTTCGACCATTTTTGACATTTTCCCAAATTTACCGATCTTTTCCAAAACTTTCTGCGGGCTTTCAATGCACTATTCCTGGGTTGATTTTAAACATTTTTGACCATTTTTGACATTTTCCCAAATTTACCGATCTTTTCCAAAACTTTCTGCGGGCTTTCAATGCACTATTCCTGGGTTGATTTTAAACATTTTCGACCATTTTTGACATTTTCCCAAATTTACCGATCTTTTCCAAAACTTTCTGCGGGCTTTCGGTGCACTATTCCTGGGTTGATTTTAAACATTTTCGACCATTTTTGACATTTTCCCAAATTTACCGATCTTTTTCCAAAACTTTCTGCGGGCTTTCGATGCACTATTATCGACAGATACCAGGTTTCATCGTCGAGCTCCGTATATTTTTCGAGTTTCAGCACTTTTAAAATCGGCGGGGGTTCGCCCCGAGTCGATCCGAGAATAGTGCACCGTGAGCGGATTGGGTCGGCTGATGCCCCGCTGAATTTCTGAGCTCCAGAAATTTTTCTAAGTCCCTCCACACTTAGAAAAAAAACGCTTAAATTTAAGCGGATTTTTTCTAAGTCCCTCCACACTTAGAAAAAAAACGCTTAAATTTAAGCGGATTTTTTCTAAGTCCCTCCACACTTAGAAAAAAAACGCTTAAATTTAAGCGGATTTTTTCTAAGTCCCTCCACACTTAGAAAAAAAACGCTTAAATTTAAATTTACCGATCTTTTCCAAAACTTTCTGCGGGCTTTCGGTGCACTATTCCTGGGTTGATTTTAAACATTTTCGACCATTTTTGACATTTTCCCAAATTTACCGATCTTTTCCAAAACTTTCTGCGGGCTTTCAATGCACTATTCCTGGGTTGATTTTAAACATTTTTGACCATTTTTGACATTTTCCCAAATTTACCGATCTTTTCCAAAACTTTCTGCGGGCTTTCAATGCACTATTCCTGGGTTGATTTTAAACATTTTCGACCATTTTTGACATTTTCCCAAATTTACCGATCTTTTCCAAAACTTTCTGCGGGCTTTCAATGCACTATTCCTGGGTTGATTTTAAACATTTTTGACCATTTTTGACATTTTCCCAAATTTACCGATCTTTTCCAAAACTTTCTGCGGGCTTTCAATGCACTATTCCTGGGTTGATTTTAAACATTTTCGACCATTTTTGACATTTTCCCAAATTTACCGATCTTTTCCAAAACTTTCTGCGGGCTTTCAATGCACTATTTCTGGGTTGATTTTAACCATTTTCGACCATGTTTAACATTTTTCCAACTTTTTCCACATGTTCCAATGTACGCACTGGGCCGCTATGGAACCCGCAGAACTCTGCCACACTGTGGACATTTTTTTTTACTGCAATTAGGGTCAAATTGCCGGGTCAAAAGTGTCATTTCTTCGGGTAAATCACCCTCCTGGGCCCGGTTTTAATGTTTAAAAAGGTCAAATATTTGTATTAAATATATAATATTTGTATTTGATCGATGAGTGCTGATTTAAAACCAATTTTAGTGCATTTTGGGCACTTTTGAGAATGGTCGTATGTCGTCGTATTTGGTCGCGCCGACGTTTATGGCTGTCTTTTACCCAGGAAAATCACCTCCAGTGCCCGATATTCATGTCTGCACTTTGCCTGGGTTGACCCCAACCCAACCCCTAACTCTAACCCAAACCCAAACCCAAACCCATCTGTGGAGCCCTGTACGCCGCCTAGAGCTAAATAACGTTTTAAAAATTAAAAAAAAAAAAAAAAAAATTTCTACCCCTGGTAGACCCAAAAAAAATTTCTAGCGCTGGTAGACCCAGAAAAAATTTCTGCGGGCTTTCAATGCACTATTCCTGGGTTGATTTTAAACATTTTCGACCATTTTTGACATTTTCCCAAATTTACCGATCTTTTCCAAAACTTTCTGCGGGCTTCAATGCACTATTCCTGGGTTGATTTTAAACATTTTCGACCATTTTTGACATTTTCCCAAATTTACCGATCTTTTCCAAAACTTTCTGCGGGCTTTCAATGCACTATTCCTGGGTTGATTTTAAACATTTTTGACCATTTTTGACATTTTCCCAAATTTACCGATCTTTTCCAAAACTTTCTGCGGGCTTTCAATGCACTATTCCTGGGTTGATTTTAAACATTTTCGACCATTTTTGACATTTTCCCAAATTTACCGATCTTTTCCAAAACTTTCTGCGGGCTTTCAATGCACTATTCCTGGGTTGATTTTAAACATTTTTGACCATTTTTGACATTTTCCCAAATTTACCGATCTTTTCCAAAACTTTCTGCGGGCTTTCAATGCACTATTCCTGGGTTGATTTTAAACATTTTCGACCATTTTTGACATTTTCCCAAATTTACCGATCTTTTCCAAAACTTTCTGCGGGCTTTCAATGCACTATTCCTGGGTTGATTTTAAACATTTTTGACCATTTTTGACATTTTCCCAAATTTACCGATCTTTTCCAAAACTTTCTGCGGGCTTTCAATGCACTATTCCTGGGTTGATTTTAAACATTTTCGACCATTTTTGACATTTTCCCAAATTTACCGATATTTTCCAAAACTTTCTGCGGGCTTTCAATGCACTATTCCTGGGTTGATTTTAAACATTTTCGACCATTTTTGACATTTTCCCAAATTTACCGATCTTTTCCAAAACTTTCTGCGGGCTTTCAATGCACTATTCCTGGGTTGATTTTAAACATTTTCGACCATTTTTGACATTTTCCCAAATTTACCGATCTTTTCCAAAACTTTCTGCGGGCTTTCAATGCACTATTCCTGGGTTGATTTTAAACATTTTCGACCATTTTTGACATTTTCCCAAATTTACCGATCTTTTCCAAAACTTTCTGCGGGCTTTCAATGCACTATTCCTGGGTTGATTTTAAACATTTTCGACCATTTTTGACATTTTCCCAAATTTACCGATCTTTTCCAAAACTTTCTGCGGGCTTTCAATGCACTATTCCTGGGTTGATTTTAAACATTTTTGACCATTTTTGACATTTTCCCAAATTTACCGATCTTTTCCAAAACTTTCTGCGGGCTTTCAATGCACTATTCCTGGGTTGATTTTAAACATTTTCGACCATTTTTGACATTTTCCCAAATATACCGATCTTTTCCAAAACTTTCTGCGGGCTTTCAATGCACTATTCCTGGGTTGATTTTAAACATTTTTGACCATTTTTGACATTTTCCCAAATTTACCGATCTTTTCCAAAACTTTCTGCGGGCTTTCAATGCACTATTCCTGGGTTGATTTTAAACATTTTCGACCATTTTTGACATTTTCCCAAATTTACCGATCTTTTCCAAAACTTTCTGCGGGCTTTCAATGCACTATTCCTGGGTTGATTTTAAACATTTTCGACCATTTTTGACATTTTCCCAAATTTACCGATATTTTCCAAAACTTTCTGCGGGCTTTCAATGCACTATTCCTGGGTTGATTTTAAACATTTTCGACCATTTTTGACATTTTCCCAAATTTACCGATCTTTTCCAAAACTTTCTGCGGGCTTTCAATGCACTATTCCTGGGTTGATTTTAAACATTTTCGACCATTTTTGACATTTTCCCAAATTTACCGATCTTTTCCAAAACTTTCTGCGGGCTTTCAATGCACTATTCCTGGGTTGATTTTAAACATTTTCGACCATTTTTGACATTTTCCCAAATTTACCGATCTTTTCCAAAACTTTCTGCGGGCTTTCAATGCACTATTCCTGGGTTGATTTTAAACATTTTCGACCATTTTTGACATTTTCCCAAATTTACCGATCTTTTCCAAAACTTTCTGCGGGCTTTCAATGCACTATTCCTGGGTTGATTTTAAACATTTTTGACCATTTTTGACATTTTCCCAAATTTACCGATCTTTTCCAAAACTTTCTGCGGGCTTTCAATGCACTATTCCTGGGTTGATTTTAAACATTTTCGACCATTTTTGACATTTTCCCAAATTTACCGATATTTTCCAAAACTTTCTGCGGGCTTTCAATGCACTATTCCTGGGTTGATTTTAAACATTTTCGACCATTTTTGACATTTTCCCAAATTTACCGATCTTTTCCAAAACTTTCTGCGGGCTTTCAATGCACTATTCCTGGGTTGATTTTAAACATTTTCGACCATTTTTGACATTTTCCCAAATTTACCGATCTTTTCCAAAACTTTCTGCGGGCTTTCAATGCACTATTCCTGGGTTGATTTTAAACATTTTCGACCATTTTTGACATTTTCCCAAATTTACCGATCTTTTCCAAAACTTTCTGCGGGCTTTCAATGCACTATTCCTGGGTTGATTTTAAACATTTTCGACCATTTTTGACATTTTCCCAAATTTACCGATCTTTTCCAAAACTTTCTGCGGGCTTTCAATGCACTATTCCTGGGTTGATTTTAAACATTTTTGACCATTTTTGACATTTTCCCAAATTTACCGATCTTTTCCAAAACTTTCTGCGGGCTTTCAATGCACTATTCCTGGGTTGATTTTAAACATTTTCGACCATTTTTGACATTTTCCCAAATATACCGATCTTTTCCAAAACTTTCTGCGGGCTTTCAATGCACTATTCCTGGGTTGATTTTAAACATTTTTGACCATTTTTGACATTTTCCCAAATTTACCGATCTTTTCCAAAACTTTCTGCGGGCTTTCAATGCACTATTCCTGGGTTGATTTTAAACATTTTCGACCATTTTTGACATTTTCCCAAATTTACCGATCTTTTCCAAAACTTTCTGCGGGCTTTCAATGCACTATTCCTGGGTTGATTTTAAACATTTTCGACCATTTTTGACATTTTCCCAAATTTACCGATATTTTCCAAAACTTTCTGCGGGCTTTCAATGCACTATTCCTGGGTTGATTTTAAACATTTTCGACCATTTTTGACATTTTCCCAAATTTACCGATCTTTTCCAAAACTTTCTGCGGGCTTTCAATGCACTATTCCTGGGTTGATTTTAAACATTTTCGACCATTTTTGACATTTTCCCAAATTTACCGATCTTTTCCAAAACTTTCTGCGGGCTTTCAATGCACTATTCCTGGGTTGATTTTAAACATTTTCGACCATTTTTGACATTTTCCCAAATTTACCGATCTTTTCCAAAACTTTCTGCGGGCTTTCAATGCACTATTCCTGGGTTGATTTTAAACATTTTTGACCATTTTTGACATTTTCCCAAATTTACCGATCTTTTCCAAAACTTTCTGCGGGCTTTCAATGCACTATTCCTGGGTTGATTTTAAACATTTTCGACCATTTTTGACATTTTCCCAAATTTACCGATCTTTTCCAAAACTTTCTGCGGGCTTTCAATGCACTATTTCTGGGTTGATTTTAACCATTTTCGACCATGTTTAACATTTTTCCAACTTTTTCCACATGTTCCAATGTACGCACTGGGCCGCTATGGAACCCGCAGAACTCTGCCACACTGTGGACATTTTTTTTTACTGCAATTAGGGTCAAATTGCCGGGTCAAAAGTGTCATTTCTTCGGGTAAATCACCCTCCTGGGCCCGGTTTTAATGTTTAAAAAGGTCAAATATTTGTATTAAATATATAATATTTGTATTTGATCGATGAGTGCTGATTTAAAACCAATTTTAGTGCATTTTGGGCACTTTTGAGAATGGTCGTATGTCGTCGTATTTGGTCGCGCCGACGTTTATGGCTGTCTTTTACCCAGGAAAATCACCTCCAGTGCCCGATATTCATGTCTGCACTTTGCCTGGGTTGACCCCAACCCAACCCCTAACTCTAACCCAAACCCAAACCCAAACCCATCTGTGGAGCCCTGTACGCCGCCTAGAGCTAAATAACGTTTTAAAAATTAAAAAAAAAAAAAAAAAATTCCACCCCTGGTAGACCCAAAAAAAATTTCTAGCGCTGGTAGACCCAGAAAAAATATCTAGCGCTGGTAGACCCAGAAAAAATTTCTGCGGTCTTTCGATGCACTATTCCTGGGTTAATTTTAAACATTTTCGACCATTTTTGACATTTTCCCAAATTTACCGATCTTTTCCAAAACTTTCTGCGGGCTTTCAATGCACTATTCCTGGGTTGATTTTAAACATTTTCGACCATTTTTGACATTTTCCCAAATATACCGATCTTTTCCAAAACTTTCTGCGGGCTTTCAATGCACTATTCCTGGGTTGATTTTAAACATTTTTGACCATTTTTGACATTTTCCCAAATTTACCGATCTTTTCCAAAACTTTCTGCGGGCTTTCAATGCACTATTCCTGGGTTGATTTTAAACATTTTCGACCATTTTTGACATTTTCCCAAATTTACCGATCTTTTCCAAAACTTTCTGCGGGCTTTCAATGCACTATTCCTGGGTTGATTTTAAACATTTTCGACCATTTTTGACATTTTCCCAAATTTACCGATCTTTTCCAAAACTTTCTGCGGGCTTTCAATGCACTATTCCTGGGTTGATTTTAAACATTTTTGACCATTTTTGACATTTTCCCAAATTTACCGATCTTTTCCAAAACTTTCTGCGGGCTTTCGGTGCACTATTCCTGGGTTGATTTTAAACATTTTCGACCATTTTTGACATTTTCCCAAATTTACCGATCTTTTCCAAAACTTTCTGCGGGCTTTCAATGCACTATTCCTGGGTTGATTTTAAACATTTTTGACCATTTTTGACATTTTCCCAAATTTACCGATCTTTTCCAAAACTTTCTGCGGGCTTTCAATGCACTATTCCTGGGTTGATTTTAAACATTTTCGACCATTTTTGACATTTTCCCAAATTTACCGATCTTTTCCAAAACTTTCTGCGGGCTTTCAATGCACTATTCCTGGGTTGATTTTAAACATTTTTGACCATTTTTGACATTTTCCCAAATTTACCGATCTTTTCCAAAACTTTCTGCGGGCTTTCAATGCACTATTCCTGGGTTGATTTTAAACATTTTCGACCATTTTTGACATTTTCCCAAATTTACCGATCTTTTCCAAAACTTTCTGCGGGCTTTCAATGCACTATTTCTGGGTTGATTTTAACCATTTTCGACCATGTTTAACATTTTTCCAACTTTTTCCACATGTTCCAATGTACGCACTGGGCCGCTATGGAACCCGCAGAACTCTGCCACACTGTGGACATTTTTTTTTACTGCAATTAGGGTCAAATTGCCGGGTCAAAAGTGTCATTTCTTCGGGTAAATCACCCTCCTGGGCCCGGTTTTAATGTTTAAAAAGGTCAAATATTTGTATTAAATATATAATATTTGTATTTGATCGATGAGTGCTGATTTAAAACCAATTTTAGTGCATTTTGGGCACTTTTGAGAATGGTCGTATGTCGTCGTATTTGGTCGCGCCGACGTTTATGGCTGTCTTTTACCCAGGAAAATCACCTCCAGTGCCCGATATTCATGTCTGCACTTTGCCTGGGTTGACCCCAACCCAACCCCTAACTCTAACCCAAACCCAAACCCAAACCCATCTGTGGAGCCCTGTACGCCGCCTAGAGCTAAATAACGTTTTAAAAATTAAAAAAAAAAAAAAAAAAATTCTACCCCTGGTAGACCCAAAAAAAATTTCTAGCGCTGGTAGACCCAGAAAAAATTTCTGCGGTCTTTCGATGCACTATTCCTGGGTTAATTTTAAACATTTTCGACCATTTTTGACATTTTCCCAAATTTACCGATCTTTTCCAAAACTTTCTGCGGGCTTTCAATGCACTATTCCTGGGTTGATTTTAAACATTTTCGACCATTTTTGACATTTTCCCAAATTTACCGATCTTTTCCAAAACTTTCTGCGGGCTTTCAATGCACTATTCCTGGGTTGATTTTAAACATTTTTGACCATTTTTGACATTTTCCCAAATTTACCGATCTTTTCCAAAACTTTCTGCGGGCTTTCAATGCACTATTCCTGGGTTGATTTTAAACATTTTCGACCATTTTTGACATTTTCCCAAATATACCGATCTTTTCCAAAACTTTCTGCGGGCTTTCAATGCACTATTCCTGGGTTGATTTTAAACATTTTTGACCATTTTTGACATTTTCCCAAATTTACCGATCTTTTCCAAAACTTTCTGCGGGCTTTCAATGCACTATTCCTGGGTTGATTTTAAACATTTTCGACCATTTTTGACATTTTCCCAAATTTACCGATCTTTTCCAAAACTTTCTGCGGGCTTTCAATGCACTATTCCTGGGTTGATTTTAAACATTTTTGACCATTTTTGACATTTTCCCAAATTTACCGATCTTTTCCAAAACTTTCTGCGGGCTTTCAATGCACTATTCCTGGGTTGATTTTAAACATTTTCGACCATTTTTGACATTTTCCCAAATTTACCGATCTTTTCCAAAACTTTCTGCGGGCTTTCAATGCACTATTCCTGGGTTGATTTTAAACATTTTTGACCATTTTTGACATTTTCCCAAATTTACCGATCTTTTCCAAAACTTTCTGCGGGCTTTCAATGCACTATTCCTGGGTTGATTTTAAACATTTTCGACCATTTTTGACATTTTCCCAAATATACCGATCTTTTCCAAAACTTTCTGCGGGCTTTCAATGCACTATTCCTGGGTTGATTTTAAACATTTTTGACCATTTTTGACATTTTCCCAAATTTACCGATCTTTTCCAAAACTTTCTGCGGGCTTTCAATGCACTATTCCTGGGTTGATTTTAAACATTTTCGACCATTTTTGACATTTTCCCAAATTTACCGATCTTTTCCAAAACTTTCTGCGGGCTTTCAATGCACTATTCCTGGGTTGATTTTAAACATTTTTGACCATTTTTGACATTTTCCCAAATTTACCGATCTTTTCCAAAACTTTCTGCGGGCTTTCAATGCACTATTCCTGGGTTGATTTTAAACATTTTCGACCATTTTTGACATTTTCCCAAATATACCGATCTTTTCCAAAACTTTCTGCGGGCTTTCAATGCACTATTCCTGGGTTGATTTTAAACATTTTTGACCATTTTTGACATTTTCCCAAATTTACCGATCTTTTCCAAAACTTTCTGCGGGCTTTCAATGCACTATTCCTGGGTTGATTTTAAACATTTTCGACCATTTTTGACATTTTCCCAAATTTACCGATCTTTTCCAAAACTTTCTGCGGGCTTTCAATGCACTATTCCTGGGTTGATTTTAAACATTTTCGACCATTTTTGACATTTTCCCAAATTTACCGATATTTTCCAAAACTTTCTGCGGGCTTTCAATGCACTATTCCTGGGTTGATTTTAAACATTTTCGACCATTTTTGACATTTTCCCAAATTTACCGATCTTTTCCAAAACTTTCTGCGGGCTTTCAATGCACTATTCCTGGGTTGATTTTAAACATTTTCGACCATTTTTGACATTTTCCCAAATTTACCGATCTTTTCCAAAACTTTCTGCGGGCTTTCAATGCACTATTCCTGGGTTGATTTTAAACATTTTTGACCATTTTTGACATTTTCCCAAATTTACCGATCTTTTCCAAAACTTTCTGCGGGCTTTCAATGCACTATTCCTGGGTTGATTTTAAACATTTTCGACCATTTTTGACATTTTCCCAAATATACCGATCTTTTCCAAAACTTTCTGCGGGCTTTCAATGCACTATTCCTGGGTTGATTTTAAACATTTTTGACCATTTTTGACATTTTCCCAAATTTACCGATCTTTTCCAAAACTTTCTGCGGGCTTTCAATGCACTATTCCTGGGTTGATTTTAAACATTTTCGACCATTTTTGACATTTTCCCAAATTTACCGATCTTTTCCAAAACTTTCTGCGGGCTTTCAATGCACTATTCCTGGGTTGATTTTAAACATTTTCGACCATTTTTGACATTTTCCCAAATTTACCGATCTTTTCCAAAACTTTCTGCGGGCTTTCAATGCACTATTCCTGGGTTGATTTTAAACATTTTCGACCATTTTTGACATTTTCCCAAATTTACCGATCTTTTCCAAAACTTTCTGCGGGCTTTCAATGCACTATTCCTGGGTTGATTTTAAACATTTTCGACCATTTTTGACATTTTCCCAAATTTACCGATCTTTTCCAAAACTTTCTGCGGGCTTTCAATGCACTATTCCTGGGTTGATTTTAAACATTTTCGACCATTTTTGACATTTTCCCAAATTTACCGATCTTTTCCAAAACTTTCTGCGGGCTTTCAATGCACTATTCCTGGGTTGATTTTAAACATTTTTGACCATTTTTGACATTTTCCCAAATTTACCGATCTTTTCCAAAACTTTCTGCGGGCTTTCAATGCACTATTCCTGGGTTGATTTTAAACATTTTCGACCATTTTTGACATTTTCCCAAATATACCGATCTTTTCCAAAACTTTCTGCGGGCTTTCAATGCACTATTCCTGGGTTGATTTTAAACATTTTTGACCATTTTTGACATTTTCCCAAATTTACCGATCTTTTCCAAAACTTTCTGCGGGCTTTCAATGCACTATTCCTGGGTTGATTTTAAACATTTTCGACCATTTTTGACATTTTCCCAAATTTACCGATCTTTTCCAAAACTTTCTGCGGGCTTTCAATGCACTATTCCTGGGTTGATTTTAAACATTTTCGACCATTTTTAACATTTTTCCAACTTTTTCCACATGTTCCAATGTACGCACTGGGCCGCTATGGAACCCGCAGAACTCTGCCACACTGTGGACATTTTTTTTTACTGCAATTAGGGTCAAATTGCCAGGTCAAAAGTGTCATTTCTTCGGGTAAATCACCCTCCTGGGCCCGGTTTTAATGTTTAAAAATGTCAAATATTTGTATTAAATATATAATATTTGTATTTGATCGATGAGTGCTGATTTAAAACCAATTTTAGTGCATTTTGGGCACTTTTGAGAATGGTCGTATGTCGTCGTATTTGGTCGCGCCGACGTTTATGGCTGTCTTTTACCCAGGAAAATCACCTCCAGTGCCCGATATTCATGTCTGCACTTTGCCTGGGTTGACCCCAACCCAACCCCTAACTCTAACCCAAACCCAAACCCAAACCCATCTGTGGAGCCCTGTACGCCGCCTAGAGCTAAATAACGTTTTAAAAATTAAAAAAAAAAAAAAAAAATTTCTACCCCTGGTAGACCCAAAAAAAAATTCTAGCGCTGGTAGACCCAGAAAAAATTTCTGCGGTCTTTCGATGCACTATTCCTGGGTTAATTTTAAACATTTTCGACCATTTTTGACATTTTCCCAAATTTACCGATCTTTTCCAAAACTTTCTGCGGGCTTTCAATGCACTATTCCTGGGTTGATTTTAAACATTTTCGACCATTTTTGACATTTTCCCAAATTTACCGATCTTTTCCAAAACTTTCTGCGGGCTTTCAATGCACTATTCCTGGGTTGATTTTAAACATTTTTGACCATTTTTGACATTTTCCCAAATTTACCGATCTTTTCCAAAACTTTCTGCGGGCTTTCAATGCACTATTCCTGGGTTGATTTTAAACATTTTCGACCATTTTTGACATTTTCCCAAATTTACCGATCTTTTCCAAAACTTTCTGCGGGCTTTCAATGCACTATTCCTGGGTTGATTTTAAACATTTTCGACCATTTTTGACATTTTCCCAAATTTACCGATCTTTTCCAAAACTTTCTGCGGGCTTTCAATGCACTATTCCTGGGTTGATTTTAAACATTTTCGACCATTTTTGACATTTTCCCAAATTTACCGATCTTTTCCAAAACTTTCTGCGGGCTTTCAATGCACTATTCCTGGGTTGATTTTAAACATTTTCGACCATTTTTGACATTTTCCCAAATTTACCGATCTTTTCCAAAACTTTCTGCGGGCTTTCAATGCACTATTCCTGGGTTGATTTTAAACATTTTCGACCATTTTTGACATTTTCCCAAATTTACCGATCTTTTCCAAAACTTTCTGCGGGCTTTCAATGCACTATTTCTGGGTTGATTTTAACCATTTTCGACCATTTTTAACATTTTTCCAACTTTTTCCACATGTTCCAATGTACGCACTGGGCCGCTATGGAACCCGCAGAACTCTGCCACACTGTGGACATTTTTTTTTACTGCAATTAGGGTCAAATTGCCAGGTCAAAAGTGTCATTTCTTCGGGTAAATCACCCTCCTGGGCCCGGTTTTAATGTTTAAAAAGGTCAAATATTTGTATTAAATATATAATATTTGTATTTGATCGATGAGTGCTGATTTAAAACCAATTTTAGTGCATTTTGGGCACTTTTGAGAATGGTCGTATGTCGTCGTATTTGGTCGCGCCGACGTTTATGGCTGTCTTTTACCCAGGAAAATCACCTCCAGTGCCCGATATTCATGTCTGCACTTTGCCTGGGTTGACCCCAACCCAACCCCTAACTCTAACCCAAACCCAAACCCAAACCCATCTGTGGAGCCCTGTACGCCGCCTAGAGCTAAATAACGTTTTAAAAATTAAAAAAAAAAAAAAAATTTCTACCCCTGGTAGAACCAAAAAAAATTTCTAGCGCTGGTAGACCCAGAAAAAATTTCTGCGGTCTTTCGATGCACTATTCCTGGGTTAATTTTAAACATTTTCGACCATTTTTGACATTTTCCCAAATTTACCGATCTTTTCCAAAACTTTCTGCGGGCTTTCAATGCACTATTCCTGGGTTGATTTTAAACATTTTCGACCATTTTTGACATTTTCCCAAATTTACCGATCTTTTCCAAAACTTTCTGCGGGCTTTCAATGCACTATTCCTGGGTTGATTTTAAACATTTTTGACCATTTTTGACATTTTCCCAAATTTACCGATCTTTTCCAAAACTTTCTGCGGGCTTTCAATGCACTATTCCTGGGTTGATTTTAAACATTTTCGACCATTTTTGACATTTTCCCAAATTTACCGATCTTTTCCAAAACTTTCTGCGGGCTTTCGGTGCACTATTCCTGGGTTGATTTTAAACATTTTCGACCATTTTTGACATTTTCCCAAATTTACCGATCTTTTTCCAAAACTTTCTGCGGGCTTTCGATGCACTATTATCGACAGATACCAGGTTTCATCGTCGAGCTCCGTATATTTTTCGAGTTTCAGCACTTTTAAAATCGGCGGGGGTTCGCCCCGAGTCGATCCGAGAATAGTGCACCGTGAGCGGATTGGGTCGGCTGATGCCCCGCTGAATTTCTGAGCTCCAGAAATTTTTCTAAGTCCCTCCACACTTAGAAAAAAAACGCTTAAATTTAAGCGGATTTTTTCTAAGTCCCTCCACACTTAGAAAAAAAACGCTTAAATTTAAGCGGATTTTTTCTAAGTCCCTCCACACTTAGAAAAAAAAACGCTTAAATTTAAGCGGATTTTTTCTAAGTCCCTCCACACTTAGAAAAAAAACGCTTAAATTTAAATTTACCGATCTTTTCCAAAACTTTCTGCGGGCTTTCGGTGCACTATTCCTGGGTTGATTTTAAACATTTTCGACCATTTTTGACATTTTCCCAAATTTACCGATCTTTTCCAAAACTTTCTGCGGGCTTTCAATGCACTATTCCTGGGTTGATTTTAAACATTTTTGACCATTTTTGACATTTTCCCAAATTTACCGATCTTTTCCAAAACTTTCTGCGGGCTTTCAATGCACTATTCCTGGGTTGATTTTAAACATTTTCGACCATTTTTGACATTTTCCCAAATTTACCGATCTTTTCCAAAACTTTCTGCGGGCTTTCAATGCACTATTCCTGGGTTGATTTTAAACATTTTTGACCATTTTTGACATTTTCCCAAATTTACCGATCTTTTCCAAAACTTTCTGCGGGCTTTCAATGCACTATTCCTGGGTTGATTTTAAACATTTTCGACCATTTTTGACATTTTCCCAAATTTACCGATCTTTTCCAAAACTTTCTGCGGGCTTTCAATGCACTATTTCTGGGTTGATTTTAACCATTTTCGACCATGTTTAACATTTTTCCAACTTTTTCCACATGTTCCAATGTACGCACTGGGCCGCTATGGAACCCGCAGAACTCTGCCACACTGTGGACATTTTTTTTTACTGCAATTAGGGTCAAATTGCCGGGTCAAAAGTGTCATTTCTTCGGGTAAATCACCCTCCTGGGCCCGGTTTTAATGTTTAAAAAGGTCAAATATTTGTATTAAATATATAATATTTGTATTTGATCGATGAGTGCTGATTTAAAACCAATTTTAGTGCATTTTGGGCACTTTTGAGAATGGTCGTATGTCGTCGTATTTGGTCGCGCCGACGTTTATGGCTGTCTTTTACCCAGGAAAATCACCTCCAGTGCCCGATATTCATGTCTGCACTTTGCCTGGGTTGACCCCAACCCAACCCCTAACTCTAACCCAAACCCAAACCCAAACCCATCTGTGGAGCCCTGTACGCCGCCTAGAGCTAAATAACGTTTTAAAAATTAAAAAAAAAAAAAAAAAAATTTCTACCCCTGGTAGACCCAAAAAAAATTTCTAGCGCTGGTAGACCCAGAAAAAATTTCTGCGGGCTTTCAATGCACTATTCCTGGGTTGATTTTAAACATTTTCGACCATTTTTGACATTTTCCCAAATTTACCGATCTTTTCCAAAACTTTCTGCGGGCTTTCAATGCACTATTCCTGGGTTGATTTTAAACATTTTCGACCATTTTTGACATTTTCCCAAATTTATCGATCTTTTCCAAAACTTTCTGCGGGCTTTCAATGCACTATTCCTGGGTTGATTTTAAACATTTTTGACCATTTTTGACATTTTCCCAAATTTACCGATCTTTTCCAAAACTTTCTGCGGGCTTTCAATGCACTATTCCTGGGTTGATTTTAAACATTTTCGACCATTTTTGACATTTTCCCAAATTTACCGATCTTTTCCAAAACTTTCTGTGGGCTTTCAATGCACTATTCCTGGGTTGATTTTAAACATTTTTGACCATTTTTGACATTTTCCCAAATTTACCGATCTTTTCCAAAACTTTCTGCGGGCTTTCAATGCACTATTCCTGGGTTGATTTTAAACATTTTCGACCATTTTTGACATTTTCCCAAATTTACCGATCTTTTCCAAAACTTTCTGCGGGCTTTCAATGCACTATTCCTGGGTTGATTTTAAACATTTTTGACCATTTTTGACATTTTCCCAAATTTACCGATCTTTTCCAAAACTTTCTGCGGGCTTTCAATGCACTATTCCTGGGTTGATTTTAAACATTTTCGACCATTTTTGACATTTTCCCAAATATACCGATCTTTTCCAAAACTTTCTGCGGGCTTTCAATGCACTATTCCTGGGTTGATTTTAAACATTTTTGACCATTTTTGACATTTTCCCAAATTTACCGATCTTTTCCAAAACTTTCTGCGGGCTTTCAATGCACTATTCCTGGGTTGATTTTAAACATTTTCGACCATTTTTGACATTTTCCCAAATATACCGATCTTTTCCAAAACTTTCTGCGGGCTTTCAATGCACTATTCCTGGGTTGATTTTAAACATTTTTGACCATTTTTGACATTTTCCCAAATTTACCGATCTTTTCCAAAACTTTCTGCGGGCTTTCAATGCACTATTCCTGGGTTGATTTTAAACATTTTTGACCATTTTTGACATTTTCCCAAATTTACCGATCTTTTCCAAAACTTTCTGCGGGCTTTCAATGCACTATTCCTGGGTTGATTTTAAACATTTTCGACCATTTTTGACATTTTCCCAAATTTACCGATCTTTTCCAAAACTTTCTGCGGGCTTTCAATGCACTATTTCTGGGTTGATTTTAACCATTTTCGACCATGTTTAACATTTTTCCAACTTTTTCCACATGTTCCAATGTACGCACTGGGCCGCTATGGAACCCGCAGAACTCTGCCACACTGTGGACATTTTTTTTTACTGCAATTAGGGTCAAATTGCCGGGTCAAAAGTGTCATTTCTTCGGGTAAATCACCCTCCTGGGCCCGGTTTTAATGTTTAAAAAGGTCAAATATTTGTATTAAATATATAATATTTGTATTTGATCGATGAGTGCTGATTTAAAACCAATTTTAGTGCATTTTGGGCACTTTTGAGAATGGTCGTATGTCGTCGTATTTGGTCGCGCCGACGTTTATGGCTGTCTTTTACCCAGGAAAATCACCTCCAGTGCCCGATATTCATGTCTGCACTTTGCCTGGGTTGACCCCAACCCAACCCCTAACTCTAACCCAAACCCAAACCCAAACCCATCTGTGGAGCCCTGTACGCCGCCTAGAGCTAAATAACGTTTTAAAAATTAAAAAAAAAAAAAAAAAATTCTACCCCTGGTAGACCCAAAAAAAATTTCTAGCGCTGGTAGACCCAGAAAAAATTTCTGCGGGCTTTCAATGCACTATTCCTGGGTTGATTTTAAACATTTTCGACCATTTTTGACATTTTCCCAAATTTACCGATCTTTTCCAAAACTTTCTGCGGGCTTTCAATGCACTATTCCTGGGTTGATTTTAAACATTTTCGACCATTTTTGACATTTTCCCAAATTTACCGATCTTTTCCAAAACTTTCTGCGGGCTTTCAATGCACTATTCCTGGGTTGATTTTAAACATTTTTGACCATTTTTGACATTTTCCCAAATTTACCGATCTTTTCCAAAACTTTCTGCGGGCTTTCAATGCACTATTCCTGGGTTGATTTTAAACATTTTCGACCATTTTTGACATTTTCCCAAATTTACCGATCTTTTCCAAAACTTTCTGCGGGCTTTCAATGCACTATTCCTGGGTTGATTTTAAACATTTTTGACCATTTTTGACATTTTCCCAAATTTACCGATCTTTTCCAAAACTTTCTGCGGGCTTTCAATGCACTATTCCTGGGTTGATTTTAAACATTTTCGACCATTTTTGACATTTTCCCAAATTTACCGATATTTTCCAAAACTTTCTGCGGGCTTTCAATGCACTATTCCTGGGTTGATTTTAAACATTTTCGACCATTTTTGACATTTTCCCAAATTTACCGATCTTTTCCAAAACTTTCTGCGGGCTTTCAATGCACTATTCCTGGGTTGATTTTAAACATTTTCGACCATTTTTGACATTTTCCCAAATTTACCGATCTTTTCCAAAACTTTCTGCGGGCTTTCAATGCACTATTCCTGGGTTGATTTTAAACATTTTCGACCATTTTTGACATTTTCCCAAATTTACCGATCTTTTCCAAAACTTTCTGCGGGCTTTCAATGCACTATTCCTGGGTTGATTTTAAACATTTTCGACCATTTTTGACATTTTCCCAAATTTACCGATCTTTTCCAAAACTTTCTGCGGGCTTTCAATGCACTATTCCTGGGTTGATTTTAAACATTTTTGACCATTTTTGACATTTTCCCAAATTTACCGATCTTTTCCAAAACTTTCTGCGGGCTTTCAATGCACTATTCCTGGGTTGATTTTAAACATTTTCGACCATTTTTGACATTTTCCCAAATATACCGATCTTTTCCAAAACTTTCTGCGGGCTTTCAATGCACTATTCCTGGGTTGATTTTAAACATTTTTGACCATTTTTGACATTTTCCCAAATTTACCGATCTTTTCCAAAACTTTCTGCGGGCTTTCAATGCACTATTCCTGGGTTGATTTTAAACATTTTCGACCATTTTTGACATTTTCCCAAATTTACCGATCTTTTCCAAAACTTTCTGCGGGCTTTCAATGCACTATTCCTGGGTTGATTTTAAACATTTTCGACCATTTTTGACATTTTCCCAAATTTACCGATATTTTCCAAAACTTTCTGCGGGCTTTCAATGCACTATTCCTGGGTTGATTTTAAACATTTTCGACCATTTTTGACATTTTCCCAAATTTACCGATCTTTTCCAAAACTTTCTGCGGGCTTTCAATGCACTATTCCTGGGTTGATTTTAAACATTTTTGACCATTTTTGACATTTTCCCAAATTTACCGATCTTTTCCAAAACTTTCTGCGGGCTTTCAATGCACTATTCCTGGGTTGATTTTAAACATTTTCGACCATTTTTGACATTTTCCCAAATTTACCGATCTTTTCCAAAACTTTCTGCGGGCTTTCAATGCACTATTCCTGGGTTGATTTTAAACATTTTTGACCATTTTTGACATTTTCCCAAATTTACCGATCTTTTCCAAAACTTTCTGCGGGCTTTCAATGCACTATTCCTGGGTTGATTTTAAACATTTTCGACCATTTTTGACATTTTCCCAAATTTACCGATCTTTTCCAAAACTTTCTGCGGGCTTTCAATGCACTATTTCTGGGTTGATTTTAACCATTTTCGACCATGTTTAACATTTTTCCAACTTTTTCCACATGTTCCAATGTACGCACTGGGCCGCTATGGAACCCGCAGAACTCTGCCACACTGTGGACATTTTTTTTTACTGCAATTAGGGTCAAATTGCCGGGTCAAAAGTGTCATTTCTTCGGGTAAATCACCCTCCTGGGCCCGGTTTTAATGTTTAAAAAGGTCAAATATTTGTATTAAATATATAATATTTGTATTTGATCGATGAGTGCTGATTTAAAACCAATTTTAGTGCATTTTGGGCACTTTTGAGAATGGTCGTATGTCGTCGTATTTGGTCGCGCCGACGTTTATGGCTGTCTTTTACCCAGGAAAATCACCTCCAGTGCCCGATATTCATGTCTGCACTTTGCCTGGGTTGACCCCAACCCAACCCCTAACTCTAACCCAAACCCAAACCCAAACCCATCTGTGGAGCCCTGTACGCCGCCTAGAGCTAAATAACGTTTTAAAAATTAAAAAAAAAAAAAAAAAAATTCTACCCCTGGTAGACCCAAAAAAAATTTCTAGCGCTGGTAGACCCAGAAAAAATTTCTAGCGCTGGTAGACCCAGAAAAAATTTCTGCGGTCTTTCGATGCACTATTCCTGGGTTAATTTTAAACATTTTCGACCATTTTTGACATTTTCCCAAATTTACCGATCTTTTCCAAAACTTTCTGCGGGCTTTCAATGCACTATTCCTGGGTTGATTTTAAACATTTTCGACCATTTTTGACATTTTCCCAAATTTACCGATCTTTTCCAAAACTTTCTGCGGGCTTTCAATGCACTATTCCTGGGTTGATTTTAAACATTTTCGACCATTTTTGACATTTTCCCAAATTTACCGATCTTTTCCAAAACTTTCTGCGGGCTTTCAATGCACTATTCCTGGGTTGATTTTAAACATTTTTGACCATTTTTGACATTTTCCCAAATTTACCGATCTTTTCCAAAACTTTCTGCGGGCTTTCAATGCACTATTCCTGGGTTGATTTTAAACATTTTCGACCATTTTTGACATTTTCCCAAATATACCGATCTTTTCCAAAACTTTCTGCGGGCTTTCAATGCACTATTCCTGGGTTGATTTTAAACATTTTTGACCATTTTTGACATTTTCCCAAATTTACCGATCTTTTCCAAAACTTTCTGCGGGCTTTCAATGCACTATTCCTGGGTTGATTTTAAACATTTTCGACCATTTTTGACATTTTCCCAAATTTACCGATCTTTTCCAAAACTTTCTGCGGGCTTTCAATGCACTATTCCTGGGTTGATTTTAAACATTTTCGACCATTTTTGACATTTTCCCAAATTTACCGATATTTTCCAAAACTTTCTGCGGGCTTTCAATGCACTATTCCTGGGTTGATTTTAAACATTTTCGACCATTTTTGACATTTTCCCAAATTTACCGATCTTTTCCAAAACTTTCTGCGGGCTTTCAATGCACTATTCCTGGGTTGATTTTAAACATTTTCGACCATTTTTGACATTTTCCCAAATTTACCGATCTTTTCCAAAACTTTCTGCGGGCTTTCAATGCACTATTCCTGGGTTGATTTTAAACATTTTCGACCATTTTTGACATTTTCCCAAATTTACCGATCTTTTCCAAAACTTTCTGCGGGCTTTCAATGCACTATTCCTGGGTTGATTTTAAACATTTTCGACCATTTTTGACATTTTCCCAAATTTACCGATCTTTTCCAAAACTTTCTGCGGGCTTTCAATGCACTATTCCTGGGTTGATTTTAAACATTTTCGACCATTTTTGACATTTTCCCAAATTTACCGATCTTTTCCAAAACTTTCTGCGGGCTTTCAATGCACTATTCCTGGGTTGATTTTAAACATTTTTGACCATTTTTGACATTTTCCCAAATTTACCGATCTTTTCCAAAACTTTCTGCGGGCTTTCAATGCACTATTCCTGGGTTGATTTTAAACATTTTCGACCATTTTTGACATTTTCCCAAATATACCGATCTTTTCCAAAACTTTCTGCGGGCTTTCAATGCACTATTCCTGGGTTGATTTTAAACATTTTTGACCATTTTTGACATTTTCCCAAATTTACCGATCTTTTCCAAAACTTTCTGCGGGCTTTCAATGCACTATTCCTGGGTTGATTTTAAACATTTTCGACCATTTTTGACATTTTCCCAAATTTACCGATCTTTTCCAAAACTTTCTGCGGGCTTTCAATGCACTATTCCTGGGTTGATTTTAAACATTTTCGACCATTTTTGACATTTTCCCAAATTTACCGATCTTTTCCAAAACTTTCTGCGGGCTTTCAATGCACTATTCCTGGGTTGATTTTAAACATTTTCGACCATTTTTGACATTTTCCCAAATTTACCGATCTTTTCCAAAACTTTCTGCGGGCTTTCAATGCACTATTTCTGGGTTGATTTTAACCATTTTCGACCATTTTTAACATTTTTCCAACTTTTTCCACATGTTCCAATGTACGCACTGGGCCGCTATGGAACCCGCAGAACTCTGCCACACTGTGGACATTTTTTTTTACTGCAATTAGGGTCAAATTGCCAGGTCAAAAGTGGCATTTCTTCGGGTAAATCACCCTCCTGGGCCCGGTTTTAATGTTTAAAAAGGTCAAATATTTGTATTAAATATATAATATTTGTATTTGATCGATGAGTGCTGATTTAAAACCAATTTTAGTGCATTTTGGGCACTTTTGAGAATGGTCGTATGTCGTCGTATTTGGTCGCGCCGACGTTTATGGCTGTCTTTTACCCAGGAAAATCACCTCCAGTGCCCGATATTCATGTCTGCACTTTGCCTGGGTTGACCCCAACCCAACCCCTAACTCTAACCCAAACCCAAACCCAAACCCATCTGTGGAGCCCTGTACGCCGCCTAGAGCTAAATAACGTTTTAAAAATTAAAAAAAAAAAAAAAAAAATTTCTACCCCTGGTAGACCCAAAAAAAATTTCTAGCGCTGGTAGACCCAGAAAAAATTTCTGCGGTCTTTCGATGCACTATTCCTGGGTTAATTTTAAACATTTTCGACCATTTTTGACATTTTCCCAAATTTACCGATCTTTTCCAAAACTTTCTGCGGGCTTTCAATGCACTATTCCTGGGTTGATTTTAAACATTTTCGACCATTTTTGACATTTTCCCAAATTTACCGATCTTTTCCAAAACTTTCTGCGGGCTTTCAATGCACTATTCCTGGGTTGATTTTAAACATTTTCGACCATTTTTGACATTTTCCCAAATTTACCGATCTTTTCCAAAACTTTCTGCGGGCTTTCAATGCACTATTCCTGGGTTGATTTTAAACATTTTCGACCATTTTTGACATTTTCCCAAATTTACCGATCTTTTCCAAAACTTTCTGCGGGCTTTCGGTGCACTATTCCTGGGTTGATTTTAAACATTTTCGACCATTTTTGACATTTTCCCAAATTTACCGATCTTTTTCCAAAACTTTCTGCGGGCTTTCGATGCACTATTATCGACAGATACCAGGTTTCATCGTCGAGCTCCGTATATTTTTCGAGTTTCAGCACTTTTAAAATCGGCGGGGGTTCGCCCCGAGTCGATCCGAGAATAGTGCACCGTGAGCGGATTGGGTCGGCTGATGCCCCGCTGAATTTCTGAGCTCCAGAAATTTTTCTAAGTCCCTCCACACTTAGAAAAAAAAACGCTTAAATTTAAGCGGATTTTTTCTAAGTCCCTCCACACTTAGAAAAAAAACGCTTAAATTTAAGCGGATTTTTTCTAAGTCCCTCCACACTTAGAAAAAAAACGCTTAAATTTAAGCGGATTTTTTCTAAGTCCCTCCACACTTAGAAAAAAAACGCTTAAATTTAAGCGGATTTTTTCTAAGTCCCTCCACACTTAGAAAAAAAAACGCTTAAATTTAAGCGGATTTTTTCTAAGTCCCTCCACACTTAGAAAAAAAACGCTTAAATTTAAGCGGATTTTTTCTAAGTCCCTCCACACTTAGAAAAAAAACGCTTAAATTTAAGCGGATTTTTTCTAAGTCCCTCCACACTTAGAAAAAAAACGCTTAAATTTAAGCGGATTTTTTCTAAGTCCCTCCACACTTAGAAAAAAAACGCTTAAATTTAAATTTACCGATCTTTTCCAAAACTTTCTGCGGGCTTTCGGTGCACTATTCCTGGGTTGATTTTAAACATTTTCGACCATTTTTGACATTTTCCCAAATTTACCGATCTTTTCCAAAATTTTCTGCGGGCTTTCAATGCACTATTCCTGGGTTGATTTTAAACATTTTTGACCATTTTTGACATTTTCCCAAATTTACCGATCTTTTCCAAAACTTTCTGCGGGCTTTCAATGCACTATTCCTGGGTTGATTTTAAACATTTTCGACCATTTTTGACATTTTCCCAAATTTACCGATCTTTTCCAAAATTTTCTGCGGGCTTTCAATGCACTATTCCTGGGTTGATTTTAAACATTTTTGACCATTTTTGACATTTTCCCAAATTTACCGATCTTTTCCAAAACTTTCTGCGGGCTTTCAATGCACTATTCCTGGGTTGATTTTAAACATTTTCCACCATTTTTGACATTTTCCCAAATTTACCGATCTTTTCCAAAACTTTCTGTGGGCTTTCAATGCACTATTCCTGGGTTGATTTTAAACATATTCGACCATTTTTGACATTTTCCCAAATTTACCGATCTTTTCCAAAACTTTCTGCGGGCTTTCAATGCACTATTTCTGGGTTGATTTTAACCATTTTCGACCATTTTTAACATTTTTCCAACTTTTTCCACATGTTCCAATGTACGCACTGGGCCGCTATGGAACCCGCAGAACTCTGCCACACTGTGGACATTTTTTTTTACTGCAATTAGGGTCAAATTGCCGGGTCAAAAGTGTCATTTCTTCGGGTAAATCACCCTCCTGGGCCCGGTTTTAATGTTTAAAAAGGTCAAATATTTGTATTAAATATATAATATTTGTATTTGATCGATGAGTGCTGATTTAAAACCAATTTTAGTGCATTTTGGGCACTTTTGAGAATGGTCGTATGTCGTCGTATTTGGTCGCGCCGACGTTTATGGCTGTCTTTTACCCAGGAAAATCACCTCCAGTGCCCGATATTCATGTCTGCACTTTGCCTGGGTTGACCCCAACCCAACCCCTAACTCTAACCCAAACCCAAACCCAAACCCATCTGTGGAGCCCTGTACGCCGCCTAGAGCTAAATAACGTTTTAAAAATTAAAAAAAAAAAAAAAAAATTCTACCCCTGGTAGACCCAAAAAAAATTTCTAGCGCTGGTAGACCCAGAAAAAATTTCTGCGGTCTTTCGATGCACTATTCCTGGGTTAATTTTAAACATTTTCGACCATTTTTGACATTTTCCCAAATTTACCGATCTTTTCCAAAACTTTCTGCGGGCTTTCAATGCACTATTCCTGGGTTGATTTTAAACATTTTCGACCATTTTTGACATTTTCCCAAATTTACCGATCTTTTCCAAAACTTTCTGCGGGCTTTCAATGCACTATTCCTGGGTTGATTTTAAACATTTTCGACCATTTTTGACATTTTCCCAAATTTACCGATCTTTTCCAAAACTTTCTGCGGGCTTTCAATGCACTATTCCTGGGTTGATTTTAAACATTTTCGACCATTTTTGACATTTTCCCAAATTTACCGATCTTTTCCAAAACTTTCTGCGGGCTTTCGGTGCACTATTCCTGGGTTGATTTTAAACATTTTCGACCATTTTTGACATTTTCCCAAATTTACCGATCTTTTTCCAAAACTTTCTGCGGGCTTTCGATGCACTATTATCGACAGATACCAGGTTTCATCGTCGAGCTCCGTATATTTTTCGAGTTTCAGCACTTTTAAAATCGGCGGGGGTTCGCCCCGAGTCGATCCGAGAATAGTGCACCGTGAGCGGATTGGGTCGGCTGATGCCCCGCTGAATTTCTGAGCTCCAGAAATTTTTCTAAGTCCCTCCACACTTAGAAAAAAAACGCTTAAATTTAAGCGGATTTTTTCTAAGTCCCTCCACACTTAGAAAAAAAACGCTTAAATTTAAGCGGATTTTTTCTAAGTCCCTCCACACTTAGAAAAAAAAACGCTTAAATTTAAGCGGATTTTTTCTAAGTCCCTCCACACTTAGAAAAAAAACGCTTAAATTTAAGCGGATTTTTTCTAAGTCCCTCCACACTTAGATAAAAAACGCTTAAATTTAAGCGGATTTTTTCTAAGTCCCTCCACACTTAGAAAAAAAAACGCTTAAATTTAAGCGGATTTTTTCTAAGTCCCTCCACACTTAGAAAAAAAAACGCTTAAATTTAAATTTACCGATCTTTTCCAAAACTTTCTGCGGGCTTTCGGTGCACTATTCCTGGGTTGATTTTAAACATTTTCGACCATTTTTGACATTTTCCCAAATTTACCGATCTTTTCCAAAACTTTCTGCGGGCTTTCAATGCACTATTCCTGGGTTGATTTTAAACATTTTTGACCATTTTTGACATTTTCCCAAATTTACCGATCTTTTCCAAAACTTTCTGCGGGCTTTCAATGCACTATTCCTGGGTTGATTTTAAACATTTTCGACCATTTTTGACATTTTCCCAAATTTACCGATCTTTTCCAAAACTTTCTGCGGGCTTTCAATGCACTATTTCTGGGTTGATTTTAACCATTTTCGACCATGTTTAACATTTTTCCAACTTTTTCCACATGTTCCAATGTACGCACTGGGCCGCTATGGAACCCGCAGAACTCTGCCACACTGTGGACATTTTTTTTTACTGCAATTAGGGTCAAATTGCCGGGTCAAAAGTGTCATTTCTTCGGGTAAATCACCCTCCTGGGCCCGGTTTTAATGTTTAAAAAGGTCAAATATTTGTATTAAATATATAATATTTGTATTTGATCGATGAGTGCTGATTTAAAACCAATTTTAGTGCATTTTGGGCACTTTTGAGAATGGTCGTATGTCGTCGTATTTGGTCGCGCCGACGTTTATGGCTGTCTTTTACCCAGGAAAATCACCTCCAGTGCCCGATATTCATGTCTGCACTTTGCCTGGGTTGACCCCAACCCAACCCCTAACTCTAACCCAAACCCAAACCCAAACCCATCTGTGGAGCCCTGTACGCCGCCTAGAGCTAAATAACGTTTTAAAAATTAAAAAAAAAAAAAAAAATTCTACCCCTGGTAGAACCAAAAAAAATTTCTAGCGCTGGTAGACCCAGAAAAAATTTCTGCGGTCTTTCGATGCACTATTCCTGGGTTAATTTTAAACATTTTCGACCATTTTTGACATTTTCCCAAATTTACCGATCTTTTCCAAAACTTTCTGCGGGCTTTCAATGCACTATTCCTGGGTTGATTTTAAACATTTTCGACCATTTTTGACATTTTCCCAAATTTACCGATCTTTTCCAAAACTTTCTGCGGGCTTTCAATGCACTATTCCTGGGTTGATTTTAAACATTTTTGACCATTTTTGACATTTTCCCAAATTTACCGATCTTTTCCAAAACTTTCTGCGGGCTTTCAATGCACTATTCCTGGGTTGATTTTAAACATTTTCGACCATTTTTGACATTTTCCCAAATTTACCGATCTTTTCCAAAACTTTCTGCGGGCTTTCGGTGCACTATTCCTGGGTTGATTTTAAACATTTTCGACCATTTTTGACATTTTCCCAAATTTACCGATCTTTTTCCAAAACTTTCTGCGGGCTTTCGATGCACTATTATCGACAGATACCAGGTTTCATCGTCGAGCTCCGTATATTTTTCGAGTTTCAGCACTTTTAAAATCGGCGGGGGTTCGCCCCGAGTCGATCCGAGAATAGTGCACCGTGAGCGGATTGGGTCGGCTGATGCCCCGCTGAATTTCTGAGCTCCAGAAATTTTTCTAAGTCCCTCCACACTTAGAAAAAAAACGCTTAAATTTAAGCGGATTTTTTCTAAGTCCCTCCACACTTAGAAAAAAAACGCTTAAATTTAAGCGGATTTTTTCTAAGTCCCTCCACACTTAGAAAAAAAACGCTTAAATTTAAGCGGATTTTTTCTAAGTCCCTCCACACTTAGAAAAAAAACGCTTAAATTTAAGCGGATTTTTTCTAAGTCCCTCCACACTTAGAAAAAAAACGCTTAAATTTAAGCGGATTTTTTCTAAGTCCCTCCACACTTAGAAAAAAAAACGCTTAAATTTAAGCGGATTTTTTCTAAGTCCCTCCACACTTAGAAAAAAAACGCTTAAATTTAAATTTACCGATCTTTTCCAAAACTTTCTGCGGGCTTTCGGTGCACTATTCCTGGGTTGATTTTAAACATTTTCGACCATTTTTGACATTTTCCCAAATTTACCGATCTTTTCCAAAACTTTCTGCGGGCTTTCAATGCACTATTCCTGGGTTGATTTTAAACATTTTTGACCATTTTTGACATTTTCCCAAATTTACCGATCTTTTCCAAAACTTTCTGCGGGCTTTCAATGCACTATTCCTGGGTTGATTTTAAACATTTTCGACCATTTTTGACATTTTCCCAAATTTACCGATCTTTTCCAAAACTTTCTGCGGGCTTTCAATGCACTATTCCTGGGTTGATTTTAAACATTTTCGACCATTTTTGACATTTTCCCAAATTTACCGATCTTTTCCAAAACTTTCTGCGGGCTTTCAATGCACTATTCCTGGGTTGATTTTAAACATTTTCGACCATTTTTGACATTTTCCCAAATTTACCGATCTTTTCCAAAACTTTCTGCGGGCTTTCAATGCACTATTTCTGGGTTGATTTTAACCATTTTCGACCATGTTTAACATTTTTCCAACTTTTTCCACATGTTCCAATGTACGCACTGGGCCGCTATGGAACCCGCAGAACTCTGCCACACTGTGGACATTTTTTTTTACTGCAATTAGGGTCAAATTGCCGGGTCAAAAGTGTCATTTCTTCGGGTAAATCACCCTCCTGGGCCCGGTTTTAATGTTTAAAAAGGTCAAATATTTGTATTAAATATATAATATTTGTATTTGATCGATGAGTGCTGATTTAAAACCAATTTTAGTGCATTTTGGGCACTTTTGAGAATGGTCGTATGTCGTCGTATTTGGTCGCGCCGACGTTTATGGCTGTCTTTTACCCAGGAAAATCACCTCCAGTGCCCGATATTCATGTCTGCACTTTGCCTGGGTTGACCCCAACCCAACCCCTAACTCTAACCCAAACCCAAACCCAAACCCATCTGTGGAGCCCTGTACGCCGCCTAGAGCTAAATAACGTTTTAAAAATTAAAAAAAAAAAAAAAAAAATTCTACCCCTGGTAGACCCAAAAAAAATTTCTACCCCTGGTAGACCCAGAAAAAATTTCTGCGGTCTTTCGATGCACTATTCCTGGGTTAATTTTAAACATTTTCGACCATTTTTGACATTTTCCCAAATTTACCGATCTTTTCCAAAACTTTCTGCGGGCTTTCAATGCACTATTCCTGGGTTGATTTTAAACATTTTTGACCATTTTTGACATTTTCCCAAATTTACCGATCTTTTCCAAAACTTTCTGCGGGCTTTCAATGCACTATTCCTGGGTTGATTTTAAACATTTTCGACCATTTTTGACATTTTCCCAAATTTACCGATCTTTTCCAAAACTTTCTGCGGGCTTTCAATGCACTATTCCTGGGTTGATTTTAAACATTTTCGACCATTTTTGACATTTTCCCAAATTTACCGATCTTTTCCAAAACTTTCTGCGGGCTTTCAATGCACTATTCCTGGGTTGATTTTAAACATTTTCGACCATTTTTGACATTTTCCCAAATTTACCGATCTTTTCCAAAACTTTCTGCGGGCTTTCAATGCACTATTCCTGGGTTGATTTTAAACATTTTTGACCATTTTTGACATTTTCCCAAATTTACCGATCTTTTCCAAAACTTTCTGCGGGCTTTCAATGCACTATTCCTGGGTTGATTTTAAACATTTTCGACCATTTTTGACATTTTCCCAAATATACCGATCTTTTCCAAAACTTTCTGCGGGCTTTCAATGCACTATTCCTGGGTTGATTTTAAACATTTTTGACCATTTTTGACATTTTCCCAAATTTACCGATCTTTTCCAAAACTTTCTGCGGGCTTTCAATGCACTATTCCTGGGTTGATTTTAAACATTTTCGACCATTTTTGACATTTTCCCAAATTTACCGATCTTTTCCAAAACTTTCTGCGGGCTTTCAATGCACTATTCCTGGGTTGATTTTAAACATTTTCGACCATTTTTGACATTTTCCCAAATTTACCGATCTTTTCCAAAACTTTCTGCGGGCTTTCAATGCACTATTCCTGGGTTGATTTTAAACATTTTCGACCATTTTTGACATTTTCCCAAATTTACCGATCTTTTCCAAAACTTTCTGCGGGCTTTCAATGCACTATTCCTGGGTTGATTTTAAACATTTTCGACCATTTTTGACATTTTCCCAAATTTACCGATCTTTTCCAAAACTTTCTGCGGGCTTTCAATGCACTATTCCTGGGTTGATTTTAAACATTTTCGACCATTTTTGACATTTTCCCAAATTTACCGATCTTTTCCAAAACTTTCTGCGGGCTTTCAATGCACTATTCCTGGGTTGATTTTAAACATTTTTGACCATTTTTGACATTTTCCCAAATTTACCGATCTTTTCCAAAACTTTCTGCGGGCTTTCAATGCACTATTCCTGGGTTGATTTTAAACATTTTCGACCATTTTTGACATTTTCCCAAATATACCGATCTTTTCCAAAACTTTCTGCGGGCTTTCAATGCACTATTCCTGGGTTGATTTTAAACATTTTTGACCATTTTTGACATTTTCCCAAATTTACCGATCTTTTCCAAAACTTTCTGCGGGCTTTCAATGCACTATTCCTGGGTTGATTTTAAACATTTTCGACCATTTTTGACATTTTCCCAAATTTACCGATCTTTTCCAAAACTTTCTGCGGGCTTTCAATGCACTATTCCTGGGTTGATTTTTAACATTTTCGACCATTTTTGACATTTTCCCAAATATACCGATCTTTTCCAAAACTTTCTGCGGGCTTTCAATGCACTATTCCTGGGTTGATTTTAAACATTTTTGACCATTTTTGACATTTTCCCAAATTTACCGATCTTTTCCAAAACTTTCTGCGGGCTTTCAATGCACTATTCCTGGGTTGATTTTAAACATTTTCGACCATTTTTGACATTTTCCCAAATTTACCGATCTTTTCCAAAACTTTCTGCGGGCTTTCAATGCACTATTCCTGGGTTGATTTTAAACATTTTCGACCATTTTTGACATTTTCCCAAATTTACCGATCTTTTCCAAAACTTTCTGCGGGCTTTCAATGCACTATTCCTGGGTTGATTTTAAACATTTTCGACCATTTTTGACATTTTCCCAAATTTACCGATCTTTTCCAAAACTTTCTGCGGGCTTTCAATGCACTATTCCTGGGTTGATTTTAAACATTTTCGACCATTTTTGACATTTTCCCAAATTTACCGATCTTTTCCAAAACTTTCTGCGGGCTTTCAATGCACTATTCCTGGGTTGATTTTAAACATTTTCGACCATTTTTGACATTTTCCCAAATTTACCGATCTTTTCCAAAACTTTCTGCGGGCTTTCAATGCACTATTTCTGGGTTGATTTTAACCATTTTCGACCATGTTTAACATTTTTCCAACTTTTTCCACATGTTCCAATGTACGCACTGGGCCGCTATGGAACCCGCAGAACTCTGCCACACTGTGGACATTTTTTTTACTGCAATTAGGGTCAAATTGCCGGGTCAAAAGTGTCATTTCTTCGGGTAAATCACCCTCCTGGGCCCGGTTTTAATGTTTAAAAAGGTCAAATATTTGTATTAAATATATAATATTTGTATTTGATCGATGAGTGCTGATTTAAAACCAATTTTAGTGCATTTTGGGCACTTTTGAGAATGGTCGTATGTCGTCGTATTTGGTCGCGCCGACGTTTATGGCTGTCTTTTACCCAGGAAAATCACCTCCAGTGCCCGATATTCATGTCTGCACTTTGCCTGGGTTGACCCCAACCCAACCCCTAACTCTAACCCAAACCCAAACCCAAACCCATCTGTGGAGCCCTGTACGCCGCCTAGAGCTAAATAACGTTTTAAAAATTAAAAAAAAAAAAAAAAAAATTCTACCCCTGGTAGACCCAAAAAAAATTTCTAGCGCTGGTAGACCCAGAAAAAATTTCTGCGGTCTTTCGATGCACTATTCCTGGGTTGATTTTAAACATTTTCGACCATTTTTGACATTTTCCCAAATTTACCGATCTTTTCCTAAACTTTCTGCGGGCTTTCAATGCACTATTCCTGGGTTGATTTTAAACATTTTTGACCATTTTTGACATTTTCCCAAATTTACCGATCTTTTCCAAAACTTTCTGCGGGCTTTCAATGCACTATTCCTGGGTTGATTTTAAACATTTTCGACCATTTTTGACATTTTCCCAAATATACCGATCTTTTCCAAAACTTTCTGCGGGCTTTCAATGCACTATTCCTGGGTTGATTTTAAACATTTTTGACCATTTTTGACATTTTCCCAAATTTACCGATCTTTTCCAAAACTTTCTGCGGGCTTTCAATGCACTATTCCTGGGTTGATTTTAAACATTTTCGACCATTTTTGACATTTTCCCAAATTTACCGATCTTTTCCAAAACTTTCTGCGGGCTTTCAATGCACTATTCCTGGGTTGATTTTAAACATTTTCGACCATTTTTGACATTTTCCCAAATTTACCGATCTTTTCCAAAACTTTCTGCGGGCTTTCAATGCACTATTCCTGGGTTGATTTTAAACATTTTCGACCATTTTTGACATTTTCCCAAATTTACCGATCTTTTCCAAAACTTTCTGCGGGCTTTCAATGCAATATTCCTGGGTTGATTTTAAACATTTTCGACCATTTTTGACATTTTCCCAAATTTACCGATCTTTTCCAAAACTTTCTGCGGGCTTTCAATGCACTATTCCTGGGTTGATTTTAAACATTTTTGACCATTTTTGACATTTTCCCAAATTTACCGATCTTTTCCAAAACTTTCTGCGGGCTTTCAATGCACTATTCCTGGGTTGATTTTAAACATTTTCGACCATTTTTGACATTTTCCCAAATTTACCGATCTTTTCCAAAACTTTCTGCGGGCTTTCAATGCACTATTCCTGGGTTGATTTTAAACATTTTCGACCATTTTTGACATTTTCCCAAATTTACCGATCTTTTCCAAAACTTTCTGCGGGCTTTCAATGCACTATTCCTGGGTTGATTTTAAACATTTTCGACCATTTTTGACATTTTCCCAAATTTACCGATCTTTTCCAAAACTTTCTGCGGGCTTTCAATGCACTATTCCTGGGTTGATTTTAAACATTTTCGACCATTTTTGACATTTTCCCAAATTTACCGATCTTTTCCAAAACTTTCTGCGGGCTTTCAATGCACTATTCCTGGGTTGATTTTAAACATTTTTGACCATTTTTGACATTTTCCCAAATTTACCGATCTTTTCCAAAACTTTCTGCGGGCTTTCAATGCACTATTCCTGGGTTGATTTTAAACATTTTCGACCATTTTTGACATTTTCCCAAATTTACCGATCTTTTCCAAAACTTTCTGCGGGCTTTCGGTGCACTATTCCTGGGTTGATTTTAAACATTTTCGACCATTTTTGACATTTTCCCAAATTTACCGATCTTTTTCCAAAACTTTCTGCGGGCTTTCGATGCACTATTATCGACAGATACCAGGTTTCATCGTCGAGCTCCGTATATTTTTCGAGTTTCAGCACTTTTAAAATCGGCGGGGGTTCGCCCCGAGTCGATCCGAGAATAGTGCACCGTGAGCGGATTGGGTCGGCTGATGCCCCGCTGAATTTCTGAGCTCCAGAAATTTTTCTAAGTCCCTCCACACTTAGAAAAAAAAACGCTTAAATTTAAGCGGATTTTTTCTAAGTCCCTCCACACTTAGAAAAAAAACGCTTAAAATTAAATTTACCGATCTTTTCCAAAACTTTCTGCGGGCTTTCGGTGCACTATTCCTGGGTTAATTTTAAACATTTTCGACCATTTTTGACATTTTCCCAAATTTACCGATCTTTTCCAAAACTTTCTGCGGGCTTTCAATGCACTATTTCTGGGTTGATTTTAAACATTTTCGACCATTTTTGACATTTTCCCAAATTTACCGATCTTTTCCAAAACTTTCTGCGGGCTTTCAATGCACTATTCCTGGGTTGATTTTAAACATTTTTGACCATTTTTGACATTTTCCCAAATTTACCGATCTTTTCCAAATCTTTCTGCGGGCTTTCAATGCACTATTCCTGGGTTGATTTTAAACATTTTCGACCATTTTTGACATTTTCCCAAATTTACCGATCTTTTCCAAAACTTTCTGCGGGCTTTCAATGCACTATTTCTGGGTTGATTTTAACCATTTTCGACCATTTTTAACATTTTTCCAACTTTTTCCACATGTTCCAATGTACGCACTGGGCCGCTATGGAACCCGCAGAACTCTGCCACACTGTGGACATTTTTTTTTACTGCAATTAGGGTCAAATTGCCGGGTCAAAAGTGTCATTTCTTCGGGTAAATCACCCTCCTGGGCCCGGTTTTAATGTTTAAAAAGGTCAAATATTTGTATTAAATATATAATATTTGTATTTGATCGATGAGTGCTGATTTAAAACCAATTTTAGTGCATTTTGGGCACTTTTGAGAATGGTCGTATGTCGTCGTATTTGGTCGCGCCGACGTTTATGGCTGTCTTTTACCCAGGAAAATCACCTCCAGTGCCCGATATTCATGTCTGCACTTTGCCTGGGTTGACCCCAACCCAACCCCTAACTCTAACCCAAACCCAAACCCAAACCCATCTGTGGAGCCCTGTACGCCGCCTAGAGCTAAATAACGTTTTAAAAATTAAAAAAAAAAAAAAAAAATTCTACCCCTGGTAGACCCAAAAAAAAATTCTAGCGCTGGTAGACCCAGAAAAAATTTCTGCGGTCTTTCGATGCACTATTCCTGGGTTGATTTTAAACATTTTCGACCATTTTTGACATTTTCCCAAATTTACCGATCTTTTCCTAAACTTTCTGCGGGCTTTCAATGCACTATTCCTGGGTTGATTTTAAACATTTTTGACCATTTTTGACATTTTCCCAAATTTACCGATCTTTTCCAAAACTTTCTGCGGGCTTTCAATGCACTATTCCTGGGTTGATTTTAAACATTTTTGACCATTTTTGACATTTTCCCAAATTTACCGATCTTTTCCAAAACTTTCTGCGGGCTTTCAATGCACTATTCCTGGGTTGATTTTAAACATTTTCGACCATTTTTGACATTTTCCCAAATATACCGATCTTTTCCAAAACTTTCTGCGGGCTTTCAATGCACTATTCCTGGGTTGATTTTAAACATTTTTGACCATTTTTGACATTTTCCCAAATTTACCGATCTTTTCCAAAACTTTCTGCGGGCTTTCAATGCACTATTCCTGGGTTGATTTTAAACATTTTCGACCATTTTTGACATTTTCCCAAATTTACCGATCTTTTCCAAAACTTTCTGCGGGCTTTCAATGCACTATTCCTGGGTTGATTTTAAACATTTTCGACCATTTTTGACATTTTCCCAAATTTACCGATCTTTTCCAAAACTTTCTGCGGGCTTTCAATGCACTATTCCTGGGTTGATTTTAAACATTTTCGACCATTTTTGACATTTTCCCAAATTTACCGATCTTTTCCAAAACTTTCTGCGGGCTTTCAATGCACTATTCCTGGGTTGATTTTAAACATTTTCGACCATTTTTGACATTTTCCCAAATTTACCGATCTTTTCCAAAACTTTCTGCGGGCTTTCAATGCAATATTCCTGGGTTGATTTTAAACATTTTCGACCATTTTTGACATTTTCCCAAATTTACCGATCTTTTCCAAAACTTTCTGCGGGCTTTCAATGCACTATTCCTGGGTTGATTTTAAACATTTTTGACCATTTTTGACATTTTCCCAAATTTACCGATCTTTTCCAAAACTTTCTGCGGGCTTTCAATGCACTATTCCTGGGTTGATTTTAAACATTTTCGACCATTTTTGACATTTTCCCAAATTTACCGATCTTTTCCAAAACTTTCTGCGGGCTTTCAATGCACTATTCCTGGGTTGATTTTAAACATTTTCGACCATTTTTGACATTTTCCCAAATTTACCGATCTTTTCCAAAACTTTCTGCGGGCTTTCAATGCACTATTCCTGGGTTGATTTTAAACATTTTTGACCATTTTTGACATTTTCCCAAATTTACCGATCTTTTCCAAAACTTTCTGCGGGCTTTCAATGCACTATTCCTGGGTTGATTTTAAACATTTTCGACCATTTTTGACATTTTCCCAAATTTACCGATCTTTTCCAAAACTTTCTGCGGGCTTTCGGTGCACTATTCCTGGGTTGATTTTAAACATTTTCGACCATTTTTGACATTTTCCCAAATTTACCGATCTTTTTCCAAAACTTTCTGCGGGCTTTCGATGCACTATTATCGACAGATACCAGGTTTCATCGTCGAGCTCCGTATATTTTTCGAGTTTCAGCACTTTTAAAATCGGCGGGGGTTCGCCCCGAGTCGATCCGAGAATAGTGCACCGTGAGCGGATTGGGTCGGCTGATGCCCCGCTGAATTTCTGAGCTCCAGAAATTTTTCTAAGTCCCTCCACACTTAGAAAAAAAACGCTTAAATTTAAGCGGATTTTTTCTAAGTCCCTCCACACTTAGAAAAAAAACGCTTAAATTTAAGCGGATTTTTTCTAAGTCCCTCCACACTTAGAAAAAAAACGCTTAAATTTAAGCGGATTTTTTCTAAGTCCCTCCACACTTAGAAAAAAAAACGCTTAAATTTAAGCGGATTTTTTCTAAGTCCCTCCACACTTAGAAAAAAAAACGCTTAAATTTAAGCGGATTTTTTCTAAGTCCCTCCACACTTAGAAAAAAAACGCTTAAATTTAAGCGGATTTTTTCTAAGTCCCTCCACACTTAGAAAAAAAACGCTTAAATTTAAATTTACCGATCTTTTCCAAAACTTTCTGCGGGCTTTCAATGCACTATTCCTGGGTTGATTTTTAACATTTTCGACCATTTTTGACATTTTCCCAAATATACCGATCTTTTCCAAAACTTTCTGCGGGCTTTCAATGCACTATTCCTGGGTTGATTTTAAACATTTTTGACCATTTTTGACATTTTCCCAAATTTACCGATCTTTTCCAAAACTTTCTGCGGGCTTTCAATGCACTATTCCTGGGTTGATTTTAAACATTTTCGACCATTTTTGACATTTTCCCAAATTTACCGATCTTTTCCAAAACTTTCTGCGGGCTTTCAATGCACTATTCCTGGGTTGATTTTAAACATTTTCGACCATTTTTGACATTTTCCCAAATTTACCGATCTTTTCCAAAACTTTCTGCGGGCTTTCAATGCACTATTCCTGGGTTGATTTTAAACATTTTCGACCATTTTTGACATTTTCCCAAATTTACCGATCTTTTCCAAAACTTTCTGCGGGCTTTCAATGCACTATTCCTGGGTTGATTTTAAACATTTTCGACCATTTTTGACATTTTCCCAAATTTACCGATCTTTTCCAAAACTTTCTGCGGGCTTTCAATGCACTATTTCTGGGTTGATTTTAACCATTTTCGACCATGTTTAACATTTTTCCAACTTTTTCCACATGTTCCAATGTACGCACTGGGCCGCTATGGAACCCGCAGAACTCTGCCACACTGTGGACATTTTTTTTACTGCAATTAGGGTCAAATTGCCGGGTCAAAAGTGTCATTTCTTCGGGTAAATCACCCTCCTGGGCCCGGTTTTAATGTTTAAAAAGGTCAAATATTTGTATTAAATATATAATATTTGTATTTGATCGATGAGTGCTGATTTAAAACCAATTTTAGTGCATTTTGGGCACTTTTGAGAATGGTCGTATGTCGTCGTATTTGGTCGCGCCGACGTTTATGGCTGTCTTTTACCCAGGAAAATCACCTCCAGTGCCCGATATTCATGTCTGCACTTTGCCTGGGTTGACCCCAACCCAACCCCTAACTCTAACCCAAACCCAAACCCAAACCCATCTGTGGAGCCCTGTACGCCGCCTAGAGCTAAATAACGTTTTAAAAATTAAAAAAAAAAAAAAAAAAATTCTACCCCTGGTAGACCCAAAAAAAATTTCTAGCGCTGGTAGACCCAGAAAAAATTTCTGCGGTCTTTCGATGCACTATTCCTGGGTTGATTTTAAACATTTTCGACCATTTTTGACATTTTCCCAAATTTACCGATCTTTTCCTAAACTTTCTGCGGGCTTTCAATGCACTATTCCTGGGTTGATTTTAAACATTTTTGACCATTTTTGACATTTTCCCAAATTTACCGATCTTTTCCAAAACTTTCTGCGGGCTTTCAATGCACTATTCCTGGGTTGATTTTAAACATTTTCGACCATTTTTGACATTTTCCCAAATATACCGATCTTTTCCAAAACTTTCTGCGGGCTTTCAATGCACTATTCCTGGGTTGATTTTAAACATTTTTGACCATTTTTGACATTTTCCCAAATTTACCGATCTTTTCCAAAACTTTCTGCGGGCTTTCAATGCACTATTCCTGGGTTGATTTTAAACATTTTCGACCATTTTTGACATTTTCCCAAATTTACCGATCTTTTCCAAAACTTTCTGCGGGCTTTCAATGCACTATTCCTGGGTTGATTTTAAACATTTTCGACCATTTTTGACATTTTCCCAAATTTACCGATCTTTTCCAAAACTTTCTGCGGGCTTTCAATGCACTATTCCTGGGTTGATTTTAAACATTTTCGACCATTTTTGACATTTTCCCAAATTTACCGATCTTTTCCAAAACTTTCTGCGGGCTTTCAATGCACTATTCCTGGGTTGATTTTAAACATTTTCGACCATTTTTGACATTTTCCCAAATTTACCGATCTTTTCCAAAACTTTCTGCGGGCTTTCAATGCAATATTCCTGGGTTGATTTTAAACATTTTCGACCATTTTTGACATTTTCCCAAATTTACCGATCTTTTCCAAAACTTTCTGCGGGCTTTCAATGCACTATTCCTGGGTTGATTTTAAACATTTTTGACCATTTTTGACATTTTCCCAAATTTACCGATCTTTTCCAAAACTTTCTGCGGGCTTTCAATGCACTATTCCTGGGTTGATTTTAAACATTTTCGACCATTTTTGACATTTTCCCAAATTTACCGATCTTTTCCAAAACTTTCTGCGGGCTTTCAATGCACTATTCCTGGGTTGATTTTAAACATTTTCGACCATTTTTGACATTTTCCCAAATTTACCGATCTTTTCCAAAACTTTCTGCGGGCTTTCAATGCACTATTCCTGGGTTGATTTTAAACATTTTTGACCATTTTTGACATTTTCCCAAATTTACCGATCTTTTCCAAAACTTTCTGCGGGCTTTCAATGCACTATTCCTGGGTTGATTTTAAACATTTTCGACCATTTTTGACATTTTCCCAAATTTACCGATCTTTTCCAAAACTTTCTGCGGGCTTTCGGTGCACTATTCCTGGGTTGATTTTAAACATTTTCGACCATTTTTGACATTTTCCCAAATTTACCGATCTTTTTCCAAAACTTTCTGCGGGCTTTCGATGCACTATTATCGACAGATACCAGGTTTCATCGTCGAGCTCCGTATATTTTTCGAGTTTCAGCACTTTTAAAATCGGCGGGGGTTCGCCCCGAGTCGATCCGAGAATAGTGCACCGTGAGCGGATTGGGTCGGCTGATGCCCCGCTGAATTTCTGAGCTCCAGAAATTTTTCTAAGTCCCTCCACACTTAGAAAAAAAACGCTTAAATTTAAGCGGATTTTTTCTAAGTCCCTCCACACTTAGAAAAAAAACGCTTAAATTTAAATTTACCGATCTTTTCCAAAACTTTCTGCGGGCTTTCGGTGCACTATTCCTGGGTTAATTTTAAACATTTTCGACCATTTTTGACATTTTCCCAAATTTACCGATCTTTTCCAAAACTTTCTGCGGGCTTTCAATGCACTATTTCTGGGTTGATTTTAAACATTTTCGACCATTTTTGACATTTTCCCAAATTTACCGATCTTTTCCAAAACTTTCTGCGGGCTTTCAATGCACTATTCCTGGGTTGATTTTAAACATTTTTGACCATTTTTGACATTTTCCCAAATTTACCGATCTTTTCCAAATCTTTCTGCGGGCTTTCAATGCACTATTCCTGGGTTGATTTTAAACATTTTCGACCATTTTTGACATTTTCCCAAATTTACCGATCTTTTCCAAAACTTTCTGCGGGCTTTCAATGCACTATTTCTGGGTTGATTTTAACCATTTTCGACCATTTTTAACATTTTTCCAACTTTTTCCACATGTTCCAATGTACGCACTGGGCCGCTATGGAACCCGCAGAACTCTGCCACACTGTGGACATTTTTTTTTACTGCAATTAGGGTCAAATTGCCGGGTCAAAAGTGTCATTTCTTCGGGTAAATCACCCTCCTGGGCCCGGTTTTAATGTTTAAAAAGGTCAAATATTTGTATTAAATATATAATATTTGTATTTGATCGATGAGTGCTGATTTAAAACCAATTTTAGTGCATTTTGGGCACTTTTGAGAATGGTCGTATGTCGTCGTATTTGGTCGCGCCGACGTTTATGGCTGTCTTTTACCCAGGAAAATCACCTCCAGTGCCCGATATTCATGTCTGCACTTTGCCTGGGTTGACCCCAACCCAACCCCTAACTCTAACCCAAACCCAAACCCAAACCCATCTGTGGAGCCCTGTACGCCGCCTAGAGCTAAATAACGTTTTAAAAATTAAAAAAAAAAAAAAAAAAATTCTACCCCTGGTAGACCCAAAAAAAAATTCTAGCGCTGGTAGACCCAGAAAAAATTTCTGCGGTCTTTCGATGCACTATTCCTGGGTTGATTTTAAACATTTTCGACCATTTTTGACATTTTCCCAAATTTACCGATCTTTTCCTAAACTTTCTGCGGGCTTTCAATGCACTATTCCTGGGTTGATTTTAAACATTTTTGACCATTTTTGACATTTTCCCAAATTTACCGATCTTTTCCAAAACTTTCTGCGGGCTTTCAATGCACTATTCCTGGGTTGATTTTAAACATTTTTGACCATTTTTGACATTTTCCCAAATTTACCGATCTTTTCCAAAACTTTCTGCGGGCTTTCAATGCACTATTCCTGGGTTGATTTTAAACATTTTCGACCATTTTTGACATTTTCCCAAATATACCGATCTTTTCCAAAACTTTCTGCGGGCTTTCAATGCACTATTCCTGGGTTGATTTTAAACATTTTTGACCATTTTTGACATTTTCCCAAATTTACCGATCTTTTCCAAAACTTTCTGCGGGCTTTCAATGCACTATTCCTGGGTTGATTTTAAACATTTTCGACCATTTTTGACATTTTCCCAAATTTACCGATCTTTTCCAAAACTTTCTGCGGGCTTTCAATGCACTATTCCTGGGTTGATTTTAAACATTTTCGACCATTTTTGACATTTTCCCAAATTTACCGATCTTTTCCAAAACTTTCTGCGGGCTTTCAATGCACTATTCCTGGGTTGATTTTAAACATTTTCGACCATTTTTGACATTTTCCCAAATTTACCGATCTTTTCCAAAACTTTCAGCGGGCTTTCAATGCACTATTCCTGGGTTGATTTTAAACATTTTCGACCATTTTTGACATTTTCCCAAATTTACCGATCTTTTCCAAAACTTTCTGCGGGCTTTCAATGCAATATTCCTGGGTTGATTTTAAACATTTTCGACCATTTTTGACATTTTCCCAAATTTACCGATCTTTTCCAAAACTTTCTGCGGGCTTTCAATGCACTATTCCTGGGTTGATTTTAAACATTTTTGACCATTTTTGACATTTTCCCAAATTTACCGATCTTTTCCAAAACTTTCTGCGGGCTTTCAATGCACTATTCCTGGGTTGATTTTAAACATTTTCGACCATTTTTGACATTTTCCCAAATTTACCGATCTTTTCCAAAACTTTCTGCGGGCTTTCAATGCACTATTCCTGGGTTGATTTTAAACATTTTCGACCATTTTTGACATTTTCCCAAATTTACCGATCTTTTCCAAAACTTTCTGCGGGCTTTCAATGCACTATTCCTGGGTTGATTTTAAACATTTTTGACCATTTTTGACATTTTCCCAAATTTACCGATCTTTTCCAAAACTTTCTGCGGGCTTTCAATGCACTATTCCTGGGTTGATTTTAAACATTTTCGACCATTTTTGACATTTTCCCAAATTTACCGATCTTTTCCAAAACTTTCTGCGGGCTTTCGGTGCACTATTCCTGGGTTGATTTTAAACATTTTCGACCATTTTTGACATTTTCCCAAATTTACCGATCTTTTTCCAAAACTTTCTGCGGGCTTTCGATGCACTATTATCGACAGATACCAGGTTTCATCGTCGAGCTCCGTATATTTTTCGAGTTTCAGCACTTTTAAAATCGGCGGGGGTTCGCCCCGAGTCGATCCGAGAATAGTGCACCGTGAGCGGATTGGGTCGGCTGATGCCCCGCTGAATTTCTGAGCTCCAGAAATTTTTCTAAGTCCCTCCACACTTAGAAAAAAAAACGCTTAAATTTAAGCGGATTTTTTCTAAGTCCCTCCACACTTAGAAAAAAAACGCTTAAATTTAAGCGGATTTTTTCTAAGTCCCTCCACACTTAGAAAAAAAACGCTTAAATTTAAGCGGATTTTTTCTAAGTCCCTCCACACTTAGAAAAAAAACGCTTAAATTTAAGCGGATTTTTTCTAAGTCCCTCCACACTTAGAAAAAAAACGCTTAAATTTAAGCGGATTTTTTCTAAGTCCCTCCACACTTAGAAAAAAAACGCTTAAATTTAAGCGGATTTTTTCTAAGTCCCTCCACACTTAGAAAAAAAACGCTTAAATTTAAGCGGATTTTTTCTAAGTCCCTCCACACTTAGAAAAAAAACGCTTAAATTTAAATTTACCGATCTTTTCCAAAACTTTCTGCGGGCTTTCGGTGCACTATTCCTGGGTTGATTTTAAACATTTTCGACCATTTTTGACATTTTCCCAAATTTACCGATCTTTTCCAAAACTTTCTGCGGGCTTTCAATGCACTATTCCTGGGTTGATTTTAAACATTTTTGACCATTTTTGACATTTTCCCAAATTTACCGATCTTTTCCAAAACTTTCTGCGGGCTTTCAATGCACTATTCCTGGGTTGATTTTAAACATTTTCGACCATTTTTGACATTTTCCCAAATTTACCGATCTTTTCCAAAACTTTCTGCGGGCTTTCAATGCACTATTCCTGGGTTGATTTTAAACATTTTCGACCATTTTTGACATTTTCCCAAATTTACCGATCTTTTCCAAAACTTTCTGCGGGCTTTCAATGCACTATTCCTGGGTTGATTTTAAACATTTTCGACCATTTTTGACATTTTCCCAAATTTACCGATCTTTTCCAAAACTTTCTGCGGGCTTTCAATGCACTATTTCTGGGTTGATTTTAACCATTTTCGACCATGTTTAACATTTTTCCAACTTTTTCCACATGTTCCAATGTACGCACTGGGCCGCTATGGAACCCGCAGAACTCTGCCACACTGTGGACATTTTTTTTTACTGCAATTAGGGTCAAATTGCCGGGTCAAAAGTGTCATTTCTTCGGGTAAATCACCCTCCTGGGCCCGGTTTTAATGTTTAAAAAGGTCAAATATTTGTATTAAATATATAATATTTGTATTTGATCGATGAGTGCTGATTTAAAACCAATTTTAGTGCATTTTGGGCACTTTTGAGAATGGTCGTATGTCGTCGTATTTGGTCGCGCCGACGTTTATGGCTGTCTTTTACCCAGGAAAATCACCTCCAGTGCCCGATATTCATGTCTGCACTTTGCCTGGGTTGACCCCAACCCAACCCCTAACTCTAACCCAAACCCAAACCCATCTGTGGAGCCCTGTACGCCGCCTAGAGCTAAATAACGTTTTAAAAATTAAAAAAAAAAAAAAAAAAATTCTACCCCTGGTAGACCCAAAAAAAATTTCTACCCCTGGTAGACCCAGAAAAAATTTCTAGCGCTGGTAGACCCAGAAAAAATTTCTGCGGTCTTTCGATGCACTATTCCTGGGTTAATTTTAAACATTTTCGACCATTTTTGACATTTTCCCAAATTTACCGATCTTTTCCAAAACTTTCTGCGGGCTTTCAATGCACTATTCCTGGGTTGATTTTAAACATTTTTGACCATTTTTGACATTTTCCCAAATTTACCGATCTTTTCCAAAACTTTCTGCGGGCTTTCAATGCACTATTCCTGGGTTGATTTTAAACATTTTCGACCATTTTTGACATTTTCCCAAATTTACCGATCTTTTCCAAAACTTTCTGCGGGCTTTCAATGCACTATTCCTGGGTTGATTTTAAACATTTTCGACCATTTTTGACATTTTCCCAAATTTACCGATCTTTTTCCAAAACTTTCTGCGGGCTTTCGATGCACTATTATCGACAGATACCAGGTTTCATCGTCGAGCTCCGTATATTTTTCGAGTTTCAGCACTTTTAAAATCGGCGGGGGTTCGCCCCGAGTCGATCCGAGAATAGTGCACCGTGAGCGGATTGGGTCGGCTGATGTCCCGCTGAATTTCTGAGCTCCAGAAATTTTTCTAAGTCCCTCCACACTTAGAAAAAAAACGCTTAAATTTAAGCGGATTTTTTCTAAGTCCCTCCACACTTAGAAAAAAAACGCTTAAATTTAAGCGGATTTTTTCTAAGTCCCTCCACACTTAGAAAAAAAACGCTTAAATTTAAGCGGATTTTTTCTAAGTCCCTCCACACTTAGAAAAAAAACGCTTAAATTTAAGCGGATTTTTTCTAAGTCCCTCCACACTTAGAAAAAAAACGCTTAAATTTAAGCGGATTTTTTCTAAGTCCCTCCACACTTAGAAAAAAAACGCTTAAATTTAAATTTACCGATCTTTTCCAAAACTTTCTGCGGGCTTTCGGTGCACTATTCCTGGGTTGATTTTAAACATTTTCGACCATTTTTGACATTTTCCCAAATTTACCGATCTTTTCCAAAACTTTCTGCGGGCTTTCAATGCACTATTCCTGGGTTGATTTTAAACATTTTTGACCATTTTTGACATTTTCCCAAATTTACCGATCTTTTCCAAAACTTTCTGCGGGCTTTCAATGCACTATTCCTGGGTTGATTTTAAACATTTTCGACCATTTTTGACATTTTCCCAAATTTACCGATCTTTTCCAAAACTTTCTGCGGGCTTTCAATGCACTATTCCTGGGTTGATTTTAAACATTTTCGACCATTTTTGACATTTTCCCAAATTTACCGATCTTTTCCAAAACTTTCTGCGGGCTTTCAATGCACTATTCCTGGGTTGATTTTAAACATTTTCGACCATTTTTGACATTTTCCCAAATTTACCGATCTTTTCCAAAACTTTCTGCGGGCTTTCAATGCACTATTTCTGGGTTGATTTTAACCATTTTCGACCATGTTTAACATTTTTCCAACTTTTTCCACATGTTCCAATGTACGCACTGGGCCGCTATGGAACCCGCAGAACTCTGCCACACTGTGGACATTTTTTTTTACTGCAATTAGGGTCAAATTGCCGGGTCAAAAGTGTCATTTCTTCGGGTAAATCACCCTCCTGGGCCCGGTTTTAATGTTTAAAAAGGTCAAATATTTGTATTAAATATATAATATTTGTATTTGATCGATGAGTGCTGATTTAAAACCAATTTTAGTGCATTTTGGGCACTTTTGAGAATGGTCGTATGTCGTCGTATTTGGTCGCGCCGACGTTTATGGCTGTCTTTTACCCAGGAAAATCACCTCCAGTGCCCGATATTCATGTCTGCACTTTGCCTGGGTTGACCCCAACCCAACCCCTAACTCTAACCCAAACCCAAACCCATCTGTGGAGCCCTGTACGCCGCCTAGAGCTAAATAACGTTTTAAAAATTAAAAAAAAAAAAAAAAAATTCTACCCCTGGTAGACCCAAAAAAAATTTCTACCCCTGGTAGACCCAGAAAAAATTTCTAGCGCTGGTAGACCCAGAAAAAATTTCTGCGGTCTTTCGATGCACTATTCCTGGGTTAATTTTAAACATTTTCGACCATTTTTGACATTTTCCCAAATTTACCGATCTTTTCCAAAACTTTCTGCGGGCTTTCAATGCACTATTCCTGGGTTGATTTTAAACATTTTTGACCATTTTTGACATTTTCCCAAATTTACCGATCTTTTCCAAAACTTTCTGCGGGCTTTCAATGCACTATTCCTGGGTTGATTTTAAACATTTTCGACCATTTTTGACATTTTCCCAAATTTACCGATCTTTTCCAAAACTTTCTGCGGGCTTTCAATGCACTATTCCTGGGTTGATTTTAAACATTTTCGACCATTTTTGACATTTTCCCAAATTTACCGATCTTTTTCCAAAACTTTCTGCGGGCTTTCGATGCACTATTATCGACAGATACCAGGTTTCATCGTCGAGCTCCGTATATTTTTCGAGTTTCAGCACTTTTAAAATCGGCGGGGGTTCGCCCCGAGTCGATCCGAGAATAGTGCACCGTGAGCGGATTGGGTCGGCTGATGTCCCGCTGAATTTCTGAGCTCCAGAAATTTTTCTAAGTCCCTCCACACTTAGAAAAAAAACGCTTAAATTTAAGCGGATTTTTTCTAAGTCCCTCCACACTTAGAAAAAAAACGCTTAAATTTAAGCGGATTTTTTCTAAGTCCCTCCACACTTAGAAAAAAAACGCTTAAATTTAAGCGGATTTTTTCTAAGTCCCTCCACACTTAGAAAAAAAACGCTTAAATTTAAGCGGATTTTTTCTAAGTCCCTCCACACTTAGAAAAAAAAACGCTTAAATTTAAGCGGATTTTTTCTAAGTCCCTCCACACTTAGAAAAAAAAACGCTTAAATTTAAGCGGATTTTTTCTAAGTCCCTCCACACTTAGAAAAAAAACGCTTAAATTTAAATTTACCGATCTTTTCCAAAACTTTCTGCGGGCTTTCGGTGCACTATTCCTGGGTTGATTTTAAACATTTTCGACCATTTTTGACATTTTCCCAAATTTACCGATCTTTTCCAAAACTTTCTGCGGGCTTTCAATGCACTATTCCTGGGTTGATTTTAAACATTTTTGACCATTTTTGACATTTTCCCAAATTTACCGATCTTTTCCAAAACTTTCTGCGGGCTTTCAATGCACTATTCCTGGGTTGATTTTAAACATTTTCGACCATTTTTGACATTTTCCCAAATTTACCGATCTTTTCCAAAACTTTCTGCGGGCTTTCAATGCACTATTCCTGGGTTGATTTTAAACATTTTTGACCATTTTTGACATTTTCCCAAATTTACCGATCTTTTCCAAAACTTTCTGCGGGCTTTCAATGCACTATTCCTGGGTTGATTTTAAACATTTTCGACCATTTTTGACATTTTCCCAAATTTACCGATCTTTTCCAAAACTTTCTGCGGGCTTTCAATGCACTATTCCTGGGTTGATTTTAAACATTTTCGACCATTTTTGACATTTTCCCAAATTTACCGATCTTTTCCAAAACTTTCTGCGGGCTTTCAATGCACTATTTCTGGGTTGATTTTAACCATTTTCGACCATTTTTAACATTTTTCCAACTTTTTCCACATGTTCCAATGTACGCACTGGGCCGCTATGGAACCCGCAGAACTCTGCCACACTGTGGACATTTTTTTTTACTGCAATTAGGGTGAAATTGCCGGGTCAAAAGTGTCATTTCTTCGGGTAAATCACCCTCCTGGGCCCGGTTTTAATGTTTAAAAAGGTCAAATATTTGTATTAAATATATAATATTTGTATTTGATCGATGAGTGCTGATTTAAAACCAATTTTAGTGCATTTTGGGCACTTTTGAGAATGGTCGTATGTCGTCGTATTTGGTCGCGCCGACGTTTATGGCTGTCTTTTACCCAGGAAAATCACCTCCAGTGCCCGATATTCATGTCTGCACTTTGCCTGGGTTGACCCCAACCCAACCCCTAACTCTAACCCAAACCCAAACCCAAACCCATCTGTGGAGCCCTGTACGCCGCCTAGAGCTAAATAACGTTTTAAAAATTTAAAAAAAAAAAAAAAAAAATTCTACCCCTGGTAGACCCAAAAAAAATTTCTAGCGCTGGTAGACCCAGAAAAAATTTCTGCGGTCTTTCGATGCACTATTCCTGGGTTAATTTTAAACATTTTCGACCATTTTTGACATTTTCCCAAATTTACCAATCTTTTCCAAAACTTTCTGCGGGCTTTCAATGCACTATTCCTGGGTTGATTTTAAACATTTTCGACCATTTTTGACATTTTCCCAAATTTACCGATCTTTTCCAAAACTTTCTGCGGGCTTTCAATGCACTATTCCTGGGTTGATTTTAAACATTTTTGACCATTTTTGACATTTTCCCAAATTTACCGATCTTTTCCAAAACTTTCTGCGGGCTTTCAATGCACTATTCCTGGGTTGATTTTAAACATTTTCGACCATTTTTGACATTTTCCCAAATTTACCGATCTTTTCCAAAACTTTCTGCGGGCTTTCGGTGCACTATTCCTGGGTTGATTTTAAACATTTTCGACCATTTTTGACATTTTCCCAAATTTACCGATCTTTTTCCAAAACTTTCTGCGGGCTTTCGATGCACTATTATCGACAGATACCAGGTTTCATCGTCGAGCTCCGTATATTTTCGAGTTTCAGCACTTTTAAAATCGGCGGGGGTTCGCCCCGAGTCGATCCGAGAATAGTGCACCGTGAGCGGATTGGGTCGGCTGATGCCCCGCTGAATTTCTGAGCTCCAGAAATTTTTCTAAGTCCCTCCACACTTAGAAAAAAAACGCTTAAATTTAAGCGGATTTTTTCTAAGTCCCTCCACACTTAGAAAAAAAACGCTTAAATTTAAGCGGATTTTTTCTAAGTCCCTCCACACTTAGAAAAAAAACGCTTAAATTTAAGCGGATTTTTTCTAAGTCCCTCCACACTTAGAAAAAAAAACGCTTAAATTTAAGCGGATTTTTTCTAAGTCCCTCCACACTTAGAAAAAAAACGCTTAAATTTAAATTTACCGATCTTTTCCAAAACTTTCTGCGGGCTTTCGGTGCACTATTCCTGGGTTGATTTTAAACATTTTCGACCATTTTTGACATTTTCCCAAATTTACCGATCTTTTCCAAAACTTTCTGCGGGCTTTCAATGCACTATTCCTGGGTTGATTTTAAACATTTTTGACCATTTTTGACATTTTCCCAAATTTACCGATCTTTTCCAAAACTTTCTGCGGGCTTTCAATGCACTATTCCTGGGTTGATTTTAAACATTTTCGACCATTTTTGACATTTTCCCAAATTTACCGATCTTTTCCAAAACTTTCTGCGGGCTTTCAATGCACTATTCCTGGGTTGATTTTAAACATTTTTGACCATTTTTGACATTTTCCCAAATTTACCGATCTTTTCCAAAACTTTCTGCGGGCTTTCAATGCACTATTCCTGGGTTGAATTTAAACATTTTTGACCATTTTTGACATTTTCCCAAATTTACCCATCTTTTCCAAAACTTTCTGCGGGCTTTCAATGCACTATTCCTGGGTTGATTTTAAACATTTTTGACCATTTTTGACATTTTCCCAAATTTACCGATCTTTTCCAAAACTTTCTGCGGGCTTTCAATGCACTATTCCTGGGTTGATTTTAAACATTTTCGACCATTTTTGACATTTTCCCAAATTTACCGATCTTTTCCAAAACTTTCTGCGGGCTTTCAATGCACTATTTCTGGGTTGATTTTAACCATTTTCGACCATTTTTAACATTTTTCCAACTTTTTCCACATGTTCCAATGTACGCACTGGGCCGCTATGGAACCCGCAGAACTCTGCCACACTGTGGACATTTTTTTTTACTGCAATTAGGGTCAAATTGCCGGGTCAAAAGTGTCATTTCTTCGGGTAAATCACCCTCCTGGGCCCGGTTTTAATGTTTAAAAAGGTCAAATATTTGTATTAAATATATAATATTTGTATTTGATCGATGAGTGCTGATTTAAAACCAATTTTACTGCATTTTGGGCACTTTTGAGAATGGTCGTATGTCGTCGTATTTGGTCGCGCCGACGTTTATGGCTGTCTTTTACCCAGGAAAATCACCTCCAGTGCCCGATATTCATGTCTGCACTTTGCCTGGGTTGACCCCAACCCAACCCCTAACTCTAACCCAAACCCAAACCCATCTGTGGAGCCCTGTACGCCGCCTAGAGCTAAATAACGTTTTAAAAATTAAAAAAAAAAAAAAAAAATTCTACCCCTGGTAGACCCAAAAAAAATTTCTAGCGCTGGTAGACCCAGAAAAAATTTCTGCGGGCTTTCGATGCACTATTCCTGGGTTGATTTTAAACATTTTCGACCATTTTTGACATTTTCCCAAATTTACCGATCTTTTTCCAAAACTTTCTGCGGGCTTTCGATGCACTATTATCGACAGATACCAGGTTTCATCGTCGAGCTCCGTATATTTTTCGAGTTTCAGCACTTTTAAAATCGGCGGGGGTTCGCCCCGAGTCGATCCGAGAATAGTGCACCGTGAGCGGATTGGGTCGGCTGATGCCCCGCTGAATTTCTGAGCTCCAGAAATTTTTCTAAGTCCCTCCACACTTAGAAAAAAAACGCTTAAATTTAAGCGGATTTTTTCTAAGTCCCTCCACACTTAGAAAAAAAACGCTTAAATTTAAGCGGATTTTTTCTAAGTCCCTCCACACTTAGAAAAAAAACGCTTAAATTTAAGCGGATTTTTTCTAAGTCCCTCCACACTTAGAAAAAAAACGCTTAAATTTAAGCGGATTTTTTCTAAGTCCCTCCACACTTAGAAAAAAAACGCTTAAATTTAAGCGGATTTTTTCTAAGTCCCTCCACACTTAGAAAAAAAACGCTTAAATTTAAGCGGATTTTTTCTAAGTCCCTCCACACTTAGAAAAAAAACGCTTAAATTTAAATTTACCGATCTTTTCCAAAACTTTCTGCGGGCTTTCGGTGCACTATTCCTGGGTTGATTTTAAACATTTTCGACCATTTTTGACATTTTCCCAAATTTACCGATCTTTTTCCAAAACTTTCTGCGGGCTTTCGATGCACTATTATCGACAGATACCAGGTTTCATCGTCGAGCTCCGTATATTTTTCGAGTTTTAGCACTTTTAAAATCGGCGGGGGTTCGCCCCGAGTCGATCCGAGAATAGTGCACCGTGAGCGGATTGGGTCGGCTGATGCCCCGCTGAATTTCTGAGCTCCAGAAATTTTTCTAAGTCCCTCCACACTTAGAAAAAAAACGCTTAAATTTAAGCGGATTTTTTCTAAGTCCCTCCACACTTAGAAAAAAAACGCTTAAATTTAAGCGGATTTTTTCTAAGTCCCTCCACACTTAGAAAAAAAACGCTTAAATTTAAGCGGATTTTTTCTAAGTCCCTCCACACTTAGAAAAAAAACGCTTAAATTTAAATTTACCGATCTTTTCCAAAACTTTCTGCGGGCTTTCGGTGCACTATTCCTGGGTTGATTTTAAACATTTTCGACCATTTTTGACATTTTCCCAAATTTACCGATCTTTTCCAAAACTTTCTGCGGGCTTTCGGTGCACTATTCCTGGGTTGATTTTAAACATTTTCGACCATTTTTGACATTTTCCCAAATTTACCTATCTTTTTCCAAAACTTTCTGCGGGCTTTCGATGCACTATTATCGACAGATACCAGGTTTCATCGTCGAGCTCCGTATATTTTTCGAGTTTCAGCACTTTTAAAATCGGCGGGGGTTCGCCCCGAGTCGATCCGAGAATAGTGCACCGTGAGCGGATTGGGTCGGCTGATGCCCCGCTGAATTTCTGAGCTCCAGAAATTTTTCTAAGTCCCTCCACACTTAGAAAAAAAAACGCTTAAATTTAAGCGGATTTTTTCTAAGTCCCTCCACACTTAGAAAAAAAACGCTTAAATTTAAGCGGATTTTTTCTAAGTCCCTCCACACTTAGAAAAAAAAACGCTTAAATTTAAGCGGATTTTTTCTAAGTCCCTCCACACTTAGAAAAAAAAACGCTTAAATTTAAGCGGATTTTTTCTAAGTCCCTCCACACTTAGAAAAAAAAACGCTTAAATTTAAGCGGATTTTTTCTAAGTCCCTCCACACTTAGAAAAAAAACGCTTAAATTTAAATTTACCGATCTTTTCCAAAACTTTCTGCGGGCTTTCAATGCACTATTCCTGGGTTGATTTTAAACATTTTTGACCATTTTTGACATTTTCCCAAATTTACCGATCTTTTCCAAAACTTTCTGCGGGCTTTCAATGCACTATTCCTGGGTTGATTTTAAACATTTTCGACCATTTTTGACATTTTCCCAAATTTACCGATCTTTTCCAAAACTTTCTGCGGGCTTTCAATGCACTATTCCTGGGTTGATTTTAAACATTTTCGACCATTTTTGACATTTTCCCAAATTTACCGATCTTTTCCAAAACTTTCTGCGGGCTTTCAATGCACTATTCCTGGGTTGATTTTAAACATTTTCGACCATTTTTGACATTTTCCCAAATTTACCGATCTTTTCCAAAACTTTCTGCGGGCTTTCAATGCACTATTCCTGGGTTGATTTTAAACATTTTCGACCATTTTTGACATTTTCCCAAATTTACCGATCTTTTCCAAAACTTTCTGCGGGCTTTCAATGCACTATTCCTGGGTTGATTTTAAACATTTTCGACCATTTTTGACATTTTCCCAAATTTACCGATCTTTTCCAAAACTTTCTGCGGGCTTTCAATGCACTATTTCTGGGTTGATTTTAACCATTTTCGACCATGTTTAACATTTTTCCAACTTTTTCCACATGTTCCAATGTACGCACTGGGCCGCTATGGAACCCGCAGAACTCTGCCACACTGTGGACATTTTTTTTTACTGCAATTAGGGTCAAATTGCCGGGTCAAAAGTGTCATTTCTTCGGGTAAATCACCCTCCTGGGCCCGGTTTTAATGTTTAAAAAGGTCAAATATTTGTATTAAATATATAATATTTGTATTTGATCGATGAGTGCTGATTTAAAACCAATTTTAGTGCATTTTGGGCACTTTTGAGAATGGTCGTATGTCGTCGTATTTGGTCGCGCCGACGTTTATGGCTGTCTTTTACCCAGGAAAATCACCTCCAGTGCCCGATATTCATGTCTGCACTTTGCCTGGGTTGACCCCAACCCAACCCCTAACTCTAACCCAAACCCAAACCCAAACCCATCTGTGGAGCCCTGTACGCCGCCTAGAGCTAAATAACGTTTTAAAAATTAAAAAAAAAAAAAAAAATTGCTACCCCTGGTAGACCCCAAAAAAATTTCTAGCGCTGGTAGACCCAGAAAAAATTTCTGCGGTCTTTCGATGCACTATTCCTGGGTTAATTTTAAACATTTTCGACCATTTTTGACATTTTCCCAAATTTACCGATCTTTTCCAAAACTTTCTGCGGGCTTTCAATGCACTATTCCTGGGTTGATTTTAAACATTTTTGACCATTTTTGACATTTTCCCAAATTTACCGATCTTTTCCAAAACTTTCTGCGGGCTTTCAATGCACTATTCCTGGGTTGATTTTAAACATTTTCGACCATTTTTGACATTTTCCCAAATATACCGATCTTTTCCAAAACTTTCTGCGGGCTTTCAATGCACTATTCCTGGGTTGATTTTAAACATTTTTGACCATTTTTGACATTTTCCCAAATTTACCGATCTTTTCCAAAACTTTCTGCGGGCTTTCAATGCACTATTCCTGGGTTGATTTTAAACATTTTCGACCATTTTTGACATTTTCCCAAATTTACCGATCTTTTCCAAAACTTTCTGCGGGCTTTCAATGCACTATTCCTGGGTTGATTTTAAACATTTTTGACCATTTTTGACATTTTCCCAAATTTACCGATCTTTTCCAAAACTTTCTGCGGGCTTTCAATGCACTATTCCTGGGTTGATTTTAAACATTTTCGACCATTTTTGACATTTTCCCAAATATACCGATCTTTTCCAAAACTTTCTGCGGGCTTTCAATGCACTATTCCTGGGTTGATTTTAAACATTTTTGACCATTTTTGACATTTTCCCAAATTTACCGATCTTTTCCAAAACTTTCTGCGGGCTTTCAATGCACTATTCCTGGGTTGATTTTAAACATTTTCGACCATTTTTGACATTTTCCCAAATTTACCGATCTTTTCCAAAACTTTCTGCGGGCTTTCAATGCACTATTCCTGGGTTGATTTTAAACATTTTCGACCATTTTTGACATTTTCCCAAATTTACCGATCTTTTCCAAAACTTTCTGCGGGCTTTCAATGCACTATTCCTGGGTTGATTTTAAACATTTTCGACCATTTTTGACATTTTCCCAAATTTACCGATCTTTTCCAAAACTTTCTGCGGGCTTTCAATGCACTATTCCTGGGTTGATTTTAAACATTTTCGACCATTTTTGACATTTTCCCAAATTTACCGATCTTTTCCAAAACTTTCTGCGGGCTTTCAATGCACTATTCCTGGGTTGATTTTAAACATTTTCGACCATTTTTGACATTTTCCCAAATTTACCGATCTTTTCCAAAACTTTCTGCGGGCTTTCAATGCACTATTCCTGGGTTGATTTTAAACATTTTCGACCATTTTTGACATTTTCCCAAATTTACCGATCTTTTCCAAAACTTTCTGCGGGCTTTCAATGCACTATTCCTGGGTTGATTTTAAACATTTTCGACCATTTTTGACATTTTCCCAAATTTACCGATCTTTTCCAAAACTTTCTGCGGGCTTTCAATGCACTATTCCTGGGTTGATTTTAAACATTTTCGACCATTTTTGACATTTTCCCAAATTTACCGATCTTTTCCAAAACTTTCTGCGGGCTTTCAATGCACTATTCCTGGGTTGATTTTAAACATTTTCGACCATTTTTGACATTTTCCCAAATTTACCGATCTTTTCCAAAACTTTCTGCGGGCTTTCAATGCACTATTCCTGGGTTGATTTTAAACATTTTTGACCATTTTTGACATTTTCCCAAATTTACCGATCTTTTCCAAAACTTTCTGCGGGCTTTCAATGCACTATTCCTGGGTTGATTTTAAACATTTTTGACCATTTTTGACATTTTCCCAAATTTACCGATCTTTTCCAAAACTTTCTGCGGGCTTTCAATGCACTATTCCTGGGTTGATTTTAAACATTTTCGACCATTTTTGACATTTTCCCAAATTTACCGATCTTTTCCAAAACTTTCTGCGGGCTTTCAATGCACTATTCTTGGGTTGATTTTAAACATTTTCGACCATTTTCCCAAATTTACCGATCTTTTCCAAAACTTTCTGCGGGCTTTCAATGCACTATTCCTGGGTTGATTTTAAACATTTTCGACCATTTTTGACATTTTCCCAAATTTACCGATCTTTTCCAAAACTTTCTGCGGGCTTTCAATGCACTATTCCTGGGTTGATTTTAAACATTTTCGACCATTTTTGACATTTTCCCAAATTTACCGATCTTTTCCAAAACTTTCTGCGGGCTTTCAATGCACTATTCCTGGGTTGATTTTAAACATTTTCGACCATTTTTGACATTTTCCCAAATTTACCGATCTTTTCCAAAACTTTCTGCGGGCTTTCAATGCACTATTTCTGGGTTGATTTTAACCATTTTCGACCATGTTTAACATTTTTCCAACTTTTTCCACATGTTCCAATGTACGCACTGGGCCGCTATGGAACCCGCAGAACTCTGCCACACTGTGGACATTTTTTTTTACTGCAATTAGGGTCAAATTGCCGGGTCAAAAGTGTCATTTCTTCGGGTAAATCACCCTCCTGGGCCCGGTTTTAATGTTTAAAAAGGTCAAATATTTGTATTAAATATATAATATTTGTATTTGATCGATGAGTGCTGATTTAAAACCAATTTTAGTGCATTTTGGGCACTTTTGAGAATGGTCGTATGTCGTCGTATTTGGTCGCGCCGACGTTTATGGCTGTCTTTTACCCAGGAAAATCACCTCCAGTGCCCGATATTCATGTCTGCACTTTGCCTGGGTTGACCCCAACCCAACCCCTAACTCTAACCCAAACCCAAACCCAAACCCATCTGTGGAGCCCTGTACGCCGCCTAGAGCTAAATAACGTTTTAAAAATTAAAAAAAAAAAAAAAAATTCTACCCCTGGTAGACCCAAAAAAAATTTCTAGCGCTGGTAGACCCAGAAAAAATTTCTGCGGTCTTTCGATGCACTATTCCTGGGTTAATTTTAAACATTTTCGACCATTTTTGACATTTTCCCAAATATACCGATCTTTTCCAAAACTTTCTGCGGGCTTTCAATGCACTATTCCTGGGTTGATTTTAAACATTTTTGACCATTTTTGACATTTTCCCAAATTTACCGATCTTTTCCAAAACTTTCTGCGGGCTTTCAATGCACTATTCCTGGGTTGATTTTAAACATTTTCGACCATTTTTGACATTTTCCCAAATTTACCGATCTTTTCCAAAACTTTCTGAGGGCTTTCAATGCACTATTCCTGGGTTGATTTTAAACATTTTCGACCATTTTTGACATTTTCCCAAATTTACCGATCTTTTCCAAAACTTTCTGCGGGCTTTCAATGCACTATTCCTGGGTTGATTTTAAACATTTTCGACCATTTTTGACATTTTCCCAAATTTACCGATCTTTTCCAAAACTTTCTGCGGGCTTTCAATGCACTATTCCTGGGTTGATTTTAAACATTTTCGACCATTTTTGACATTTTCCCAAATTTACCGATCTTTTCCAAAACTTTCTGCGGGCTTTCAATGCACTATTCCTGGGTTGATTTTAAACATTTTCGACCATTTTTGACATTTTCCCAAATTTACCGATCTTTTCCAAAACTTTCTGCGGGCTTTCAATGCACTATTCCTGGGTTGATTTTAAACATTTTCGACCATTTTTGACATTTTCCCAAATTTACCGATCTTTTCCAAAACTTTCTGCGGGCTTTCAATGCACTATTCCTGGGTTGATTTTAAACATTTTCGACCATTTTTGACATTTTCCCAAATTTACCGATCTTTTCCAAAACTTTCTGCGGGCTTTCAATGCACTATTCCTGGGTTGATTTTAAACATTTTCGACCATTTTTGACATTTTCCCAAATTTACCGATCTTTTCCAAAACTTTCTGCGGGCTTTCAATGCACTATTCCTGGGTTGATTTTAAACATTTTCGACCATTTTTGACATTTTCCCAAATTTACCGATCTTTTCCAAAACTTTCTGCGGGCTTTCAATGCACTATTCCTGGGTTGATTTTAAACATTTTCGACCATTTTTGACATTTTCCCAAATTTACCGATCTTTTCCAAAACTTTCTGCGGGCTTTCAATGCACTATTCCTGGGTTGATTTTAAACATTTTTGACCATTTTTGACATTTTCCCAAATTTACCGATCTTTTCCAAAACTTTCTGCGGGCTTTCAATGCACTATTCCTGGGTTGATTTTAAACATTTTCGACCATTTTTGACATTTTCCCAAATATACCGATCTTTTCCAAAACTTTCTGCGGGCTTTCAATGCACTATTCCTGGGTTGATTTTAAACATTTTTGACCATTTTTGACATTTTCCCAAATTTACCGATCTTTTCCAAAACTTTCTGCGGGCTTTCAATGCACTATTCCTGGGTTGATTTTAAACATTTTCGACCATTTTTGACATTTTCCCAAATTTACCGATCTTTTCCAAAACTTTCTGCGGGCTTTCAATGCACTATTCCTGGGTTGATTTTAAACATTTTCGACCATTTTTGACATTTTCCCAAATTTACCGATCTTTTCCAAAACTTTCTGCGGGCTTTCAATGCACTATTCCTGGGTTGATTTTTAACATTTTCGACCATTTTTGACATTTTCCCAAATATACCGATCTTTTCCAAAACTTTCTGCGGGCTTTCAATGCACTATTCCTGGGTTGATTTTAAACATTTTTGACCATTTTTGACATTTTCCCAAATTTACCGATCTTTTCCAAAACTTTCTGCGGGCTTTCAATGCACTATTCCTGGGTTGATTTTAAACATTTTCGACCATTTTTGACATTTTCCCAAATATACCGATCTTTTCCAAAACTTTCTGCGGGCTTTCAATGCACTATTCCTGGGTTGATTTTAAACATTTTTGACCATTTTTGACATTTTCCCAAATTTACCGATCTTTTCCAAAACTTTCTGCGGGCTTTCAATGCACTATTCCTGGGTTGATTTTAAACATTTTCGACCATTTTTGACATTTTCCCAAATTTACCGATCTTTTCCAAAACTTTCTGCGGGCTTTCAATGCACTATTCCTGGGTTGATTTTAAACATTTTCGACCATTTTTGACATTTTCCCAAATTTACCGATCTTTTCCAAAACTTTCTGCGGGCTTTCAATGCACTATTCCTGGGTTGATTTTAAACATTTTCGACCATTTTTGACATTTTCCCAAATTTACCGATCTTTTCCAAAACTTTCTGCGGGCTTTCGGTGCACTATTCCTGGGTTGATTTTAAACATTTTCGACCATTTTTGACATTTTCCCAAATTTACCGATCTTTTCCAAAACTTTCTGCGGGCTTTCAATGCACTATTCCTGGGTTGATTTTAAACATTTTTGACCATTTTTGACATTTTCCCAAATTTACCGATCTTTTCCAAAACTTTCTGCGGGCTTTCAATGCACTATTCCTGGGTTGATTTTAAACATTTTCGACCATTTTTGACATTTTCCCAAATTTACCGATCTTTTCCAAAACTTTCTGCGGGCTTTCAATGCACTATTCCTGGGTTGATTTTAAACATTTTTGACCATTTTTGACATTTTCCCAAATTTACCGATCTTTTCCAAAACTTTCTGCGGGCTTTCAATGCACTATTCCTGGGTTGATTTTAAACATTTTCGACCATTTTTGACATTTTCCCAAATTTACCGATCTTTTCCAAAACTTTCTGCGGGCTTTCAATGCACTATTTCTGGGTTGATTTTAACCATTTTCGACCATGTTTAACATTTTTCCAACTTTTTCCACATGTTCCAATGTACGCACTGGGCCGCTATGGAACCCGCAGAACTCTGCCACACTGTGGACATTTTTTTTTACTGCAATTAGGGTCAAATTGCCGGGTCAAAAGTGTCATTTCTTCGGGTAAATCACCCTCCTGGGCCCGGTTTTAATGTTTAAAAAGGTCAAATATTTGTATTAAATATATAATATTTGTATTTGATCGATGAGTGCTGATTTAAAACCAATTTTAGTGCATTTTGGGCACTTTTGAGAATGGTCGTATGTCGTCGTATTTGGTCGCGCCGACGTTTATGGCTGTCTTTTACCCAGGAAAATCACCTCCAGTGCCCGATATTCATGTCTGCACTTTGCCTGGGTTGACCCCAACCCAACCCCTAACTCTAACCCAAACCCAAACCCAAACCCATCTGTGGAGCCCTGTACGCCGCCTAGAGCTAAATAACGTTTTAAAAATTAAAAAAAAAAAAAAAAAAATTCTACCCCTGGTAGACCCAAAAAAAATTTCTAGCGCTGGTAGACCCAGAAAAAATTTCTGCGGTCTTTCGATGCACTATTCCTGGGTTAATTTTAAACATTTTCGACCATTTTTGACATTTTCCCAAATTTACCGATCTTTTCCAAAACTTTCTGCGGGCTTTCAATGCACTATTCCTGGGTTGATTTTAAACATTTTCGACCATTTTTGACATTTTCCCAAATTTACCGATCTTTTCCAAAACTTTCTGCGGGCTTTCAATGCACTATTCCTGGGTTGATTTTAAACATTTTTGACCATTTTTGACATTTTCCCAAATTTACCGATCTTTTCCAAAACTTTCTGCGGGCTTTCAATGCACTATTCCTGGGTTGATTTTAAACATTTTCGACCATTTTTGACATTTTCCCAAATATACCGATCTTTTCCAAAACTTTCTGCGGGCTTTCAATGCACTATTCCTGGGTTGATTTTAAACATTTTTGACCATTTTTGACATTTTCCCAAATTTACCGATCTTTTCCAAAACTTTCTGCGGGCTTTCAATGCACTATTCCTGGGTTGATTTTAAACATTTTCGACCATTTTTGACATTTTCCCAAATTTACCGATCTTTTCCAAAACTTTCTGCGGGCTTTCAATGCACTATTCCTGGGTTGATTTTAAACATTTTTGACCATTTTTGACATTTTCCCAAATTTACCGATCTTTTCCAAAACTTTCTGCGGGCTTTCAATGCACTATTCCTGGGTTGATTTTAAACATTTTCGACCATTTTTGACATTTTCCCAAATTTACCGATCTTTTCCAAAACTTTCTGCGGGCTTTCAATGCACTATTCCTGGGTTGATTTTAAACATTTTCGACCATTTTTGACATTTTCCCAAATTTACCGATCTTTTCCAAAACTTTCTGCGGGCTTTCAATGCACTATTCCTGGGTTGATTTTAAACATTTTTGACCATTTTTGACATTTTCCCAAATTTACCGATCTTTTCCAAAACTTTCTGCGGGCTTTCAATGCACTATTCCTGGGTTGATTTTAAACATTTTCGACCATTTTTGACATTTTCCCAAATATACCGATCTTTTCCAAAACTTTCTGCGGGCTTTCAATGCACTATTCCTGGGTTGATTTTAAACATTTTTGACCATTTTTGACATTTTCCCAAATTTACCGATCTTTTCCAAAACTTTCTGCGGGCTTTCAATGCACTATTCCTGGGTTGATTTTAAACATTTTCGACCATTTTTGACATTTTCCCAAATTTACCGATCTTTTCCAAAACTTTCTGCGGGCTTTCAATGCACTATTCCTGGGTTGATTTTAAACATTTTTGACCATTTTTGACATTTTCCCAAATTTACCGATCTTTTCCAAAACTTTCTGCGGGCTTTCAATGCACTATTCCTGGGTTGATTTTAAACATTTTCGACCATTTTTGACATTTTCCCAAATATACCGATCTTTTCCAAAACTTTCTGCGGGCTTTCAATGCACTATTCCTGGGTTGATTTTAAACATTTTTGACCATTTTTGACATTTTCCCAAATTTACCGATCTTTTCCAAAACTTTCTGCGGGCTTTCAATGCACTATTCCTGGGTTGATTTTAAACATTTTCGACCATTTTTGACATTTTCCCAAATTTACCGATCTTTTCCAAAACTTTCTGCGGGCTTTCAATGCACTATTCCTGGGTTGATTTTAAACATTTTCGACCATTTTTGACATTTTCCCAAATTTACCGATCTTTTCCAAAACTTTCTGCGGGCTTTCAATGCACTATTCCTGGGTTGATTTTAAACATTTTCGACCATTTTTGACATTTTCCCAAATTTACCGATCTTTTCCAAAACTTTCTGCGGGCTTTCAATGCACTATTCCTGGGTTGATTTTAAACATTTTCGACCATTTTTGACATTTTCCCAAATTTACCGATCTTTTCCAAAACTTTCTGCGGGCTTTCAATGCACTATTCCTGGGTTGATTTTAAACATTTTCGACCATTTTTGACATTTTCCCAAATTTACCGATCTTTTCCAAAACTTTCTGCGGGCTTTCAATGCACTATTCCTGGGTTGATTTTAAACATTTTCGACCATTTTTGACATTTTCCCAAATTTACCGATCTTTTCCAAAACTTTCTGCGGGCTTTCAATGCACTATTCCTGGGTTGATTTTAAACATTTTTGACCATTTTTGACATTTTCCCAAATTTACCGATCTTTTCCAAAACTTTCTGCGGGCTTTCAATGCACTATTCCTGGGTTGATTTTAAACATTTTCGACCATTTTTGACATTTTCCCAAATATACCGATCTTTTCCAAAACTTTCTGCGGGCTTTCAATGCACTATTCCTGGGTTGATTTTAAACATTTTTGACCATTTTTGACATTTTCCCAAATTTACCGATCTTTTCCAAAACTTTCTGCGGGCTTTCAATGCACTATTCCTGGGTTGATTTTAAACATTTTCGACCATTTTTGACATTTTCCCAAATTTACCGATCTTTTCCAAAACTTTCTGCGGGCTTTCAATGCACTATTCCTGGGTTGATTTTAAACATTTTCGACCATTTTTGACATTTTCCCAAATTTACCGATCTTTTCCAAAACTTTCTGCGGGCTTTCAATGCACTATTCCTGGGTTGATTTTAAACATTTTCGACCATTTTTGACATTTTCCCAAATTTACCGATCTTTTCCAAAACTTTCTGCGGGCTTTCAATGCACTATTCCTGGGTTGATTTTAAACATTTTCGACCATTTTTGACATTTTCCCAAATATACCGATCTTTTCCAAAACTTTCTGCGGGCTTTCAATGCACTATTCCTGGGTTGATTTTAAACATTTTTGACCATTTTTGACATTTTCCCAAATTTACCGATCTTTTCCAAAACTTTCTGCGGGCTTTCAATGCACTATTCCTGGGTTGATTTTAAACATTTTCGACCATTTTTGACATTTTCCCAAATTTACCGATCTTTTCCAAAACTTTCTGCGGGCTTTCAATGCACTATTCCTGGGTTGATTTTAAACATTTTCGACCATTTTTGACATTTTCCCAAATTTACCGATCTTTTCCAAAACTTTCTGCGGGCTTTCAATGCACTATTCCTGGGTTGATTTTTAACATTTTCGACCATTTTTGACATTTTCCCAAATATACCGATCTTTTCCAAAACTTTCTGCGGGCTTTCAATGCACTATTCCTGGGTTGATTTTAAACATTTTTGACCATTTTTGACATTTTCCCAAATTTACCGATCTTTTCCAAAACTTTCTGCGGGCTTTCAATGCACTATTCCTGGGTTGATTTTAAACATTTTCGACCATTTTTGACATTTTCCCAAATTTACCGATCTTTTCCAAAACTTTCTGCGGGCTTTCAATGCACTATTCCTGGGTTGATTTTAAACATTTTCGACCATTTTTGACATTTTCCCAAATTTACCGATCTTTTCCAAAACTTTCTGCGGGCTTTCAATGCACTATTCCTGGGTTGATTTTAAACATTTTCGACCATTTTTGACATTTTCCCAAATTTACCGATCTTTTCCAAAACTTTCTGCGGGCTTTCAATGCACTATTCCTGGGTTGATTTTAAACATTTTCGACCATTTTTGACATTTTCCCAAATTTACCGATCTTTTCCAAAACTTTCTGCGGGCTTTCAATGCACTATTCCTGGGTTGATTTTAAACATTTTTGACCATTTTTGACATTTTCCCAAATTTACCGATCTTTTCCAAAACTTTCTGCGGGCTTTCAATGCACTATTCCTGGGTTGATTTTAAACATTTTCGACCATTTTTGACATTTTCCCAAATATACCGATCTTTTCCAAAACTTTCTGCGGGCTTTCAATGCACTATTCCTGGGTTGATTTTAAACATTTTTGACCATTTTTGACATTTTCCCAAATTTACCGATCTTTTCCAAAACTTTCTGCGGGCTTTCAATGCACTATTCCTGGGTTGATTTTAAACATTTTCGACCATTTTTGACATTTTCCCAAATTTACCGATCTTTTCCAAAACTTTCTGCGGGCTTTCAATGCACTATTCCTGGGTTGATTTTTAACATTTTCGACCATTTTTGACATTTTCCCAAATATACCGATCTTTTCCAAAACTTTCTGCGGGCTTTCAATGCACTATTCCTGGGTTGATTTTAAACATTTTTGACCATTTTTGACATTTTCCCAAATTTACCGATCTTTTCCAAAACTTTCTGCGGGCTTTCAATGCACTATTCCTGGGTTGATTTTAAACATTTTCGACCATTTTTGACATTTTCCCAAATTTACCGATCTTTTCCAAAACTTTCTGCGGGCTTTCAATGCACTATTCCTGGGTTGATTTTAAACATTTTCGACCATTTTTGACATTTTCCCAAATTTACCGATCTTTTCCAAAACTTTCTGCGGGCTTTCAATGCACTATTCCTGGGTTGATTTTAAACATTTTCGACCATTTTTGACATTTTCCCAAATTTACCGATCTTTTCCAAAACTTTCTGCGGGCTTTCAATGCACTATTCCTGGGTTGATTTTTAACATTTTCGACCATTTTTGACATTTTCCCAAATTATACCGATCTTTTCCAAAACTTTCTGCGGGCTTTCAATGCACTATTCCTGGGTTGATTTTAAACATTTTTGACCATTTTTGACATTTTCCCAAATTTACCGATCTTTTCCAAAACTTTCTGCGGGCTTTCAATGCACTATTCCTGGGTTGATTTTAAACATTTCGACCATTTTTGACATTTTCCCAAATTTACCGATCTTTTCCAAAACTTTCTGCGGGCTTTCAATGCACTATTCCTGGGTTGATTTTAAACATTTTCGACCATTTTTGACATTTTCCCAAATTTACCGATCTTTTCCAAAACTTTCTGCGGGCTTTCAATGCACTATTCCTGGGTTGATTTTAAACATTTTTGACCATTTTTGACATTTTCCCAAATTTACCGATCTTTTCCAAAACTTTCTGCGGGCTTTCAATGCACTATTCCTGGGTTGATTTTAAACATTTTCGACCATTTTTGACATTTTCCCAAATTTACCGATCTTTTCCAAAACTTTCTGCGGGCTTTCAATGCACTATTCCTGGGTTGATTTTAAACATTTTCGACCATTTTTGACATTTTCCCAAATATACCGATCTTTTCCAAAACTTTCTGCGGGCTTTCAATGCACTATTCCTGGGTTGATTTTAAACATTTTTGACCATTTTTGACATTTTCCCAAATTTACCGATCTTTTCCAAAACTTTCTGCGGGCTTTCAATGCACTATTCCTGGGTTGATTTTAAACATTTTCGACCATTTTTGACATTTTCCCAAATTTACCGATCTTTTCCAAAACTTTCTGCGGGCTTTCAATGCACTATTCCTGGGTTGATTTTAAACATTTTCGACCATTTTTGACATTTTCCCAAATTTACCGATCTTTTCCAAAACTTTCTGCGGGCTTTCAATGCACTATTCCTGGGTTGATTTTAAACATTTTCGACCATTTTTGACATTTTCCCAAATTTACCGATCTTTTCCAAAACTTTCTGCGGGCTTTCAATGCACTATTCCTGGGTTGATTTTAAACATTTTCGACCATTTTTGACATTTTCCCAAATTTACCGATCTTTTCCAAAACTTTCTGCGGGCTTTCAATGCACTATTCCTGGGTTGATTTTAAACATTTTCGACCATTTTTGACATTTTCCCAAATTTACCGATCTTTTCCAAAACTTTCTGCGGGCTTTCAATGCACTATTCCTGGGTTGATTTTAAACATTTTCGACCATTTTTGACATTTTCCCAAATTTACCGATCTTTTCCAAAACTTTCTGCGGGCTTTCAATGCACTATTCCTGGGTTGATTTTAAACATTTTTGACCATTTTTGACATTTTCCCAAATTTACCGATCTTTTCCAAAACTTTCTGCGGGCTTTCAATGCACTATTCCTGGGTTGATTTTAAACATTTTCGACCATTTTTGACATTTTCCCAAATATACCGATCTTTTCCAAAACTTTCTGCGGGCTTTCAATGCACTATTCCTGGGTTGATTTTAAACATTTTTGACCATTTTTGACATTTTCCCAAATTTACCGATCTTTTCCAAAACTTTCTGCGGGCTTTCAATGCACTATTCCTGGGTTGATTTTAAACATTTTCGACCATTTTTGACATTTTCCCAAATTTACCGATCTTTTCCAAAACTTTCTGCGGGCTTTCAATGCACTATTCCTGGGTTGATTTTTAACATTTTCGACCATTTTTGACATTTTCCCAAATATACCGATCTTTTCCAAAACTTTCTGCGGGCTTTCAATGCACTATTCCTGGGTTGATTTTAAACATTTTTGACCATTTTTGACATTTTCCCAAATTTACCGATCTTTTCCAAAACTTTCTGCGGGCTTTCAATGCACTATTCCTGGGTTGATTTTAAACATTTTCGACCATTTTTGACATTTTCCCAAATTTACCGATCTTTTCCAAAACTTTCTGCGGGCTTTCAATGCACTATTCCTGGGTTGATTTTAAACATTTTCGACCATTTTTGACATTTTCCCAAATTTACCGATCTTTTCCAAAACTTTCTGCGGGCTTTCAATGCACTATTCCTGGGTTGATTTTAAACATTTTCGACCATTTTTGACATTTTCCCAAATTTACCGATCTTTTCCAAAACTTTCTGCGGGCTTTCAATGCACTATTCCTGGGTTGATTTTAAACATTTTCGACCATTTTTGACATTTTCCCAAATTTACCGATCTTTTCCAAAACTTTCTGCGGGCTTTCAATGCACTATTCCTGGGTTGATTTTAAACATTTTCGACCATTTTTGACATTTTCCCAAATTTACCGATCTTTTCCAAAACTTTCTGCGGGCTTTCAATGCACTATTTCTGGGTTGATTTTAACCATTTTCGACCATGTTTAACATTTTTCCAACTTTTTCCACATGTTCCAATGTACGCACTGGGCCGCTATGGAACCCGCAGAACTCTGCCACACTGTGGACATTTTTTTTACTGCAATTAGGGTCAAATTGCCGGGTCAAAAGTGTCATTTCTTCGGGTAAATCACCCTCCTGGGCCCGGTTTTAATGTTTAAAAAGGTCAAATATTTGTATTAAATATATAATATTTGTATTTGATCGATGAGTGCTGATTTAAAACCAATTTTAGTGCATTTTGGGCACTTTTGAGAATGGTCGTATGTCGTCGTATTTGGTCGCGCCGACGTTTATGGCTGTCTTTTACCCAGGAAAATCACCTCCAGTGCCCGATATTCATGTCTGCACTTTGCCTGGGTTGACCCCAACCCAACCCCTAACTCTAACCCAAACCCAAACCCAAACCCATCTGTGGAGCCCTGTACGCCGCCTAGAGCTAAATAACGTTTTAAAAATTAAAAAAAAAAAAAAAAATTCTACCCCTGGTAGACCCAAAAAAAAATTCTAGCGCTGGTAGACCCAGAAAAAATTTCTGCGGTCTTTCGATGCACTATTCCTGGGTTGATTTTAAACATTTTTGACCATTTTTGACATTTTCCCAAATTTACCGATCTTTTCCAAAACTTTCTGCGGGCTTTCAATGCACTATTCCTGGGTTGATTTTAAACATTTTTGACCATTTTTGACATTTTCCCAAATTTACCGATCTTTTCCAAAACTTTCTGCGGGCTTTCAATGCACTATTCCTGGGTTGATTTTAAACATTTTCGACCATTTTTGACATTTTCCCAAATATACCGATCTTTTCCAAAACTTTCTGCGGGCTTTCAATGCACTATTCCTGGGTTGATTTTAAACATTTTTGACCATTTTTGACATTTTCCCAAATTTACCGATCTTTTCCAAAACTTTCTGCGGGCTTTCAATGCACTATTCCTGGGTTGATTTTTAACATTTTCGACCATTTTTGACATTTTCCCAAATTTACCGATCTTTTCCAAAACTTTCTGCGGGCTTTCAATGCACTATTCCTGGGTTGATTTTAAACATTTTCGACCATTTTTGACATTTTCCCAAATTTACCGATCTTTTCCAAAACTTTCTGCGGGCTTTCAATGCACTATTCCTGGGTTGATTTTAAACATTTTCGACCATTTTTGACATTTTCCCAAATTTACCGATCTTTTCCAAAACTTTCTGCGGGCTTTCAATGCACTATTCCTGGGTTGATTTTAAACATTTTCGACCATTTTTGACATTTTCCCAAATTTACCGATCTTTTCCAAAACTTTCTGCGGGCTTTCAATGCAATATTCCTGGGTTGATTTTAAACATTTTCGACCATTTTTGACATTTTCCCAAATTTACCGATCTTTTCCAAAACTTTCTGCGGGCTTTCAATGCACTATTCCTGGGTTGATTTTAAACATTTTTGACCATTTTTGACATTTTCCCAAATTTACCGATCTTTTCCAAAACTTTCTGCGGGCTTTCAATGCACTATTCCTGGGTTGATTTTAAACATTTTTGACCATTTTTGACATTTTCCCAAATTTACCGATCTTTTCCAAAACTTTCTGCGGGCTTTCAATGCACTATTCCTGGGTTGATTTTAAACATTTTCGACCATTTTTGACATTTTCCCAAATATACCGATCTTTTCCAAAACTTTCTGCGGGCTTTCAATGCACTATTCCTGGGTTGATTTTAAACATTTTTGACCATTTTTGACATTTTCCCAAATTTACCGATCTTTTCCAAAACTTTCTGCGGGCTTTCAATGCACTATTCCTGGGTTGATTTTTAACATTTTCGACCATTTTTGACATTTTCCCAAATTTACCGATCTTTTCCAAAACTTTCTGCGGGCTTTCAATGCACTATTCCTGGGTTGATTTTAAACATTTTCGACCATTTTTGACATTTTCCCAAATTTACCGATCTTTTTCCAAAACTTTCTGCGGGCTTTCGATGCACTATTATCGACAGATACCAGGTTTCATCGTCGAGCTCCGTATATTTTTCGAGTTTCAGCACTTTTAAAATCGGCGGGGGTTCGCCCCGAGTCGATCCGAGAATAGTGCACCGTGAGCGGATTGGGTCGGCTGATGCCCCGCTGAATTTCTGAGCTCCAGAAATTTTTCTAAGTCCCTCCACACTTAGAAAAAAAACGCTTAAATTTAAGCGGATTTTTTCTAAGTCCCTCCACACTTAGAAAAAAAACGCTTAAATTTAAGCGGATTTTTTCTAAGTCCCTCCACACTTAGAAAAAAAACGCTTAAATTTAAGCGGATTTTTTCTAAGTCCCTCCACACTTAGAAAAAAAAACGCTTAAATTTAAGCGGATTTTTTCTAAGTCCCTCCACACTTAGAAAAAAAACGCTTAAATTTAAGCGGATTTTTTCTAAGTCCCTCCACACTTAGAAAAAAAAACGCTTAAATTTAAGCGGATTTTTTCTAAGTCCCTCCACACTTAGAAAAAAAACGCTTAAATTTAAATTTACCGATCTTTTCCAAAACTTTCTGCGGGCTTTCAATGCACTATTCCTGGGTTGATTTTTAACATTTTCGACCATTTTTGACATTTTCCCAAATATACCGATCTTTTCCAAAACTTTCTGCGGGCTTTCAATGCACTATTCCTGGGTTGATTTTAAACATTTTTGACCATTTTTGACATTTTCCCAAATTTACCGATCTTTTCCAAAACTTTCTGCGGGCTTTCAATGCACTATTCCTGGGTTGATTTTAAACATTTTCGACCATTTTTGACATTTTCCCAAATTTACCGATCTTTTCCAAAACTTTCTGCGGGCTTTCAATGCACTATTCCTGGGTTGATTTTAAACATTTTCGACCATTTTTGACATTTTCCCAAATTTACCGATCTTTTCCAAAACTTTCTGCGGGCTTTCAATGCACTATTCCTGGGTTGATTTTAAACATTTTTGACCATTTTTGACATTTTCCCAAATTTACCGATCTTTTCCAAAACTTTCTGCGGGCTTTCAATGCACTATTCCTGGGTTGATTTTAAACATTTTCGACCATTTTTGACATTTTCCCAAATTTACCGATCTTTTCCAAAACTTTCTGCGGGCTTTCAATGCACTATTCCTGGGTTGATTTTAAACATTTTCGACCATTTTTGACATTTTCCCAAATATACCGATCTTTTCCAAAACTTTCTGCGGGCTTTCAATGCACTATTCCTGGGTTGATTTTAAACATTTTTGACCATTTTTGACATTTTCCCAAATTTACCGATCTTTTCCAAAACTTTCTGCGGGCTTTCAATGCACTATTCCTGGGTTGATTTTAAACATTTTCGACCATTTTTGACATTTTCCCAAATTTACCGATCTTTTCCAAAACTTTCTGCGGGCTTTCAATGCACTATTCCTGGGTTGATTTTAAACATTTTCGACCATTTTTGACATTTTCCCAAATTTACCGATCTTTTCCAAAACTTTCTGCGGGCTTTCAATGCACTATTCCTGGGTTGATTTTAAACATTTTCGACCATTTTTGACATTTTCCCAAATTTACCGATCTTTTCCAAAACTTTCTGCGGGCTTTCAATGCACTATTCCTGGGTTGATTTTAAACATTTTCGACCATTTTTGACATTTTCCCAAATTTACCGATCTTTTCCAAAACTTTCTGCGGGCTTTCAATGCACTATTCCTGGGTTGATTTTAAACATTTTCGACCATTTTTGACATTTTCCCAAATTTACCGATCTTTTCCAAAACTTTCTGCGGGCTTTCAATGCACTATTCCTGGGTTGATTTTAAACATTTTCGACCATTTTTGACATTTTCCCAAATTTACCGATCTTTTCCAAAACTTTCTGCGGGCTTTCAATGCACTATTCCTGGGTTGATTTTAAACATTTTTGACCATTTTTGACATTTTCCCAAATTTACCGATCTTTTCCAAAACTTTCTGCGGGCTTTCAATGCACTATTCCTGGGTTGATTTTAAACATTTTCGACCATTTTTGACATTTTCCCAAATATACCGATCTTTTCCAAAACTTTCTGCGGGCTTTCAATGCACTATTCCTGGGTTGATTTTAAACATTTTTGACCATTTTTGACATTTTCCCAAATTTACCGATCTTTTCCAAAACTTTCTGCGGGCTTTCAATGCACTATTCCTGGGTTGATTTTAAACATTTTCGACCATTTTTGACATTTTCCCAAATTTACCGATCTTTTCCAAAACTTTCTGCGGGCTTTCAATGCACTATTCCTGGGTTGATTTTTAACATTTTCGACCATTTTTGACATTTTCCCAAATATACCGATCTTTTCCAAAACTTTCTGCGGGCTTTCAATGCACTATTCCTGGGTTGATTTTAAACATTTTTGACCATTTTTGACATTTTCCCAAATTTACCGATCTTTTCCAAAACTTTCTGCGGGCTTTCAATGCACTATTCCTGGGTTGATTTTAAACATTTTCGACCATTTTTGACATTTTCCCAAATTTACCGATCTTTTCCAAAACTTTCTGCGGGCTTTCAATGCACTATTCCTGGGTTGATTTTAAACATTTTCGACCATTTTTGACATTTTCCCAAATTTACCGATCTTTTCCAAAACTTTCTGCGGGCTTTCAATGCACTATTCCTGGGTTGATTTTAAACATTTTCGACCATTTTTGACATTTTCCCAAATTTACCGATCTTTTCCAAAACTTTCTGCGGGCTTTCAATGCACTATTCCTGGGTTGATTTTAAACATTTTCGACCATTTTTGACATTTTCCCAAATTTACCGATCTTTTCCAAAACTTTCTGCGGGCTTTCAATGCACTATTCCTGGGTTGATTTTAAACATTTTCGACCATTTTTGACATTTTCCCAAATTTACCGATCTTTTCCAAAACTTTCTGCGGGCTTTCAATGCACTATTTCTGGGTTGATTTTAACCATTTTCGACCATTTTTAACATTTTTCCAACTTTTTCCACATGTTCCAATGTACGCACTGGGCCGCTATGGAACCCGCAGAACTCTGCCACACTGTGGACATTTTTTTTTACTGCAATTAGGGTCAAATTGCCGGGTCAAAAGTGTCATTTCTTCGGGTAAATCACCCTCCTGGGCCCGGTTTTAATGTTTAAAAAGGTCAAATATTTGTATTAAATATATAATATTTGTATTTGATCGATGAGTGCTGATTTAAAACCAATTTTAGTGCATTTTGGGCACTTTTGAGAATGGTCGTATGTCGTCGTATTTGGTCGCGCCGACGTTTATGGCTGTCTTTTACCCAGGAAAATCACCTCCAGTGCCCGATATTCATGTCTGCACTTTGCCTGGGTTGACCCCAACCCAACCCCTAACTCTAACCCAAACCCAAACCCAAACCCATCTGTGGAGCCCTGTACGCCGCCTAGAGCTAAATAACGTTTTAAAAATTAAAAAAAAAAAAAAAAAAATTCTACCCCTGGTAGACCCAAAAAAAAATTCTAGCGCTGGTAGACCCAGAAAAAATTTCTGCGGTCTTTCGATGCACTATTCCTGGGTTAATTTTAAACATTTTCGACCATTTTTGACATTTTCCCAAATTTACCGATCTTTTCCTAAACTTTCTGCGGGCTTTCAATGCACTATTCCTGGGTTGATTTTAAACATTTTTGACCATTTTTGACATTTTCCCAAATTTACCGATCTTTTCCAAAACTTTCTGCGGGCTTTCAATGCACTATTCCTGGGTTGATTTTAAACATTTTTGACCATTTTTGACATTTTCCCAAATTTACCGATCTTTTCCAAAACTTTCTGCGGGCTTTCAATGCACTATTCCTGGGTTGATTTTAAACATTTTCGACCATTTTTGACATTTTCCCAAATATACCGATCTTTTCCAAAACTTTCTGCGGGCTTTCAATGCACTATTCCTGGGTTGATTTTAAACATTTTTGACCATTTTTGACATTTTCCCAAATTTACCGATCTTTTCCAAAACTTTCTGCGGGCTTTCAATGCACTATTCCTGGGTTGATTTTAAACATTTTCGACCATTTTTGACATTTTCCCAAATTTACCGATCTTTTCCAAAACTTTCTGCGGGCTTTCAATGCACTATTCCTGGGTTGATTTTAAACATTTTCGACCATTTTTGACATTTTCCCAAATTTACCGATCTTTTCCAAAACTTTCTGCGGGCTTTCAATGCACTATTCCTGGGTTGATTTTAAACATTTTCGACCATTTTTGACATTTTCCCAAATTTACCGATCTTTTCCAAAACTTTCTGCGGGCTTTCAATGCACTATTCCTGGGTTGATTTTAAACATTTTCGACCATTTTTGACATTTTCCCAAATTTACCGATCTTTTCCAAAACTTTCTGCGGGCTTTCAATGCAATATTCCTGGGTTGATTTTAAACATTTTCGACCATTTTTGACATTTTCCCAAATTTACCGATCTTTTCCAAAACTTTCTGCGGGCTTTCAATGCACTATTCCTGGGTTGATTTTAAACATTTTTGACCATTTTTGACATTTTCCCAAATTTACCGATCTTTTCCAAAACTTTCTGCGGGCTTTCAATGCACTATTCCTGGGTTGATTTTAAACATTTTCGACCATTTTTGACATTTTCCCAAATTTACCGATCTTTTCCAAAACTTTCTGCGGGCTTTCAATGCACTATTCCTGGGTTGATTTTAAACATTTTCGACCATTTTTGACATTTTCCCAAATTTACCGATCTTTTCCAAAACTTTCTGCGGGCTTTCAATGCACTATTCCTGGGTTGATTTTAAACATTTTTGACCATTTTTGACATTTTCCCAAATTTACCGATCTTTTCCAAAACTTTCTGCGGGCTTTCAATGCACTATTCCTGGGTTGATTTTAAACATTTTCGACCATTTTTGACATTTTCCCAAATTTACCGATCTTTTCCAAAACTTTCTGCGGGCTTTCGGTGCACTATTCCTGGGTTGATTTTAAACATTTTCGACCATTTTTGACATTTTCCCAAATTTACCGATCTTTTTCCAAAACTTTCTGCGGGCTTTCGATGCACTATTATCGACAGATACCAGGTTTCATCGTCGAGCTCCGTATATTTTTCGAGTTTCAGCACTTTTAAAATCGGCGGGGGTTCGCCCCGAGTCGATCCGAGAATAGTGCACCGTGAGCGGATTGGGTCGGCTGATGCCCCGCTGAATTTCTGAGCTCCAGAAATTTTTCTAAGTCCCTCCACACTTAGAAAAAAAACGCTTAAATTTAAGCGGATTTTTTCTAAGTCCCTCCACACTTAGAAAAAAAACGCTTAAATTTAAGCGGATTTTTTCTAAGTCCCTCCACACTTAGAAAAAAAACGCTTAAATTTAAGCGGATTTTTTCTAAGTCCCTCCACACTTAGAAAAAAAACGCTTAAATTTAAGCGGATTTTTTCTAAGTCCCTCCACACTTAGAAAAAAAACGCTTAAATTTAAATTTACCGATCTTTTCCAAAACTTTCTGCGGGCTTTCAATGCACTATTCCTGGGTTGATTTTTAACATTTTCGACCATTTTTGACATTTTCCCAAATATACCGATCTTTTCCAAAACTTTCTGCGGGCTTTCAATGCACTATTCCTGGGTTGATTTTAAACATTTTTGACCATTTTTGACATTTTCCCAAATTTACCGATCTTTTCCAAAACTTTCTGCGGGCTTTCAATGCACTATTTCTGGGTTGATTTTAAACATTTTCGACCATTTTTGACATTTTCCCAAATTTACCGATCTTTTCCAAAACTTTCTGCGGGCTTTCAATGCACTATTCCTGGGTTGATTTTAAACATTTTCGACCATTTTTGACATTTTCCCAAATTTACCGATCTTTTCCAAAACTTTCTGCGGGCTTTCAATGCACTATTCCTGGGTTGATTTTAAACATTTTCGACCATTTTTGACATTTTCCCAAATTTACCGATCTTTTCCAAAACTTTCTGCGGGCTTTCAATGCACTATTCCTGGGTTGATTTTAAACATTTTCGACCATTTTTGACATTTTCCCAAATTTACCGATCTTTTCCAAAACTTTCTGCGGGCTTTCAATGCACTATTTCTGGGTTGATTTTAACCATTTTCGACCATGTTTAACATTTTTCCAACTTTTTCCACATGTTCCAATGTACGCACTGGGCCGCTATGGAACCCGCAGAACTCTGCCACACTGTGGACATTTTTTTTACTGCAATTAGGGTCAAATTGCCGGGTCAAAAGTGTCATTTCTTCGGGTAAATCACCCTCCTGGGCCCGGTTTTAATGTTTAAAAAGGTCAAATATTTGTATTAAATATATAATATTTGTATTTGATCGATGAGTGCTGATTTAAAACCAATTTTAGTGCATTTTGGGCACTTTTGAGAATGGTCGTATGTCGTCGTATTTGGTCGCGCCGACGTTTATGGCTGTCTTTTACCCAGGAAAATCACCTCCAGTGCCCGATATTCATGTCTGCACTTTGCCTGGGTTGACCCCAACCCAACCCCTAACTCTAACCCAAACCCAAACCCAAACCCATCTGTGGAGCCCTGTACGCCGCCTAGAGCTAAATAACGTTTTAAAAATTAAAAAAAAAAAAAAAAAAATTCTACCCCTGGTAGACCCAAAAAAAATTTCTAGCGCTGGTAGACCCAGAAAAAATTTCTGCGGTCTTTCGATGCACTATTCCTGGGTTGATTTTAAACATTTTCGACCATTTTTGACATTTTCCCAAATTTACCGATCTTTTCCTAAACTTTCTGCGGGCTTTCAATGCACTATTCCTGGGTTGATTTTAAACATTTTTGACCATTTTTGACATTTTCCCAAATTTACCGATCTTTTCCAAAACTTTCTGCGGGCTTTCAATGCACTATTCCTGGGTTGATTTTAAACATTTTCGACCATTTTTGACATTTTCCCAAATATACCGATCTTTTCCAAAACTTTCTGCGGGCTTTCAATGCACTATTCCTGGGTTGATTTTAAACATTTTTGACCATTTTTGACATTTTCCCAAATTTACCGATCTTTTCCAAAACTTTCTGCGGGCTTTCAATGCACTATTCCTGGGTTGATTTTAAACATTTTCGACCATTTTTGACATTTTCCCAAATTTACCGATCTTTTCCAAAACTTTCTGCGGGCTTTCAATGCACTATTCCTGGGTTGATTTTAAACATTTTCGACCATTTTTGACATTTTCCCAAATTTACCGATCTTTTCCAAAACTTTCTGCGGGCTTTCAATGCACTATTCCTGGGTTGATTTTAAACATTTTCGACCATTTTTGACATTTTCCCAAATTTACCGATCTTTTCCAAAACTTTCTGCGGGCTTTCAATGCACTATTCCTGGGTTGATTTTAAACATTTTCGACCATTTTTGACATTTTCCCAAATTTACCGATCTTTTCCAAAACTTTCTGCGGGCTTTCAATGCAATATTCCTGGGTTGATTTTAAACATTTTCGACCATTTTTGACATTTTCCCAAATTTACCGATCTTTTCCAAAACTTTCTGCGGGCTTTCAATGCACTATTCCTGGGTTGATTTTAAACATTTTTGACCATTTTTGACATTTTCCCAAATTTACCGATCTTTTCCAAAACTTTCTGCGGGCTTTCAATGCACTATTCCTGGGTTGATTTTAAACATTTTCGACCATTTTTGACATTTTCCCAAATTTACCGATCTTTTCCAAAACTTTCTGCGGGCTTTCAATGCACTATTCCTGGGTTGATTTTAAACATTTTCGACCATTTTTGACATTTTCCCAAATTTACCGATCTTTTCCAAAACTTTCTGCGGGCTTTCAATGCACTATTCCTGGGTTGATTTTAAACATTTTTGACCATTTTTGACATTTTCCCAAATTTACCGATCTTTTCCAAAACTTTCTGCGGGCTTTCAATGCACTATTCCTGGGTTGATTTTAAACATTTTCGACCATTTTTGACATTTTCCCAAATTTACCGATCTTTTCCAAAACTTTCTGCGGGCTTTCGGTGCACTATTCCTGGGTTGATTTTAAACATTTTCGACCATTTTTGACATTTTCCCAAATTTACCGATCTTTTTCCAAAACTTTCTGCGGGCTTTCGATGCACTATTATCGACAGATACCAGGTTTCATCGTCGAGCTCCGTATATTTTTCGAGTTTCAGCACTTTTAAAATCGGCGGGGGTTCGCCCCGAGTCGATCCGAGAATAGTGCACCGTGAGCGGATTGGGTCGGCTGATGCCCCGCTGAATTTCTGAGCTCCAGAAATTTTTCTAAGTCCCTCCACACTTAGAAAAAAAACGCTTAAATTTAAGCGGATTTTTTCTAAGTCCCTCCACACTTAGAAAAAAAACGCTTAAATTTAAATTTACCGATCTTTTCCAAAACTTTCTGCGGGCTTTCGGTGCACTATTCCTGGGTTAATTTTAAACATTTTCGACCATTTTTGACATTTTCCCAAATTTACCGATCTTTTCCAAAACTTTCTGCGGGCTTTCAATGCACTATTTCTGGGTTGATTTTAAACATTTTCGACCATTTTTGACATTTTCCCAAATTTACCGATCTTTTCCAAAACTTTCTGCGGGCTTTCAATGCACTATTCCTGGGTTGATTTTAAACATTTTTGACCATTTTTGACATTTTCCCAAATTTACCGATCTTTTCCAAATCTTTCTGCGGGCTTTCAATGCACTATTCCTGGGTTGATTTTAAACATTTTCGACCATTTTTGACATTTTCCCAAATTTACCGATCTTTTCCAAAACTTTCTGCGGGCTTTCAATGCACTATTTCTGGGTTGATTTTAACCATTTTCGACCATTTTTAACATTTTTCCAACTTTTTCCACATGTTCCAATGTACGCACTGGGCCGCTATGGAACCCGCAGAACTCTGCCACACTGTGGACATTTTTTTTTACTGCAATTAGGGTCAAATTGCCGGGTCAAAAGTGTCATTTCTTCGGGTAAATCACCCTCCTGGGCCCGGTTTTAATGTTTAAAAAGGTCAAATATTTGTATTAAATATATAATATTTGTATTTGATCGATGAGTGCTGATTTAAAACCAATTTTAGTGCATTTTGGGCACTTTTGAGAATGGTCGTATGTCGTCGTATTTGGTCGCGCCGACGTTTATGGCTGTCTTTTACCCAGGAAAATCACCTCCAGTGCCCGATATTCATGTCTGCACTTTGCCTGGGTTGACCCCAACCCAACCCCTAACTCTAACCCAAACCCAAACCCAAACCCATCTGTGGAGCCCTGTACGCCGCCTAGAGCTAAATAACGTTTTAAAAATTAAAAAAAAAAAAAAAAAATTCTACCCCTGGTAGACCCAAAAAAAAATTCTAGCGCTGGTAGACCCAGAAAAAATTTCTGCGGTCTTTCGATGCACTATTCCTGGGTTGATTTTAAACATTTTCGACCATTTTTGACATTTTCCCAAATTTACCGATCTTTTCCTAAACTTTCTGCGGGCTTTCAATGCACTATTCCTGGGTTGATTTTAAACATTTTTGACCATTTTTGACATTTTCCCAAATTTACCGATCTTTTCCAAAACTTTCTGCGGGCTTTCAATGCACTATTCCTGGGTTGATTTTAAACATTTTTGACCATTTTTGACATTTTCCCAAATTTACCGATCTTTTCCAAAACTTTCTGCGGGCTTTCAATGCACTATTCCTGGGTTGATTTTAAACATTTTCGACCATTTTTGACATTTTCCCAAATATACCGATCTTTTCCAAAACTTTCTGCGGGCTTTCAATGCACTATTCCTGGGTTGATTTTAAACATTTTCGACCATTTTTGACATTTTCCCAAATTTACCGATCTTTTCCAAAACTTTCTGCGGGCTTTCAATGCACTATTCCTGGGTTGATTTTAAACATTTTCGACCATTTTTGACATTTTCCCAAATTTACCGATCTTTTCCAAAACTTTCTGCGGGCTTTCAATGCACTATTCCTGGGTTGATTTTAAACATTTTCGACCATTTTTGACATTTTCCCAAATTTACCGATCTTTTCCAAAACTTTCAGCGGGCTTTCAATGCACTATTCCTGGGTTGATTTTAAACATTTTCGACCATTTTTGACATTTTCCCAAATTTACCGATCTTTTCCAAAACTTTCTGCGGGCTTTCAATGCAATATTCCTGGGTTGATTTTAAACATTTTCGACCATTTTTGACATTTTCCCAAATTTACCGATCTTTTCCAAAACTTTCTGCGGGCTTTCAATGCACTATTCCTGGGTTGATTTTAAACATTTTTGACCATTTTTGACATTTTCCCAAATTTACCGATCTTTTCCAAAACTTTCTGCGGGCTTTCAATGCACTATTCCTGGGTTGATTTTAAACATTTTCGACCATTTTTGACATTTTCCCAAATTTACCGATCTTTTCCAAAACTTTCTGCGGGCTTTCAATGCACTATTCCTGGGTTGATTTTAAACATTTTCGACCATTTTTGACATTTTCCCAAATTTACCGATCTTTTCCAAAACTTTCTGCGGGCTTTCAATGCACTATTCCTGGGTTGATTTTAAACATTTTTGACCATTTTTGACATTTTCCCAAATTTACCGATCTTTTCCAAAACTTTCTGCGGGCTTTCAATGCACTATTCCTGGGTTGATTTTAAACATTTTCGACCATTTTTGACATTTTCCCAAATTTACCGATCTTTTCCAAAACTTTCTGCGGGCTTTCGGTGCACTATTCCTGGGTTGATTTTAAACATTTTCGACCATTTTTGACATTTTCCCAAATTTACCGATCTTTTTCCAAAACTTTCTGCGGGCTTTCGATGCACTATTATCGACAGATACCAGGTTTCATCGTCGAGCTCCGTATATTTTTCGAGTTTCAGCACTTTTAAAATCGGCGGGGGTTCGCCCCGAGTCGATCCGAGAATAGTGCACCGTGAGCGGATTGGGTCGGCTGATGCCCCGCTGAATTTCTGAGCTCCAGAAATTTTTCTAAGTCCCTCCACACTTAGAAAAAAAACGCTTAAATTTAAGCGGATTTTTTCTAAGTCCCTCCACACTTAGAAAAAAAACGCTTAAATTTAAGCGGATTTTTTCTAAGTCCCTCCACACTTAGAAAAAAAACGCTTAAATTTAAATTTACCGATCTTTTCCAAAACTTTCTGCGGGCTTTCGGTGCACTATTCCTGGGTTGATTTTAAACATTTTCGACCATTTTTGACATTTTCCCAAATTTACCGATCTTTTCCAAAACTTTCTGCGGGCTTTCAATGCACTATTCCTGGGTTGATTTTAAACATTTTTGACCATTTTTGACATTTTCCCAAATTTACCGATCTTTTCCAAAACTTTCTGCGGGCTTTCAATGCACTATTCCTGGGTTGATTTTAAACATTTTCGACCATTTTTGACATTTTCCCAAATTTACCGATCTTTTTCCAAAACTTTCTGCGGGCTTTCGATGCACTATTATCGACAGATACCAGGTTTCATCGTCGAGCTCCGTATATTTTTCGAGTTTCAGCACTTTTAAAATCGGCGGGGGTTCGCCCCGAGTCGATCCGAGAATAGTGCACCGTGAGCGGATTGGGTCGGCTGATGCCCCGCTGAATTTCTGAGCTCCAGAAATTTTTCTAAGTCCCTCCACACTTAGAAAAAAAAACGCTTAAATTTAAGCGGATTTTTTCTAAGTCCCTCCACACTTAGAAAAAAAACGCTTAAATTTAAGCGGATTTTTTCTAAGTCCCTCCACACTTAGAAAAAAAAACGCTTAAATTTAAGCGGATTTTTTCTAAGTCCCTCCACACTTAGAAAAAAAAACGCTTAAATTTAAGCGGATTTTTTCTAAGTCCCTCCACACTTAGAAAAAAAAACGCTTAAATTTAAGCGGATTTTTTCTAAGTCCCTCCACACTTAGAAAAAAAAACGCTTAAATTTAAGCGGATTTTTTCTAAGTCCCTCCACACTTAGAAAAAAAAACGCTTAAATTTAAATTTACCGATCTTTTCCAAAACTTTCTGCGGGCTTTCGGTGCACTATTCCTGGGTTGATTTTAAACATTTTCGACCATTTTTGACATTTTCCCAAATTTACCGATCTTTTCCAAAATTTTCTGCGGGCTTTCAATGCACTATTCCTGGGTTGATTTTAAACATTTTTGACCATTTTTGACATTTTCCCAAATTTACCGATCTTTTCCAAAACTTTCTGCGGGCTTTCAATGCACTATTCCTGGGTTGATTTTAAACATTTTCGACCATTTTTGACATTTTCCCAAATTTACCGATCTTTTCCAAAACTTTCTGCGGGCTTTCAATGCACTATTCCTGGGTTGATTTTAAACATTTTTGACCATTTTTGACATTTTCCCAAATTTACCGATCTTTTCCAAAACTTTCTGCGGGCTTTCAATGCACTATTCCTGGGTTGATTTTAAACATTTTCGACCATTTTTGACATTTTCCCAAATTTACCGATCTTTTCCAAAACTTTCTGCGGGCTTTCAATGCACTATTCCTGGGTTGATTTTAAACATTTTCGACCATTTTTGACATTTTCCCAAATTTACCGATCTTTTCCAAAACTTTCTGCGGGCTTTCAATGCACTATTTCTGGGTTGATTTTAACCATTTTCGACCATTTTTAACATTTTTCCAACTTTTTCCACATGTTCCAATGTACGCACTGGGCCGCTATGGAACCCGCAGAACTCTGCCACACTGTGGACATTTTTTTTTACTGCAATTAGGGTCAAATTGCCGGGTCAAAAGTGTCATTTCTTCGGGTAAATCACCCTCCTGGGCCCGGTTTTAATGTTTAAAAAGGTCAAATATTTGTATTAAATATATAATATTTGTATTTGATCGATGAGTGCTGATTTAAAACCAATTTTAGTGCATTTTGGGCACTTTTGAGAATGGTCGTATGTCGTCGTATTTGGTCGCGCCGACGTTTATGGCTGTCTTTTACCCAGGAAAATCACCTCCAGTGCCCGATATTCATGTCTGCACTTTGCCTGGGTTGACCCCAACCCAACCCCTAACTCTAACCCAAACCCAAACCCAAACCCATCTGTGGAGCCCTGTACGCCGCCTAGAGCTAAATAACGTTTTAAAAATTAAAAAAAAAAAAAAAAAAATTCTACCCCTGGTAGACCCAAAAAAAATTTCTAGCGCTGGTAGACCCAGAAAAAATTTCTGCGGTCTTTCGATGCACTATTCCTGGGTTAATTTTAAACATTTTCGACCATTTTTGACATTTTCCCAAATTTACCGATCTTTTCCAAAACTTTCTGCGGGCTTTCAATGCACTATTCCTGGGTTGATTTTAAACATTTTCGACCATTTTTGACATTTTCCCAAATTTACCGATCTTTTCCAAAACTTTCTGCGGGCTTTCAATGCACTATTCCTGGGTTGATTTTAAACATTTTTGACCATTTTTGACATTTTCCCAAATTTACCGATCTTTTCCAAAACTTTCTGCGGGCTTTCAATGCACTATTCCTGGGTTGATTTTAAACATTTTTGACCATTTTTGACATTTTCCCAAATTTACCCATCTTTTCCAAAACTTTCTGCGGGCTTTCAATGCACTATTCCTGGGTTGATTTTAAACATTTTTGACCATTTTTGACATTTTCCCAAATTTACCGATCTTTTCCAAAACTTTCTGCGGGCTTTCAATGCACTATTCCTGGGTTGATTTTAAACATTTTCGACCATTTTTGACATTTTCCCAAATTTACCGATCTTTTCCAAAACTTTCTGCGGGCTTTCAATGCACTATTTCTGGGTTGATTTTAACCATTTTCGACCATGTTTAACATTTTTCCAACTTTTTCCACATGTTCCAATGTACGCACTGGGCCGCTATGGAACCCGCAGAACTCTGCCACACTGTGGACATTTTTTTTTACTGCAATTAGGGTCAAATTGCCAGGTCAAAAGTGTCATTTCTTCGGGTAAATCACCCTCCTGGGCCCGGTTTTAATGTTTAAAAAGGTCAAATATTTGTATTAAATATATAATATTTGTATTTGATCGATGAGTGCTGATTTAAAACCAATTTTAGTGCATTTTGGGCACTTTTGAGAATGGTCGTATGTCGTCGTATTTGGTCGCGCCGACGTTTATGGCTGTCTTTTACCCAGGAAAATCACCTCCAGTGCCCGATATTCATGTCTGCACTTTGCCTGGGTTGACCCCAACCCAACCCCTAACTCTAACCCAAACCCAAACCCAAACCCATCTGTGGAGCCCTGTACGCCGCCTAGAGCTAAATAACGTTTTAAAAATTAAAAAAAAAAAAAAAAAAAATTCTACCCCTGGTAGACCCAAAAAAAATTTCTAGCGCTGGTAGACCCAGAAAAAATTTCTGCGGTCTTTCGATGCACTATTCCTGGGTTAATTTTAAACATTTTCGACCATTTTTGACATTTTCCCAAATTTACCGATCTTTTCCAAAACTTTCTGCGGGCTTTCAATGCACTATTCCTGGGTTGATTTTAAACATTTTTGACCATTTTTGACATTTTCCCAAATTTACCGATCTTTTCCAAAACTTTCTGCGGGCTTTCAATGCACTATTCCTGGGTTGATTTTAAACATTTTTGACCATTTTTGACATTTTCCCAAATTTACCGATCTTTTCCAAAACTTTCTGCGGGCTTTCAATGCACTATTCCTGGGTTGATTTTAAACATTTTCGACCATTTTTGACATTTTCCCAAATTTACCGATCTTTTCCAAAACTTTCTGCGGGCTTTCAATGCACTATTCCTGGGTTGATTTTAAACATTTTCGACCATTTTTGACATTTTCCCAAATTTACCGATCTTTTCCAAAACTTTCTGCGGGCTTTCAATGCACTATTCCTGGGTTGATTTTAAACATTTTCGACCATTTTTGACATTTTCCCAAATTTACCGATCTTTTCCAAAACTTTCTGCGGGCTTTCAATGCACTATTTCTGGGTTGATTTTAACCATTTTCGACCATTTTTAACATTTTTCCAACTTTTTCCACATGTTCCAATGTACGCACTGGGCCGCTATGGAACCCGCAGAACTCTGCCACACTGTGGACATTTTTTTTTACTGCAATTAGGGTGAAATTGCCGGGTCAAAAGTGTCATTTCTTCGGGTAAATCACCCTCCTGGGCCCGGTTTTAATGTTTAAAAAGGTCAAATATTTGTATTAAATATATAATATTTGTATTTGATCGATGAGTGCTGATTTAAAACCAATTTTAGTGCATTTTGGGCACTTTTGAGAATGGTCGTATGTCGTCGTATTTGGTCGCGCCGACGTTTATGGCTGTCTTTTACCCAGGAAAATCACCTCCAGTGCCCGATATTCATGTCTGCACTTTGCCTGGGTTGACCCCAACCCAACCCCTAACTCTAACCCAAACCCAAACCCAAACCCATCTGTGGAGCCCTGTACGCCGCCTAGAGCTAAATAACGTTTTAAAAATTAAAAAAAAAAAAAAAAAAATTCTACCCCTGGTAGACCCAAAAAAAATTTCTACCCCTGGTAGACCCAGAAAAAATTTCTAGCGCTGGTAGACCCAGAAAAAATTTCTGCGGTCTTTCGATGCACTATTCCTGGGTTAATTTTAAACATTTTCGACCATTTTTGACATTTTCCCAAATTTACCGATCTTTTCCAAAACTTTCTGCGGGCTTTCAATGCACTATTCCTGGGTTGATTTTAAACATTTTTGACCATTTTTGACATTTTCCCAAATTTACCGATCTTTTCCAAAACTTTCTGCGGGCTTTCAATGCACTATTCCTGGGTTGATTTTAAACATTTTCGACCATTTTTGACATTTTCCCAAATTTACCGATCTTTTCCAAAACTTTCTGCGGGCTTTCAATGCACTATTCCTGGGTTGATTTTAAACATTTTCGACCATTTTTGACATTTTCCCAAATTTACCGATCTTTTTCCAAAACTTTCTGCGGGCTTTCGATGCACTATTATCGACAGATACCAGGTTTCATCGTCGAGCTCCGTATATTTTTCGAGTTTCAGCACTTTTAAAATCGGCGGGGGTTCGCCCCGAGTCGATCCGAGAATAGTGCACCGTGAGCGGATTGGGTCGGCTGATGTCCCGCTGAATTTCTGAGCTCCAGAAATTTTTCTAAGTCCCTCCACACTTAGAAAAAAAACGCTTAAATTTAAGCGGATTTTTTCTAAGTCCCTCCACACTTAGAAAAAAAACGCTTAAATTTAAGCGGATTTTTTCTAAGTCCCTCCACACTTAGAAAAAAAACGCTTAAATTTAAGCGGATTTTTTCTAAGTCCCTCCACACTTAGAAAAAAAACGCTTAAATTTAAGCGGATTTTTTCTAAGTCCCTCCACACTTAGAAAAAAAAACGCTTAAATTTAAGCGGATTTTTTCTAAGTCCCTCCACACTTAGAAAAAAAAACGCTTAAATTTAAGCGGATTTTTTCTAAGTCCCTCCACACTTAGAAAAAAAAACGCTTAAATTTAAATTTACCGATCTTTTCCAAAACTTTCTGCGGGCTTTCGGTGCACTATTCCTGGGTTGATTTTAAACATTTTTGACCATTTTTGACATTTTCCCAAATTTACCGATCTTTTCCAAAACTTTCTGCGGGCTTTCAATGCACTATTCCTGGGTTGATTTTAAACATTTTCGACCATTTTTGACATTTTCCCAAATTTACCGATCTTTTCCAAAACTTTCTGCGGGCTTTCAATGCACTATTCCTGGGTTGATTTTAAACATTTTCGACCATTTTTGACATTTTCCCAAATTTACCGATCTTTTCCAAAACTTTCTGCGGGCTTTCAATGCACTATTCCTGGGTTGATTTTAAACATTTTCGACCATTTTTGACATTTTCCCAAATTTACCGATCTTTTCCAAAACTTTCTGCGGGCTTTCAATGCACTATTCCTGGGTTGATTTTAAACATTTTCGACCATTTTTGACATTTTCCCAAATTTACCGATCTTTTCCAAAACTTTCTGCGGGCTTTCAATGCACTATTCCTGGGTTGATTTTAAACATTTTCGACCATTTTTGACATTTTCCCAAATTTACCGATCTTTTCCAAAACTTTCTGCGGGCTTTCAATGCACTATTTCTGGGTTGATTTTAACCATTTTCGACCATGTTTAACATTTTTCCAACTTTTTCCACATGTTCCAATGTACGCACTGGGCCGCTATGGAACCCGCAGAACTCTGCCACACTGTGGACATTTTTTTTTACTGCAATTAGGGTCAAATTGCCGGGTCAAAAGTGTCATTTCTTCGGGTAAATCACCCTCCTGGGCCCGGTTTTAATGTTTAAAAAGGTCAAATATTTGTATTAAATATATAATATTTGTATTTGATCGATGAGTGCTGATTTAAAACCAATTTTAGTGCATTTTGGGCACTTTTGAGAATGGTCGTATGTCGTCGTATTTGGTCGCGCCGACGTTTATGGCTGTCTTTTACCCAGGAAAATCACCTCCAGTGCCCGATATTCATGTCTGCACTTTGCCTGGGTTGACCCCAACCCAACCCCTAACTCTAACCCAAACCCAAACCCAAACCCATCTGTGGAGCCCTGTACGCCGCCTAGAGCTAAATAACGTTTTAAAAATTTAAAAAAAAAAAAAAAAAAATTCTACCCCTGGTAGACCCAAAAAAAATTTCTAGCGCTGGTAGACCCAGAAAAAATTTCTGCGGTCTTTCGATGCACTATTCCTGGGTTAATTTTAAACATTTTCGACCATTTTTGACATTTTCCCAAATTTACCAATCTTTTCCAAAACTTTCTGCGGGCTTTCAATGCACTATTCCTGGGTTGATTTTAAACATTTTCGACCATTTTTGACATTTTCCCAAATTTACCGATCTTTTCCAAAACTTTCTGCGGGCTTTCAATGCACTATTCCTGGGTTGATTTTAAACATTTTTGACCATTTTTGACATTTTCCCAAATTTACCGATCTTTTCCAAAACTTTCTGCGGGCTTTCAATGCACTATTCCTGGGTTGATTTTAAACATTTTCGACCATTTTTGACATTTTCCCAAATTTACCGATCTTTTCCAAAACTTTCTGCGGGCTTTCGGTGCACTATTCCTGGGTTGATTTTAAACATTTTCGACCATTTTTGACATTTTCCCAAATTTACCGATCTTTTTCCAAAACTTTCTGCGGGCTTTCGATGCACTATTATCGACAGATACCAGGTTTCATCGTCGAGCTCCGTATATTTTCGAGTTTCAGCACTTTTAAAATCGGCGGGGGTTCGCCCCGAGTCGATCCGAGAATAGTGCACCGTGAGCGGATTGGGTCGGCTGATGCCCCGCTGAATTTCTGAGCTCCAGAAATTTTTCTAAGTCCCTCCACACTTAGAAAAAAAACGCTTAAATTTAAGCGGATTTTTTCTAAGTCCCTCCACACTTAGAAAAAAAACGCTTAAATTTAAGCGGATTTTTTCTAAGTCCCTCCACACTTAGAAAAAAAACGCTTAAATTTAAGCGGATTTTTTCTAAGTCCCTCCACACTTAGAAAAAAAACGCTTAAATTTAAGCGGATTTTTTCTAAGTCCCTCCACACTTAGAAAAAAAACGCTTAAATTTAAATTTACCGATCTTTTCCAAAACTTTCTGCGGGCTTTCGGTGCACTATTCCTGGGTTGATTTTAAACATTTTCGACCATTTTTGACATTTTCCCAAATTTACCGATCTTTTCCAAAACTTTCTGCGGGCTTTCAATGCACTATTCCTGGGTTGATTTTAAACATTTTTGACCATTTTTGACATTTTCCCAAATTTACCGATCTTTTCCAAAACTTTCTGCGGGCTTTCAATGCACTATTCCTGGGTTGATTTTAAACATTTTCGACCATTTTTGACATTTTCCCAAATTTACCGATCTTTTCCAAAACTTTCTGCGGGCTTTCAATGCACTATTCCTGGGTTGATTTTAAACATTTTTGACCATTTTTGACATTTTCCCAAATTTACCGATCTTTTCCAAAACTTTCTGCGGGCTTTCAATGCACTATTCCTGGGTTGAATTTAAACATTTTTGACCATTTTTGACATTTTCCCAAATTTACCCATCTTTTCCAAAACTTTCTGCGGGCTTTCAATGCACTATTCCTGGGTTGATTTTAAACATTTTTGACCATTTTTGACATTTTCCCAAATTTACCGATCTTTTCCAAAACTTTCTGCGGGCTTTCAATGCACTATTCCTGGGTTGATTTTAAACATTTTCGACCATTTTTGACATTTTCCCAAATTTACCGATCTTTTCCAAAACTTTCTGCGGGCTTTCAATGCACTATTTCTGGGTTGAGTTTAACCATTTTCGACCATGTTTAACATTTTTCCAACTTTTTCCACATGTTCCAATGTACGCACTGGGCCGCTATGGAACCCGCAGAACTCTGCCACACTGTGGACATTTTTTTTTACTGCAATTAGGGTCAAATTGCCGGGTCAAAAGTGTCATTTCTTCGGGTAAATCACCCTCCTGGGCCCGGTTTTAATGTTTAAAAAGGTCAAATATTTGTATTAAATATATAATATTTGTATTTGATCGATGAGTGCTGATTTAAAACCAATTTTAGTGCATTTTGGGCACTTTTGAGAATGGTCGTATGTCGTCGTATTTGGTCGCGCCGACGTTTATGGCTGTCTTTTACCCAGGAAAATCACCTCCAGTGCCCGATATTCATGTCTGCACTTTGCCTGGGTTGACCCCAACCCAACCCCTAACTCTAACCCAAACCCAAACCCATCTGTGGAGCCCTGTACGCCGCCTAGAGCTAAATAACGTTTTAAAAATTAAAAAAAAAAAAAAAAAAATTCTACCCCTGGTAGACCCAAAAAAAATTTCTAGCGCTGGTAGACCCAGAAAAAATTTCTGCGGGCTTTCGATGCACTATTCCTGGGTTGATTTTAAACATTTTCGACCATTTTTGACATTTTCCCAAATTTACCGATCTTTTTCCAAAACTTTCTGCGGGCTTTCGATGCACTATTATCGACAGATACCAGGTTTCATCGTCGAGCTCCGTATATTTTTCGAGTTTCAGCACTTTTAAAATCGGCGGGGGTTCGCCCCGAGTCGATCCGAGAATAGTGCACCGTGAGCGGATTGGGTCGGCTGATGCCCCGCTGAATTTCTGAGCTCCAGAAATTTTTCTAAGTCCCTCCACACTTAGAAAAAAAACGCTTAAATTTAAGCGGATTTTTTCTAAGTCCCTCCACACTTAGAAAAAAAACGCTTAAATTTAAGCGGATTTTTTCTAAGTCCCTCCACACTTAGAAAAAAAAACGCTTAAATTTAAGCGGATTTTTTCTAAGTCCCTCCACACTTAGAAAAAAAACGCTTAAATTTAAGCGGATTTTTTCTAAGTCCCTCCACACTTAGAAAAAAAAACGCTTAAATTTAAGCGGATTTTTTCTAAGTCCCTCCACACTTAGAAAAAAAAACGCTTAAATTTAAGCGGATTTTTTCTAAGTCCCTCCACACTTAGAAAAAAAACGCTTAAATTTAAATTTACCGATCTTTTCCAAAACTTTCTGCGGGCTTTCGGTGCACTATTCCTGGGTTGATTTTAAACATTTTCGACCATTTTTGACATTTTCCCAAATTTACCGATCTTTTTCCAAAACTTTCTGCGGGCTTTCGATGCACTATTATCGACAGATACCAGGTTTCATCGTCGAGCTCCGTATATTTTTCGAGTTTTAGCACTTTTAAAATCGGCGGGGGTTCGCCCCGAGTCGATCCGAGAATAGTGCACCGTGAGCGGATTGGGTCGGCTGATGCCCCGCTGAATTTCTGAGCTCCAGAAATTTTTCTAAGTCCCTCCACACTTAGAAAAAAAACGCTTAAATTTAAGCGGATTTTTTCTAAGTCCCTCCACACTTAGAAAAAAAACGCTTAAATTTAAGCGGATTTTTTCTAAGTCCCTCCACACTTAGAAAAAAAAACGCTTAAATTTAAGCGGATTTTTTCTAAGTCCCTCCACACTTAGAAAAAAAACGCTTAAATTTAAATTTACCGATCTTTTCCAAAACTTTCTGCGGGCTTTCGGTGCACTATTCCTGGGTTGATTTTAAACATTTTCGACCATTTTTGACATTTTCCCAAATTTACCGATCTTTTCCAAAACTTTCTGCGGGCTTTCGGTGCACTATTCCTGGGTTGATTTTAAACATTTTCGACCATTTTTGACATTTTCCCAAATTTACCGATCTTTTTCCAAAACTTTCTGCGGGCTTTCGATGCACTATTATCGACAGATACCAGGTTTCATCGTCGAGCTCCGTATATTTTTCGAGTTTCAGCACTTTTAAAATCGGCGGGGGTTCGCCCCGAGTCGATCCGAGAATAGTGCACCGTGAGCGGATTGGGTCGGCTGATGCCCCGCTGAATTTCTGAGCTCCAGAAATTTTTCTAAGTCCCTCCACACTTAGAAAAAAAAAACGCTTAAATTTAAGCGGATTTTTTCTAAGTCCCTCCACACTTAGAAAAAAAACGCTTAAATTTAAGCGGATTTTTTCTAAGTCCCTCCACACTTAGAAAAAAAACGCTTAAATTTAAGCGGATTTTTTCTAAGTCCCTCCACACTTAGAAAAAAAAACGCTTAAATTTAAGCGGATTTTTTCTAAGTCCCTCCACACTTAGAAAAAAAACGCTTAAATTTAAGCGGATTTTTTCTAAGTCCCTCCACACTTAGAAAAAAAAACGCTTAAATTTAAATTTACCGATCTTTTCCAAAACTTTCTGCGGGCTTTCGGTGCACTATTCCTGGGTTGATTTTAAACATTTTCGACCATTTTTGACATTTTCCCAAATTTACCGATCTTTTCCAAAACTTTCTGCGGGCTTTCAATGCACTATTCCTGGGTTGATTTTAAACATTTTTGACCATTTTTGACATTTTCCCAAATTTACCGATCTTTTCCAAAACTTTCTGCGGGCTTTCAATGCACTATTCCTGGGTTGATTTTAAACATTTTCGACCATTTTTGACATTTTCCCAAATTTACCGATCTTTTCCAAAACTTTCTGCGGGCTTTCAATGCACTATTCCTGGGTTGATTTTAAACATTTTTGACCATTTTTGACATTTTCCCAAATTTACCGATCTTTTCCAAAACTTTCTGCGGGCTTTCAATGCACTATTCCTGGGTTGATTTTAAACATTTTCGACCATTTTTGACATTTTCCCAAATTTACCGATCTTTTCCAAAACTTTCTGCGGGCTTTCAATGCACTATTCCTGGGTTGATTTTAAACATTTTCGACCATTTTTGACATTTTCCCAAATTTACCGATCTTTTCCAAAACTTTCTGCGGGCTTTCAATGCACTATTTCTGGGTTGATTTTAACCATTTTCGACCATGTTTAACATTTTTCCAACTTTTTCCACATGTTCCAATGTACGCACTGGGCCGCTATGGAACCCGCAGAACTCTGCCACACTGTGGACATTTTTTTTTACTGCAATTAGGGTCAAATTGCCGGGTCAAAAGTGTCATTTCTTCGGGTAAATCACCCTCCTGGGCCCGGTTTTAATGTTTAAAAAGGTCAAATATTTGTATTAAATATATAATATTTGTATTTGATCGATGAGTGCTGATTTAAAACCAATTTTAGTGCATTTTGGGCACTTTTGAGAATGGTCGTATGTCGTCGTATTTGGTCGCGCCGACGTTTATGGCTGTCTTTTACCCAGGAAAATCACCTCCAGTGCCCGATATTCATGTCTGCACTTTGCCTGGGTTGACCCCAACCCAACCCCTAACTCTAACCCAAACCCAAACCCATCTGTGGAGCCCTGTACGCCGCCTAGAGCTAAATAACGTTTTAAAAATTAAAAAAAAAAAAAAAAAAATTCTACCCCTGGTAGACCCAAAAAAAATTTCTAGCGCTGGTAGACCCAGAAAAAATTTCTGCGGTCTTTCGATGCACTATTCCTGGGTTAATTTTAAACATTTTCGACCATTTTTGACATTTTCCCAAATTTACCGATCTTTTCCAAAACTTTCTGCGGGCTTTCAATGCACTATTCCTGGGTTGATTTTAAACATTTTCGACCATTTTTGACATTTTCCCAAATTTACCGATCTTTTCCAAAACTTTCTGCGGGCTTTCAATGCACTATTCCTGGGTTGATTTTAAACATTTTCGACCATTTTTGACATTTTCCCAAATTTACCGATCTTTTCCAAAACTTTCTGCGGGCTTTCAATGCACTATTCCTGGGTTGATTTTAAACATTTTCGACCATTTTTGACATTTTCCCAAATTTACCGATCTTTTCCAAAACTTTCTGCGGGCTTTCAATGCACTATTCCTGGGTTGATTTTAAACATTTTCGACCATTTTTGACATTTTCCCAAATTTACCGATCTTTTCCAAAACTTTCTGCGGGCTTTCAATGCACTATTCCTGGGTTGATTTTAAACATTTTCGACCATTTTTGACATTTTCCCAAATTTACCGATCTTTTCCAAAACTTTCTGCGGGCTTTCAATGCACTATTCCTGGGTTGATTTTAAACATTTTCGACCATTTTTGACATTTTCCCAAATTTACCGATCTTTTCCAAAACTTTCTGCGGGCTTTCAATGCACTATTCCTGGGTTGATTTTAAACATTTTCGACCATTTTTGACATTTTCCCAAATTTACCGATCTTTTCCAAAACTTTCTGCGGGCTTTCAATGCACTATTCCTGGGTTGAATTTAAACATTTTTGACCATTTTTGACATTTTCCCAAATTTACCCATCTTTTCCAAAACTTTCTGCGGGCTTTCAATGCACTATTCCTGGGTTGATTTTAAACATTTTTGACCATTTTTGACATTTTCCCAAATTTACCGATCTTTTCCAAAACTTTCTGCGGGCTTTCAATGCACTATTCCTGGGTTGATTTTAAACATTTTCGACCATTTTTGACATTTTCCCAAATTTACCGATCTTTTCCAAAACTTTCTGCGGGCTTTCAATGCACTATTCCTGGGTTGATTTTAAACATTTTCGACCATTTTTGACATTTTCCCAAATTTACCGATCTTTTCCAAAACTTTCTGCGGGCTTTCAATGCACTATTCCTGGGTTGATTTTAAACATTTTCGACCATTTTTGACATTTTCCCAAATTTACCGATCTTTTCCAAAACTTTCTGCGGGCTTTCAATGCACTATTCCTGGGTTGATTTTAAACATTTTCGACCATTTTTGACATTTTCCCAAATTTACCGATCTTTTCCAAAACTTTCTGCGGGCTTTCAATGCACTATTCCTGGGTTGATTTTAAACATTTTCGACCATTTTTGACATTTTCCCAAATTTACCGATCTTTTCCAAAACTTTCTGCGGGCTTTCAATGCACTATTCCTGTGTTGATTTTAAACATTTTTGACCATTTTTGACATTTTCCCAAATTTACCGATCTTTTCCAAAACTTTCTGCGGGCTTTCAATGCACTATTCCTGGGTTGATTTTAAACATTTTCGACCATTTTTGACATTTTCCCAAATATACCGATCTTTTCCAAAACTTTCTGCGGGCTTTCAATGCACTATTCCTGGGTTGATTTTAAACATTTTTGACCATTTTTGACATTTTCCCAAATTTACCGATCTTTTCCAAAACTTTCTGCGGGCTTTCAATGCACTATTCCTGGGTTGATTTTAAACATTTTCGACCATTTTTGACATTTTCCCAAATTTACCGATCTTTTCCAAAACTTTCTGCGGGCTTTCAATGCACTATTCCTGGGTTGATTTTAAACATTTTCGACCATTTTTGACATTTTCCCAAATTTACCGATCTTTTCCAAAACTTTCTGCGGGCTTTCAATGCACTATTCCTGGGTTGATTTTAAACATTTTCGACCATTTTTGACATTTTCCCAAATATACCGATCTTTTCCAAAACTTTCTGCGGGCTTTCAATGCACTATTCCTGGGTTGATTTTAAACATTTTTGACCATTTTTGACATTTTCCCAAATTTACCGATCTTTTCCAAAACTTTCTGCGGGCTTTCAATGCACTATTCCTGGGTTGATTTTAAACATTTTCGACCATTTTTGACATTTTCCCAAATTTACCGATCTTTTCCAAAACTTTCTGCGGGCTTTCAATGCACTATTCCTGGGTTGATTTTAAACATTTTCGACCATTTTTGACATTTTCCCAAATTTACCGATCTTTTCCAAAACTTTCTGCGGGCTTTCAATGCACTATTCCTGGGTTGATTTTAAACATTTTCGACCATTTTTGACATTTTCCCAAATTTACCGATCTTTTCCAAAACTTTCTGCGGGCTTTCAATGCACTATTCCTGGGTTGATTTTAAACATTTTCGACCATTTTTGACATTTTCCCAAATTTACCGATCTTTTCCAAAACTTTCTGCGGGCTTTCAATGCACTATTCCTGGGTTGATTTTAAACATTTTCGACCATTTTTGACATTTTCCCAAATTTACCGATCTTTTCCAAAACTTTCTGCGGGCTTTCAATGCACTATTTCTGGGTTGATTTTAACCATTTTCGACCATGTTTAACATTTTTCCAACTTTTTCCACATGTTCCAATGTACGCACTGGGCCGCTATGGAACCCGCAGAACTCTGCCACACTGTGGACATTTTTTTTTACTGCAATTAGGGTCAAATTGCCGGGTCAAAAGTGTCATTTCTTCGGGTAAATCACCCTCCTGGGCCCGGTTTTAATGTTTAAAAAGGTCAAATATTTGTATTAAATATATAATATTTGTATTTGATCGATGAGTGCTGATTTAAAACCAATTTTAGTGCATTTTGGGCACTTTTGAGAATGGTCGTATGTCGTCGTATTTGGTCGCGCCGACGTTTATGGCTGTCTTTTACCCAGGAAAATCACCTCCAGTGCCCGATATTCATGTCTGCACTTTGCCTGGGTTGACCCCAACCCAACCCCTAACTCTAACCCAAACCCAAACCCAAACCCATCTGTGGAGCCCTGTACGCCGCCTAGAGCTAAATAACGTTTTAAAAATTAAAAAAAAAAAAAAAAAATTGCTACCCCTGGTAGACCCCAAAAAAATTTCTAGCGCTGGTAGACCCAGAAAAAATTTCTGCGGTCTTTCGATGCACTATTCCTGGGTTAATTTTAAACATTTTCGACCATTTTTGACATTTTCCCAAATTTACCGATCTTTTCCAAAACTTTCTGCGGGCTTTCAATGCACTATTCCTGGGTTGATTTTAAACATTTTTGACCATTTTTGACATTTTCCCAAATTTACCGATCTTTTCCAAAACTTTCTGCGGGCTTTCAATGCACTATTCCTGGGTTGATTTTAAACATTTTCGACCATTTTTGACATTTTCCCAAATATACCGATCTTTTCCAAAACTTTCTGCGGGCTTTCAATGCACTATTCCTGGGTTGATTTTAAACATTTTCGACCATTTTTGACATTTTCCCAAATTTACCGATCTTTTCCAAAACTTTCTGCGGGCTTTCAATGCACTATTCCTGGGTTGATTTTAAACATTTTCGACCATTTTTGACATTTTCCCAAATTTACCGATCTTTTCCAAAACTTTCTGCGGGCTTTCAATGCACTATTCCTGGGTTGATTTTAAACATTTTCGACCATTTTTGACATTTTCCCAAATTTACCGATCTTTTCCAAAACTTTCTGCGGGCTTTCAATGCACTATTCCTGGGTTGATTTTAAACATTTTCGACCATTTTTGACATTTTCCCAAATTTACCGATCTTTTCCAAAACTTTCTGCGGGCTTTCAATGCACTATTCCTGGGTTGATTTTAAACATTTTCGACCATTTTTGACATTTTCCCAAATTTACCGATCTTTTCCAAAACTTTCTGCGGGCTTTCAATGCACTATTCCTGGGTTGATTTTAAACATTTTCGACCATTTTTGACATTTTCCCAAATTTACCGATCTTTTCCAAAACTTTCTGCGGGCTTTCAATGCACTATTTCTGGGTTGATTTTAACCATTTTCGACCATGTTTAACATTTTTCCAACTTTTTCCACATGTTCCAATGTACGCACTGGGCCGCTATGGAACCCGCAGAACTCTGCCACACTGTGGACATTTTTTTTTACTGCAATTAGGGTCAAATTGCCGGGTCAAAAGTGTCATTTCTTCGGGTAAATCACCCTCCTGGGCCCGGTTTTAATGTTTAAAAAGGTCAAATATTTGTATTAAATATATAATATTTGTATTTGATCGATGAGTGCTGATTTAAAACCAATTTTAGTGCATTTTGGGCACTTTTGAGAATGGTCGTATGTCGTCGTATTTGGTCGCGCCGACGTTTATGGCTGTCTTTTACCCAGGAAAATCACCTCCAGTGCCCGATATTCATGTCTGCACTTTGCCTGGGTTGACCCCAACCCAACCCCTAACTCTAACCCAAACCCAAACCCAAACCCATCTGTGGAGCCCTGTACGCCGCCTAGAGCTAAATAACGTTTTAAAAATTAAAAAAAAAAAAAAAAATTCTACCCCTGGTAGACCCAAAAAAAAATTCTAGCGCTGGTAGACCCAGAAAAAAATTTCTGCGGTCTTTCGATGCACTATTCCTGGGTTGATTTTAAACATTTTCGACCATTTTTGACATTTTCCCAAATTTACCGATCTTTTCCTAAACTTTCTGCGGGCTTTCAATGCACTATTCCTGGGTTGATTTTAAACATTTTCGACCATTTTTGACATTTTCCCAAATTTACCGATCTTTTCCAAAACTTTCTGCGGGCTTTCAATGCACTATTCCTGGGTTGATTTTAAACATTTTTGACCATTTTTGACATTTTCCCAAATTTACCGATCTTTTCCAAAACTTTCTGCGGGCTTTCAATGCACTATTCCTGGGTTGATTTTAAACATTTTCGACCATTTTTGACATTTTCCCAAATATACCGATCTTTTCCAAAACTTTCTGCGGGCTTTCAATGCACTATTCCTGGGTTGATTTTAAACATTTTTGACCATTTTTGACATTTTCCCAAATTTACCGATCTTTTCCAAAACTTTCTGCGGGCTTTCAATGCACTATTCCTGGGTTGATTTTAAACATTTTCGACCATTTTTGACATTTTCCCAAATTTACCGATCTTTTCCAAAACTTTCTGCGGGCTTTCAATGCACTATTCCTGGGTTGATTTTAAACATTTTCGACCATTTTTGACATTTTCCCAAATTTACCGATCTTTTCCAAAACTTTCTGCGGGCTTTCAATGCACTATTCCTGGGTTGATTTTAAACATTTTCGACCATTTTTGACATTTTCCCAAATTTACCGATCTTTTCCAAAACTTTCTGCGGGCTTTCAATGCACTATTCCTGGGTTGATTTTAAACATTTTCGACCATTTTTGACATTTTCCCAAATTTACCGATCTTTTCCAAAACTTTCTGCGGGCTTTCAATGCAATATTCCTGGGTTGATTTTAAACATTTTCGACCATTTTTGACATTTTCCCAAATTTACCGATCTTTTCCAAAACTTTCTGCGGGCTTTCAATGCACTATTCCTGGGTTGATTTTAAACATTTTTGACCATTTTTGACATTTTCCCAAATTTACCGATCTTTTCCAAAACTTTCTGCGGGCTTTCAATGCACTATTCCTGGGTTGATTTTAAACATTTTCGACCATTTTTGACATTTTCCCAAATTTACCGATCTTTTCCAAAACTTTCTGCGGGCTTTCAATGCACTATTCCTGGGTTGATTTTAAACATTTTCGACCATTTTTGACATTTTCCCAAATTTACCGATCTTTTCCAAAACTTTCTGCGGGCTTTCAATGCACTATTCCTGGGTTGATTTTAAACATTTTTGACCATTTTTGACATTTTCCCAAATTTACCGATCTTTTCCAAAACTTTCTGCGGGCTTTCAATGCACTATTCCTGGGTTGATTTTAAACATTTTCGACCATTTTTGACATTTTCCCAAATTTACCGATCTTTTCCAAAACTTTCTGCGGGCTTTCGGTGCACTATTCCTGGGTTGATTTTAAACATTTTCGACCATTTTTGACATTTTCCCAAATTTACCGATCTTTTTCCAAAACTTTCTGCGGGCTTTCGATGCACTATTATCGACAGATACCAGGTTTCATCGTCGAGCTCCGTATATTTTTCGAGTTTCAGCACTTTTAAAATCGGCGGGGGTTCGCCCCGAGTCGATCCGAGAATAGTGCACCGTGAGCGGATTGGGTCGGCTGATGCCCCGCTGAATTTCTGAGCTCCAGAAATTTTTCTAAGTCCCTCCACACTTAGAAAAAAAACGCTTAAATTTAAGCGGATTTTTTCTAAGTCCCTCCACACTTAGAAAAAAAACGCTTAAATTTAAATTTACCGATCTTTTCCAAAACTTTCTGCGGGCTTTCGGTGCACTATTCCTGGGTTAATTTTAAACATTTTCGACCATTTTTGACATTTTCCCAAATTTACCGATCTTTTCCAAAACTTTCTGCGGGCTTTCAATGCACTATTTCTGGGTTGATTTTAAACATTTTCGACCATTTTTGACATTTTCCCAAATTTACCGATCTTTTCCAAAACTTTCTGCGGGCTTTCAATGCACTATTCCTGGGTTGATTTTAAACATTTTTGACCATTTTTGACATTTTCCCAAATTTACCGATCTTTTCCAAATCTTTCTGCGGGCTTTCAATGCACTATTCCTGGGTTGATTTTAAACATTTTCGACCATTTTTGACATTTTCCCAAATTTACCGATCTTTTCCAAAACTTTCTGCGGGCTTTCAATGCACTATTTCTGGGTTGATTTTAACCATTTTCGACCATTTTTAACATTTTTCCAACTTTTTCCACATGTTCCAATGTACGCACTGGGCCGCTATGGAACCCGCAGAACTCTGCCACACTGTGGACATTTTTTTTTACTGCAATTAGGGTCAAATTGCCGGGTCAAAAGTGTCATTTCTTCGGGTAAATCACCCTCCTGGGCCCGGTTTTAATGTTTAAAAAGGTCAAATATTTGTATTAAATATATAATATTTGTATTTGATCGATGAGTGCTGATTTAAAACCAATTTTAGTGCATTTTGGGCACTTTTGAGAATGGTCGTATGTCGTCGTATTTGGTCGCGCCGACGTTTATGGCTGTCTTTTACCCAGGAAAATCACCTCCAGTGCCCGATATTCATGTCTGCACTTTGCCTGGGTTGACCCCAACCCAACCCCTAACTCTAACCCAAACCCAAACCCAAACCCATCTGTGGAGCCCTGTACGCCGCCTAGAGCTAAATAACGTTTTAAAAATTAAAAAAAAAAAAAAAAAAATTCTACCCCTGGTAGACCCAAAAAAAAATTCTAGCGCTGGTAGACCCAGAAAAAATTTCTGCGGTCTTTCGATGCACTATTCCTGGGTTGATTTTAAACATTTTCGACCATTTTTGACATTTTCCCAAATTTACCGATCTTTTCCTAAACTTTCTGCGGGCTTTCAATGCACTATTCCTGGGTTGATTTTAAACATTTTTGACCATTTTTGACATTTTCCCAAATTTACCGATCTTTTCCAAAACTTTCTGCGGGCTTTCAATGCACTATTCCTGGGTTGATTTTAAACATTTTTGACCATTTTTGACATTTTCCCAAATTTACCGATCTTTTCCAAAACTTTCTGCGGGCTTTCAATGCACTATTCCTGGGTTGATTTTAAACATTTTCGACCATTTTTGACATTTTCCCAAATATACCGATCTTTTCCAAAACTTTCTGCGGGCTTTCAATGCACTATTCCTGGGTTGATTTTAAACATTTTCGACCATTTTTGACATTTTCCCAAATTTACCGATCTTTTCCAAAACTTTCTGCGGGCTTTCAATGCACTATTCCTGGGTTGATTTTAAACATTTTCGACCATTTTTGACATTTTCCCAAATTTACCGATCTTTTCCAAAACTTTCTGCGGGCTTTCAATGCACTATTCCTGGGTTGATTTTAAACATTTTCGACCATTTTTGACATTTTCCCAAATTTACCGATCTTTTCCAAAACTTTCTGCGGGCTTTCAATGCACTATTCCTGGGTTGATTTTAAACATTTTCGACCATTTTTGACATTTTCCCAAATTTACCGATCTTTTCCAAAACTTTCTGCGGGCTTTCAATGCACTATTCCTGGGTTGATTTTAAACATTTTCGACCATTTTTGACATTTTCCCAAATTTACCGATCTTTTCCAAAACTTTCTGCGGGCTTTCAATGCACTATTCCTGGGTTGATTTTAAACATTTTCGACCATTTTTGACATTTTCCCAAATTTACCGATCTTTTCCAAAACTTTCTGCGGGCTTTCGGTGCACTATTCCTGGGTTGATTTTAAACATTTTCGACCATTTTTGACATTTTCCCAAATTTACCGATCTTTTTCCAAAACTTTCTGCGGGCTTTCGATGCACTATTATCGACAGATACCAGGTTTCATCGTCGAGCTCCGTATATTTTTCGAGTTTCAGCACTTTTAAAATCGGCGGGGGTTCGCCCCGAGTCGATCCGAGAATAGTGCACCGTGAGCGGATTGGGTCGGCTGATGCCCCGCTGAATTTCTGAGCTCCAGAAATTTTTCTAAGTCCCTCCACACTTAGAAAAAAAACGCTTAAATTTAAGCGGATTTTTTCTAAGTCCCTCCACACTTAGAAAAAAAACGCTTAAATTTAAATTTACCGATCTTTTCCAAAACTTTCTGCGGGCTTTCGGTGCACTATTCCTGGGTTAATTTTAAACATTTTCGACCATTTTTGACATTTTCCCAAATTTACCGATCTTTTCCAAAACTTTCTGCGGGCTTTCAATGCACTATTTCTGGGTTGATTTTAAACATTTTCGACCATTTTTGACATTTTCCCAAATTTACCGATCTTTTCCAAAACTTTCTGCGGGCTTTCAATGCACTATTCCTGGGTTGATTTTAAACATTTTTGACCATTTTTGACATTTTCCCAAATTTACCGATCTTTTCCAAATCTTTCTGCGGGCTTTCAATGCACTATTCCTGGGTTGATTTTAAACATTTTCGACCATTTTTGACATTTTCCCAAATTTACCGATCTTTTCCAAAACTTTCTGCGGGCTTTCAATGCACTATTTCTGGGTTGATTTTAACCATTTTCGACCATTTTTAACATTTTTCCAACTTTTTCCACATGTTCCAATGTACGCACTGGGCCGCTATGGAACCCGCAGAACTCTGCCACACTGTGGACATTTTTTTTTACTGCAATTAGGGTCAAATTGCCGGGTCAAAAGTGTCATTTCTTCGGGTAAATCACCCTCCTGGGCCCGGTTTTAATGTTTAAAAAGGTCAAATATTTGTATTAAATATATAATATTTGTATTTGATCGATGAGTGCTGATTTAAAACCAATTTTAGTGCATTTTGGGCACTTTTGAGAATGGTCGTATGTCGTCGTATTTGGTCGCGCCGACGTTTATGGCTGTCTTTTACCCAGGAAAATCACCTCCAGTGCCCGATATTCATGTCTGCACTTTGCCTGGGTTGACCCCAACCCAACCCCTAACTCTAACCCAAACCCAAACCCAAACCCATCTGTGGAGCCCTGTACGCCGCCTAGAGCTAAATAACGTTTTAAAAATTAAAAAAAAAAAAAAAAAAATTCTACCCCTGGTAGACCCAAAAAAAAATTCTAGCGCTGGTAGACCCAGAAAAAATTTCTGCGGTCTTTCGATGCACTATTCCTGGGTTGATTTTAAACATTTTCGACCATTTTTGACATTTTCCCAAATTTACCGATCTTTTCCTAAACTTTCTGCGGGCTTTCAATGCACTATTCCTGGGTTGATTTTAAACATTTTTGACCATTTTTGACATTTTCCCAAATTTACCGATCTTTTCCAAAACTTTCTGCGGGCTTTCAATGCACTATTCCTGGGTTGATTTTAAACATTTTTGACCATTTTTGACATTTTCCCAAATTTACCGATCTTTTCCAAAACTTTCTGCGGGCTTTCAATGCACTATTCCTGGGTTGATTTTAAACATTTTCGACCATTTTTGACATTTTCCCAAATATACCGATCTTTTCCAAAACTTTCTGCGGGCTTTCAATGCACTATTCCTGGGTTGATTTTAAACATTTTTGACCATTTTTGACATTTTCCCAAATTTACCGATCTTTTCCAAAACTTTCTGCGGGCTTTCAATGCACTATTCCTGGGTTGATTTTAAACATTTTCGACCATTTTTGACATTTTCCCAAATTTACCGATCTTTTCCAAAACTTTCTGCGGGCTTTCAATGCACTATTCCTGGGTTGATTTTAAACATTTTCGACCATTTTTGACATTTTCCCAAATTTACCGATCTTTTCCAAAACTTTCTGCGGGCTTTCAATGCACTATTCCTGGGTTGATTTTAAACATTTTCGACCATTTTTGACATTTTCCCAAATTTACCGATCTTTTCCAAAACTTTCTGCGGGCTTTCAATGCACTATTCCTGGGTTGATTTTAAACATTTTCGACCATTTTTGACATTTTCCCAAATTTACCGATCTTTTCCAAAACTTTCTGCGGGCTTTCAATGCACTATTCCTGGGTTGATTTTAAACATTTTCGACCATTTTTGACATTTTCCCAAATTTACCGATCTTTTCCAAAACTTTCTGCGGGCTTTCAATGCACTATTCCTGGGTTGATTTTAAACATTTTTGACCATTTTTGACATTTTCCCAAATTTACCGATCTTTTCCAAAACTTTCTGCGGGCTTTCAATGCACTATTCCTGGGTTGATTTTAAACATTTTCGACCATTTTTGACATTTTCCCAAATTTACCGATCTTTTCCAAAACTTTCTGCGGGCTTTCAATGCACTATTCCTGGGTTGATTTTAAACATTTTCGACCATTTTTGACATTTTCCCAAATTTACCGATCTTTTCCAAAACTTTCTGCGGGCTTTCAATGCACTATTCCTGGGTTGATTTTAAACATTTTTGACCATTTTTGACATTTTCCCAAATTTACCGATCTTTTCCAAAACTTTCTGCGGGCTTTCAATGCACTATTCCTGGGTTGATTTTAAACATTTTCGACCATTTTTGACATTTTCCCAAATTTACCGATCTTTTCCAAAACTTTCTGCGGGCTTTCGGTGCACTATTCCTGGGTTGATTTTAAACATTTTCGACCATTTTTGACATTTTCCCAAATTTACCGATCTTTTTCCAAAACTTTCTGCGGGCTTTCGATGCACTATTATCGACAGATACCAGGTTTCATCGTCGAGCTCCGTATATTTTTCGAGTTTCAGCACTTTTAAAATCGGCGGGGGTTCGCCCCGAGTCGATCCGAGAATAGTGCACCGTGAGCGGATTGGGTCGGCTGATGCCCCGCTGAATTTCTGAGCTCCAGAAATTTTTCTAAGTCCCTCCACACTTAGAAAAAAAACGCTTAAATTTAAGCGGATTTTTTCTAAGTCCCTCCACACTTAGAAAAAAAACGCTTAAATTTAAGCGGATTTTTTCTAAGTCCCTCCACACTTAGAAAAAAAACGCTTAAATTTAAGCGGATTTTTTCTAAGTCCCTCCACACTTAGAAAAAAAACGCTTAAATTTAAGCGGATTTTTTCTAAGTCCCTCCACACTTAGAAAAAAAACGCTTAAATTTAAATTTACCGATCTTTTCCAAAACTTTCTGCGGGCTTTCAATGCACTATTCCTGGGTTGATTTTAAACATTTTCGACCATTTTTGACATTTTCCCAAATTTACCGATCTTTTCCAAAACTTTCTGCGGGCTTTCAATGCACTATTCCTGGGTTGATTTTAAACATTTTCGACCATTTTTGACATTTTCCCAAATTTACCGATCTTTTCCAAAACTTTCTGCGGGCTTTCAATGCACTATTTCTGGGTTGATTTTAACCATTTTCGACCATGTTTAACATTTTTCCAACTTTTTCCACATGTTCCAATGTACGCACTGGGCCGCTATGGAACCCGCAGAACTCTGCCACACTGTGGACATTTTTTTTTACTGCAATTAGGGTCAAATTGCCGGGTCAAAAGTGTCATTTCTTCGGGTAAATCACCCTCCTGGGCCCGGTTTTAATGTTTAAAAAGGTCAAATATTTGTATTAAATATATAATATTTGTATTTGATCGATGAGTGCTGATTTAAAACCAATTTTAGTGCATTTTGGGCACTTTTGAGAATGGTCGTATGTCGTCGTATTTGGTCGCGCCGACGTTTATGGCTGTCTTTTACCCAGGAAAATCACCTCCAGTGCCCGATATTCATGTCTGCACTTTGCCTGGGTTGACCCCAACCCAACCCCTAACTCTAACCCAAACCCAAACCCAAACCCATCTGTGGAGCCCTGTACGCCGCCTAGAGCTAAATAACGTTTTAAAAATTAAAAAAAAAAAAAAAAAATCTACCCCTGGTAGACCCAAAAAAAATTTCTAGCGCTGGTAGACCCAGAAAAAATTTCTGCGGTCTTTCGATGCACTATTCCTGGGTTAATTTTAAACATTTTCGACCATTTTTGACATTTTCCCAAATATACCGATCTTTTCCAAAACTTTCTGCGGGCTTTCAATGCACTATTCCTGGGTTGATTTTAAACATTTTCGACCATTTTTGACATTTTCCCAAATTTACCGATCTTTTCCAAAACTTTCTGAGGGCTTTCAATGCACTATTCCTGGGTTGATTTTAAACATTTTCGACCATTTTTGACATTTTCCCAAATTTACCGATCTTTTCCAAAACTTTCTGCGGGCTTTCAATGCACTATTCCTGGGTTGATTTTAAACATTTTCGACCATTTTTGACATTTTCCCAAATTTACCGATCTTTTCCAAAACTTTCTGCGGGCTTTCAATGCACTATTCCTGGGTTGATTTTAAACATTTTCGACCATTTTTGACATTTTCCCAAATTTACCGATCTTTTCCAAAACTTTCTGCGGGCTTTCAATGCACTATTCCTGGGTTGATTTTAAACATTTTCGACCATTTTTGACATTTTCCCAAATTTACCGATCTTTTCCAAAACTTTCTGCGGGCTTTCAATGCACTATTCCTGGGTTGATTTTAAACATTTTCGACCATTTTTGACATTTTCCCAAATTTACCGATCTTTTCCAAAACTTTCTGCGGGCTTTCAATGCACTATTCCTGGGTTGATTTTAAACATTTTCGACCATTTTTGACATTTTCCCAAATTTACCGATCTTTTCCAAAACTTTCTGCGGGCTTTCAATGCACTATTCCTGGGTTGATTTTAAACATTTTCGACCATTTTTGACATTTTCCCAAATATACCGATCTTTTCCAAAACTTTCTGCGGGCTTTCAATGCACTATTCCTGGGTTGATTTTAAACATTTTTGACCATTTTTGACATTTTCCCAAATTTACCGATCTTTTCCAAAACTTTCTGCGGGCTTTCAATGCACTATTCCTGGGTTGATTTTAAACATTTTCGACCATTTTTGACATTTTCCCAAATTTACCGATCTTTTCCAAAACTTTCTGCGGGCTTTCAATGCACTATTCCTGGGTTGATTTTAAACATTTTCGACCATTTTTGACATTTTCCCAAATTTACCGATCTTTTCCAAAACTTTCTGCGGGCTTTCAATGCACTATTCCTGGGTTGATTTTAAACATTTTCGACCATTTTTGACATTTTCCCAAATTTACCGATCTTTTCCAAAACTTTCTGCGGGCTTTCAATGCACTATTCCTGGGTTGATTTTAAACATTTTCGACCATTTTTGACATTTTCCCAAATTTACCGATCTTTTCCAAAACTTTCTGCGGGCTTTCAATGCACTATTCCTGGGTTGATTTTAAACATTTTCGACCATTTTTGACATTTTCCCAAATTTACCGATCTTTTCCAAAACTTTCTGCGGGCTTTCAATGCACTATTCCTGGGTTGATTTTAAACATTTTCGACCATTTTTGACATTTTCCCAAATTTACCGATCTTTTCCAAAACTTTCTGCGGGCTTTCAATGCACTATTCCTGGGTTGATTTTAAACATTTTTGACCATTTTTGACATTTTCCCAAATTTACCGATCTTTTCCAAAACTTTCTGCGGGCTTTCAATGCACTATTCCTGGGTTGATTTTAAACATTTTCGACCATTTTTGACATTTTCCCAAATATACCGATCTTTTCCAAAACTTTCTGCGGGCTTTCAATGCACTATTCCTGGGTTGATTTTAAACATTTTTGACCATTTTTGACATTTTCCCAAATTTACCGATCTTTTCCAAAACTTTCTGCGGGCTTTCAATGCACTATTCCTGGGTTGATTTTAAACATTTTCGACCATTTTTGACATTTTCCCAAATTTACCGATCTTTTCCAAAACTTTCTGCGGGCTTTCAATGCACTATTCCTGGGTTGATTTTAAACATTTTCGACCATTTTTGACATTTTCCCAAATTTACCGATCTTTTCCAAAACTTTCTGCGGGCTTTCAATGCACTATTCCTGGGTTGATTTTTAACATTTTCGACCATTTTTGACATTTTCCCAAATATACCGATCTTTTCCAAAACTTTCTGCGGGCTTTCAATGCACTATTCCTGGGTTGATTTTAAACATTTTTGACCATTTTTGACATTTTCCCAAATTTACCGATCTTTTCCAAAACTTTCTGCGGGCTTTCAATGCACTATTCCTGGGTTGATTTTAAACATTTTCGACCATTTTTGACATTTTCCCAAATTTACCGATCTTTTCCAAAACTTTCTGCGGGCTTTCAATGCACTATTCCTGGGTTGATTTTAAACATTTTCGACCATTTTTGACATTTTCCCAAATTTACCGATCTTTTCCAAAACTTTCTGCGGGCTTTCAATGCACTATTCCTGGGTTGATTTTAAACATTTTCGACCATTTTTGACATTTTCCCAAATTTACCGATCTTTTCCAAAACTTTCTGCGGGCTTTCAATGCACTATTCCTGGGTTGATTTTAAACATTTTCGACCATTTTTGACATTTTCCCAAATTTACCGATCTTTTCCAAAACTTTCTGCGGGCTTTCAATGCACTATTTCTGGGTTGATTTTAACCATTTTCGACCATGTTTAACATTTTTCCAACTTTTTCCACATGTTCCAATGTACGCACTGGGCCGCTATGGAACCCGCAGAACTCTGCCACACTGTGGACATTTTTTTTTACTGCAATTAGGGTCAAATTGCCGGGTCAAAAGTGTCATTTCTTCGGGTAAATCACCCTCCTGGGCCCGGTTTTAATGTTTAAAAAGGTCAAATATTTGTATTAAATATATAATATTTGTATTTGATCGATGAGTGCTGATTTAAAACCAATTTTAGTGCATTTTGGGCACTTTTGAGAATGGTCGTATGTCGTCGTATTTGGTCGCGCCGACGTTTATGGCTGTCTTTTACCCAGGAAAATCACCTCCAGTGCCCGATATTCATGTCTGCACTTTGCCTGGGTTGACCCCAACCCAACCCCTAACTCTAACCCAAACCCAAACCCAAACCCATCTGTGGAGCCCTGTACGCCGCCTAGAGCTAAATAACGTTTTAAAAATTAAAAAAAAAAAAAAAAAAATTCTACCCCTGGTAGACCCAAAAAAAATTTCTAGCGCTGGTAGACCCAGAAAAAATTTCTGCGGTCTTTCGATGCACTATTCCTGGGTTGATTTTAAACATTTTCGACCATTTTTGACATTTTCCCAAATTTACCGATCTTTTCCTAAACTTTCTGCGGGCTTTCAATGCACTATTCCTGGGTTGATTTTAAACATTTTTGACCATTTTTGACATTTTCCCAAATTTACCGATCTTTTCCAAAACTTTCTGCGGGCTTTCAATGCACTATTCCTGGGTTGATTTTAAACATTTTCGACCATTTTTGACATTTTCCCAAATATACCGATCTTTTCCAAAACTTTCTGCGGGCTTTCAATGCACTATTCCTGGGTTGATTTTAAACATTTTTGACCATTTTTGACATTTTCCCAAATTTACCGATCTTTTCCAAAACTTTCTGCGGGCTTTCAATGCACTATTCCTGGGTTGATTTTAAACATTTTCGACCATTTTTGACATTTTCCCAAATTTACCGATCTTTTCCAAAACTTTCTGCGGGCTTTCAATGCACTATTCCTGGGTTGATTTTAAACATTTTCGACCATTTTTGACATTTTCCCAAATTTACCGATCTTTTCCAAAACTTTCTGCGGGCTTTCAATGCACTATTCCTGGGTTGATTTTAAACATTTTCGACCATTTTTGACATTTTCCCAAATTTACCGATCTTTTCCAAAACTTTCTGCGGGCTTTCAATGCACTATTCCTGGGTTGATTTTAAACATTTTCGACCATTTTTGACATTTTCCCAAATTTACCGATCTTTTCCAAAACTTTCTGCGGGCTTTCAATGCAATATTCCTGGGTTGATTTTAAACATTTTCGACCATTTTTGACATTTTCCCAAATTTACCGATCTTTTCCAAAACTTTCTGCGGGCTTTCAATGCACTATTCCTGGGTTGATTTTAAACATTTTTGACCATTTTTGACATTTTCCCAAATTTACCGATCTTTTCCAAAACTTTCTGCGGGCTTTCAATGCACTATTCCTGGGTTGATTTTAAACATTTTCGACCATTTTTGACATTTTCCCAAATTTACCGATCTTTTCCAAAACTTTCTGCGGGCTTTCAATGCACTATTCCTGGGTTGATTTTAAACATTTTCGACCATTTTTGACATTTTCCCAAATTTACCGATCTTTTCCAAAACTTTCTGCGGGCTTTCAATGCACTATTCCTGGGTTGATTTTAAACATTTTTGACCATTTTTGACATTTTCCCAAATTTACCGATCTTTTCCAAAACTTTCTGCGGGCTTTCAATGCACTATTCCTGGGTTGATTTTAAACATTTTCGACCATTTTTGACATTTTCCCAAATTTACCGATCTTTTCCAAAACTTTCTGCGGGCTTTCGGTGCACTATTCCTGGGTTGATTTTAAACATTTTCGACCATTTTTGACATTTTCCCAAATTTACCGATCTTTTTCCAAAACTTTCTGCGGGCTTTCGATGCACTATTATCGACAGATACCAGGTTTCATCGTCGAGCTCCGTATATTTTTCGAGTTTCAGCACTTTTAAAATCGGCGGGGGTTCGCCCCGAGTCGATCCGAGAATAGTGCACCGTGAGCGGATTGGGTCGGCTGATGCCCCGCTGAATTTCTGAGCTCCAGAAATTTTTCTAAGTCCCTCCACACTTAGAAAAAAAACGCTTAAATTTAAGCGGATTTTTTCTAAGTCCCTCCACACTTAGAAAAAAAACGCTTAAATTTAAATTTACCGATCTTTTCCAAAACTTTCTGCGGGCTTTCGGTGCACTATTCCTGGGTTAATTTTAAACATTTTCGACCATTTTTGACATTTTCCCAAATTTACCGATCTTTTCCAAAACTTTCTGCGGGCTTTCAATGCACTATTTCTGGGTTGATTTTAAACATTTTCGACCATTTTTGACATTTTCCCAAATTTACCGATCTTTTCCAAAACTTTCTGCGGGCTTTCAATGCACTATTCCTGGGTTGATTTTAAACATTTTTGACCATTTTTGACATTTTCCCAAATTTACCGATCTTTTCCAAATCTTTCTGCGGGCTTTCAATGCACTATTCCTGGGTTGATTTTAAACATTTTCGACCATTTTTGACATTTTCCCAAATTTACCGATCTTTTCCAAAACTTTCTGCGGGCTTTCAATGCAATATTCCTGGGTTGATTTTAAACATTTTCGACCATTTTTGACATTTTCCCAAATTTACCGATCTTTTCCAAAACTTTCTGCGGGCTTTCAATGCACTATTCCTGGGTTGATTTTAAACATTTTTGACCATTTTTGACATTTTCCCAAATTTACCGATCTTTTCCAAAACTTTCTGCGGGCTTTCAATGCACTATTCCTGGGTTGATTTTAAACATTTTCGACCATTTTTGACATTTTCCCAAATTTACCGATCTTTTCCAAAACTTTCTGCGGGCTTTCAATGCACTATTCCTGGGTTGATTTTAAACATTTTCGACCATTTTTGACATTTTCCCAAATTTACCGATCTTTTCCAAAACTTTCTGCGGGCTTTCAATGCACTATTCCTGGGTTGATTTTAAACATTTTTGACCATTTTTGACATTTTCCCAAATTTACCGATCTTTTCCAAAACTTTCTGCGGGCTTTCAATGCACTATTCCTGGGTTGATTTTAAACATTTTCGACCATTTTTGACATTTTCCCAAATTTACCGATCTTTTCCAAAACTTTCTGCGGGCTTTCGGTGCACTATTCCTGGGTTGATTTTAAACATTTTCGACCATTTTTGACATTTTCCCAAATTTACCGATCTTTTTCCAAAACTTTCTGCGGGCTTTCGATGCACTATTATCGACAGATACCAGGTTTCATCGTCGAGCTCCGTATATTTTTCGAGTTTCAGCACTTTTAAAATCGGCGGGGGTTCGCCCCGAGTCGATCCGAGAATAGTGCACCGTGAGCGGATTGGGTCGGCTGATGCCCCGCTGAATTTCTGAGCTCCAGAAATTTTTCTAAGTCCCTCCACACTTAGAAAAAAAACGCTTAAATTTAAGCGGATTTTTTCTAAGTCCCTCCACACTTAGAAAAAAAACGCTTAAATTTAAGCGGATTTTTTCTAAGTCCCTCCACACTTAGAAAAAAAACGCTTAAATTTAAGCGGATTTTTTCTAAGTCCCTCCACACTTAGAAAAAAAACGCTTAAATTTAAGCGGATTTTTTCTAAGTCCCTCCACACTTAGAAAAAAAACGCTTAAATTTAAATTTACCGATCTTTTCCAAAACTTTCTGCGGGCTTTCAATGCACTATTCCTGGGTTGATTTTTAACATTTTCGACCATTTTTGACATTTTCCCAAATATACCGATCTTTTCCAAAACTTTCTGCGGGCTTTCAATGCACTATTCCTGGGTTGATTTTAAACATTTTTGACCATTTTTGACATTTTCCCAAATTTACCGATCTTTTCCAAAACTTTCTGCGGGCTTTCATTGCACTATTCCTGGGTTGATTTTAAACATTTTCGACCATTTTTGACATTTTCCCAAATTTACCGATCTTTTCCAAAACTTTCTGCGGGCTTTCAATGCACTATTCCTGGGTTGATTTTAAACATTTTCGACCATTTTTGACATTTTCCCAAATTTACCGATCTTTTCCAAAACTTTCTGCGGGCTTTCAATGCACTATTCCTGGGTTGATTTTAAACATTTTCGACCATTTTTGACATTTTCCCAAATTTACCGATCTTTTCCAAAACTTTCTGCGGGCTTTCAATGCACTATTCCTGGGTTGATTTTAAACATTTTCGACCATTTTTGACATTTTCCCAAATTTACCGATCTTTTCCAAAACTTTCTGCGGGCTTTCAATGCACTATTCCTGGGTTGATTTTAAACATTTTCGACCATTTTTGACATTTTCCCAAATTTACCGATCTTTTCCAAAACTTTCTGCGGGCTTTCAATGCACTATTTCTGGGTTGATTTTAACCATTTTCGACCATGTTTAACATTTTTCCAACTTTTTCCACATGTTCCAATGTACGCACTGGGCCGCTATGGAACCCGCAGAACTCTGCCACACTGTGGACATTTTTTTTACTGCAATTAGGGTCAAATTGCCGGGTCAAAAGTGTCATTTCTTCGGGTAAATCACCCTCCTGGGCCCGGTTTTAATGTTTAAAAAGGTCAAATATTTGTATTAAATATATAATATTTGTATTTGATCGATGAGTGCTGATTTAAAACCAATTTTAGTGCATTTTGGGCACTTTTGAGAATGGTCGTATGTCGTCGTATTTGGTCGCGCCGACGTTTATGGCTGTCTTTTACCCAGGAAAATCACCTCCAGTGCCCGATATTCATGTCTGCACTTTGCCTGGGTTGACCCCAACCCAACCCCTAACTCTAACCCAAACCCAAACCCAAACCCATCTGTGGAGCCCTGTACGCTGCCTAGAGCTAAATAACGTTTTAAAAATTAAAAAAAAAAAAAAAAAAATTCTACCCCTGGTAGACCCAAAAAAAATTTCTAGCGCTGGTAGACCCAGAAAAAATTTCTGCGGTCTTTCGATGCACTATTCCTGGGTTGATTTTAAACATTTTCGACCATTTTTGACATTTTCCCAAATTTACCGATCTTTTCCTAAACTTTCTGCGGGCTTTCAATGCACTATTCCTGGGTTGATTTTAAACATTTTTGACCATTTTTGACATTTTCCCAAATTTACCGATCTTTTCCAAAACTTTCTGCGGGCTTTCAATGCACTATTCCTGGGTTGATTTTAAACATTTTCGACCATTTTTGACATTTTCCCAAATATACCGATCTTTTCCAAAACTTTCTGCGGGCTTTCAATGCACTATTCCTGGGTTGATTTTAAACATTTTTGACCATTTTTGACATTTTCCCAAATTTACCGATCTTTTCCAAAACTTTCTGCGGGCTTTCAATGCACTATTCCTGGGTTGATTTTAAACATTTTCGACCATTTTTGACATTTTCCCAAATTTACCGATCTTTTCCAAAACTTTCTGCGGGCTTTCAATGCACTATTCCTGGGTTGATTTTAAACATTTTCGACCATTTTTGACATTTTCCCAAATTTACCGATCTTTTCCAAAACTTTCTGCGGGCTTTCAATGCACTATTCCTGGGTTGATTTTAAACATTTTCGACCATTTTTGACATTTTCCCAAATTTACCGATCTTTTCCAAAACTTTCTGCGGGCTTTCAATGCACTATTCCTGGGTTGATTTTAAACATTTTCGACCATTTTTGACATTTTCCCAAATTTACCGATCTTTTCCAAAACTTTCTGCGGGCTTTCAATGCAATATTCCTGGGTTGATTTTAAACATTTTCGACCATTTTTGACATTTTCCCAAATTTACCGATCTTTTCCAAAACTTTCTGCGGGCTTTCAATGCACTATTCCTGGGTTGATTTTAAACATTTTTGACCATTTTTGACATTTTCCCAAATTTACCGATCTTTTCCAAAACTTTCTGCGGGCTTTCAATGCACTATTCCTGGGTTGATTTTAAACATTTTCGACCATTTTTGACATTTTCCCAAATTTACCGATCTTTTCCAAAACTTTCTGCGGGCTTTCAATGCACTATTCCTGGGTTGATTTTAAACATTTTCGACCATTTTTGACATTTTCCCAAATTTACCGATCTTTTCCAAAACTTTCTGCGGGCTTTCAATGCACTATTCCTGGGTTGATTTTAAACATTTTTGACCATTTTTGACATTTTCCCAAATTTACCGATCTTTTCCAAAACTTTCTGCGGGCTTTCAATGCACTATTCCTGGGTTGATTTTAAACATTTTTGACCATTTTTGACATTTTCCCAAATTTACCGATCTTTTCCAAAACTTTCTGCGGGCTTTCAATGCACTATTCCTGGGTTGATTTTAAACATTTTCGACCATTTTTGACATTTTCCCAAATTTACCGATCTTTTCCAAAACTTTCTGCGGGCTTTCGGTGCACTATTCCTGGGTTGATTTTAAACATTTTCGACCATTTTTGACATTTTCCCAAATTTACCGATCTTTTTCCAAAACTTTCTGCGGGCTTTCGATGCACTATTATCGACAGATACCAGGTTTCATCGTCGAGCTCCGTATATTTTTCGAGTTTCAGCACTTTTAAAATCGGCGGGGGTTCGCCCCGAGTCGATCCGAGAATAGTGCACCGTGAGCGGATTGGGTCGGCTGATGCCCCGCTGAATTTCTGAGCTCCAGAAATTTTTCTAAGTCCCTCCACACTTAGAAAAAAAACGCTTAAATTTAAGCGGATTTTTTCTAAGTCCCTCCACACTTAGAAAAAAAACGCTTAAATTTAAGCGGATTTTTTCTAAGTCCCTCCACACTTAGAAAAAAAACGCTTAAATTTAAGCGGATTTTTTCTAAGTCCCTCCACACTTAGAAAAAAAACGCTTAAATTTAAGCGGATTTTTTCTAAGTCCCTCCACACTTAGAAAAAAAACGCTTAAATTTAAGCGGATTTTTTCTAAGTCCCTCCACACTTAGAAAAAAAACGCTTAAATTTAAGCGGATTTTTTCTAAGTCCCTCCACACTTAGAAAAAAAACGCTTAAATTTAAATTTACCGATCTTTTCCAAAACTTTCTGCGGGCTTTCGGTGCACTATTCCTGGGTTGATTTTAAACATTTTCGACCATTTTTGACATTTTCCCAAATTTACCGATCTTTTCCAAAACTTTCTGCGGGCTTTCAATGCACTATTCCTGGGTTGATTTTAAACATTTTTGACCATTTTTGACATTTTCCCAAATTTACCGATCTTTTCCAAAACTTTCTGCGGGCTTTCAATGCACTATTCCTGGGTTGATTTTAAACATTTTCGACCATTTTTGACATTTTCCCAAATTTACCGATCTTTTCCAAAACTTTCTGCGGGCTTTCAATGCACTATTCCTGGGTTGATTTTAAACATTTTCGACCATTTTTGACATTTTCCCAAATTTACCGATCTTTTCCAAAACTTTCTGCGGGCTTTCAATGCACTATTCCTGGGTTGATTTTAAACATTTTCGACCATTTTTGACATTTTCCCAAATTTACCGATCTTTTCCAAAACTTTCTGCGGGCTTTCAATGCACTATTTCTGGGTTGATTTTAACCATTTTCGACCATGTTTAACATTTTTCCAACTTTTTCCACATGTTCCAATGTACGCACTGGGCCGCTATGGAACCCGCAGAACTCTGCCACACTGTGGACATTTTTTTTTACTGCAATTAGGGTCAAATTGCCGGGTCAAAAGTGTCATTTCTTCGGGTAAATCACCCTCCTGGGCCCGGTTTTAATGTTTAAAAAGGTCAAATATTTGTATTAAATATATAATATTTGTATTTGATCGATGAGTGCTGATTTAAAACCAATTTTAGTGCATTTTGGGCACTTTTGAGAATGGTCGTATGTCGTCGTATTTGGTCGCGCCGACGTTTATGGCTGTCTTTTACCCAGGAAAATCACCTCCAGTGCCCGATATTCATGTCTGCACTTTGCCTGGGTTGACCCCAACCCAACCCCTAACTCTAACCCAAACCCAAACCCAAACCCATCTGTGGAGCCCTGTACGCCGCCTAGAGCTAAATAACGTTTTAAAAATTAAAAAAAAAAAAAAAATTCTACCCCTGGTAGACCCAAAAAAAATTTCTAGCGCTGGTAGACCCAGAAAAAATTTCTGCGGTCTTTCGATGCACTATTCCTGGGTTAATTTTAAACATTTTCGACCATTTTTGACATTTTCCCAAATATACCGATCTTTTCCAAAACTTTCTGCGGGCTTTCAATGCACTATTCCTGGGTTGATTTTAAACATTTTTGACCATTTTTGACATTTTCCCAAATTTACCGATCTTTTCCAAAACTTTCTGCGGGCTTTCAATGCACTATCCTGGGTTGATTTTAAACATTTTCGACCATTTTTGACATTTTCCCAAATTTACCGATCTTTTCCAAAACTTTCTGAGGGCTTTCAATGCACTATTCCTGGGTTGATTTTAAACATTTTCGACCATTTTTGACATTTTCCCAAATTTACCGATCTTTTCCAAAACTTTCTGCGGGCTTTCAATGCACTATTCCTGGGTTGATTTTAAACATTTTCGACCATTTTTGACATTTTCCCAAATTTACCGATCTTTTCCAAAACTTTCTGCGGGCTTTCAATGCACTATTCCTGGGTTGATTTTAAACATTTTCGACCATTTTTGACATTTTCCCAAATTTACCGATCTTTTCCAAAACTTTCTGCGGGCTTTCAATGCACTATTCCTGGGTTGATTTTAAACATTTTCGACCATTTTTGACATTTTCCCAAATTTACCGATCTTTTCCAAAACTTTCTGCGGGCTTTCAATGCACTATTCCTGGGTTGATTTTAAACATTTTTGACCATTTTTGACATTTTCCCAAATTTACCGATCTTTTCCAAAACTTTCTGCGGGCTTTCAATGCACTATTCCTGGGTTGATTTTAAACATTTTCGACCATTTTTGACATTTTCCCAAATTTACCGATCTTTTCCAAAACTTTCTGCGGGCTTTCAATGCACTATTCCTGGGTTGATTTTAAACATTTTCGACCATTTTTGACATTTTCCCAAATATACCGATCTTTTCCAAAACTTTCTGCGGGCTTTCAATGCACTATTCCTGGGTTGATTTTAAACATTTTTGACCATTTTTGACATTTTCCCAAATTTACCGATCTTTTCCAAAACTTTCTGCGGGCTTTCAATGCACTATTCCTGGGTTGATTTTAAACATTTTCGACCATTTTTGACATTTTCCCAAATTTACCGATCTTTTCCAAAACTTTCTGCGGGCTTTCAATGCACTATTCCTGGGTTGATTTTAAACATTTTCGACCATTTTTGACATTTTCCCAAATTTACCGATCTTTTCCAAAACTTTCTGCGGGCTTTCAATGCACTATTCCTGGGTTGATTTTAAACATTTTTGACCATTTTTGACATTTTCCCAAATTTACCGATCTTTTCCAAAACTTTCTGCGGGCTTTCAATGCACTATTCCTGGGTTGATTTTAAACATTTTCGACCATTTTTGACATTTTCCCAAATTTACCGATCTTTTCCAAAACTTTCTGCGGGCTTTCAATGCACTATTCCTGGGTTGATTTTAAACATTTTCGACCATTTTTGACATTTTCCCAAATTTACCGATCTTTTTCCAAAACTTTCTGCGGGCTTTCGATGCACTATTATCGACAGATACCAGGTTTCATCGTCGAGCTCCGTATATTTTTCGAGTTTCAGCACTTTTAAAATCGGCGGGGGTTCGCCCCGAGTCGATCCGAGAATAGTGCACCGTGAGCGGATTGGGTCGGCTGATGTCCCGCTGAATTTCTGAGCTCCAGAAATTTTTCTAAGTCCCTCCACACTTAGAAAAAAAACGCTTAAATTTAAGCGGATTTTTTCTAAGTCCCTCCACACTTAGAAAAAAAACGCTTAAATTTAAGCGGATTTTTTCTAAGTCCCTCCACACTTAGAAAAAAAACGCTTAAATTTAAGCGGATTTTTTCTAAGTCCCTCCACACTTAGAAAAAAAACGCTTAAATTTAAGCGGATTTTTTCTAAGTCCCTCCACACTTAGAAAAAAAACGCTTAAATTTAAGCGGATTTTTTCTAAGTCCCTCCACACTTAGAAAAAAAACGCTTAAATTTAAATTTACCGATCTTTTCCAAAACTTTCTGCGGGCTTTCGGTGCACTATTCCTGGGTTGATTTTAAACATTTTCGACCATTTTTGACATTTTCCCAAATTTACCGATCTTTTCCAAAACTTTCTGCGGGCTTTCAATGCACTATTCCTGGGTTGATTTTAAACATTTTTGACCATTTTTGACATTTTCCCAAATTTACCGATCTTTTCCAAAACTTTCTGCGGGCTTTCAATGCACTATTCCTGGGTTGATTTTAAACATTTTCGACCATTTTTGACATTTTCCCAAATTTACCGATCTTTTCCAAAACTTTCTGCGGGCTTTCAATGCACTATTCCTGGGTTGATTTTAAACATTTTTGACCATTTTTGACATTTTCCCAAATTTACCGATCTTTTCCAAAACTTTCTGCGGGCTTTCAATGCACTATTCCTGGGTTGATTTTAAACATTTTCGACCATTTTTGACATTTTCCCAAATTTACCGATCTTTTCCAAAACTTTCTGCGGGCTTTCAATGCACTATTCCTGGGTTGATTTTAAACATTTTCGACCATTTTTGACATTTTCCCAAATTTACCGATCTTTTCCAAAACTTTCTGCGGGCTTTCAATGCACTATTTCTGGGTTGATTTTAACCATTTTCGACCATTTTTAACATTTTTCCAACTTTTTCCACATGTTCCAATGTACGCACTGGGCCGCTATGGAACCCGCAGAACTCTGCCACACTGTGGACATTTTTTTTTACTGCAATTAGGGTGAAATTGCCGGGTCAAAAGTGTCATTTCTTCGGGTAAATCACCCTCCTGGGCCCGGTTTTAATGTTTAAAAAGGTCAAATATTTGTATTAAATATATAATATTTGTATTTGATCGATGAGTGCTGATTTAAAACCAATTTTAGTGCATTTTGGGCACTTTTGAGAATGGTCGTATGTCGTCGTATTTGGTCGCGCCGACGTTTATGGCTGTCTTTTACCCAGGAAAATCACCTCCAGTGCCCGATATTCATGTCTGCACTTTGCCTGGGTTGACCCCAACCCAACCCCTAACTCTAACCCAAACCCAAACCCAAACCCATCTGTGGAGCCCTGTACGCCGCCTAGAGCTAAATAACGTTTTAAAAATTTAAAAAAAAAAAAAAAAAATTCTACCCCTGGTAGACCCAAAAAAAATTTCTAGCGCTGGTAGACCCAGAAAAAATTTCTGCGGTCTTTCGATGCACTATTCCTGGGTTAATTTTAAACATTTTCGACCATTTTTGACATTTTCCCAAATTTACCAATCTTTTCCAAAACTTTCTGCGGGCTTTCAATGCACTATTCCTGGGTTGATTTTAAACATTTTCGACCATTTTTGACATTTTCCCAAATTTACCGATCTTTTCCAAAACTTTCTGCGGGCTTTCAATGCACTATTCCTGGGTTGATTTTAAACATTTTTGACCATTTTTGACATTTTCCCAAATTTACCGATCTTTTCCAAAACTTTCTGCGGGCTTTCAATGCACTATTCCTGGGTTGATTTTAAACATTTTCGACCATTTTTGACATTTTCCCAAATTTACCGATCTTTTCCAAAACTTTCTGCGGGCTTTCGGTGCACTATTCCTGGGTTGATTTTAAACATTTTCGACCATTTTTGACATTTTCCCAAATTTACCGATCTTTTTCCAAAACTTTCTGCGGGCTTTCGATGCACTATTATCGACAGATACCAGGTTTCATCGTCGAGCTCCGTATATTTTCGAGTTTCAGCACTTTTAAAATCGGCGGGGGTTCGCCCCGAGTCGATCCGAGAATAGTGCACCGTGAGCGGATTGGGTCGGCTGATGCCCCGCTGAATTTCTGAGCTCCAGAAATTTTTCTAAGTCCCTCCACACTTAGAAAAAAAACGCTTAAATTTAAGCGGATTTTTTCTAAGTCCCTCCACACTTAGAAAAAAAAACGCTTAAATTTAAGCGGATTTTTTCTAAGTCCCTCCACACTTAGAAAAAAAACGCTTAAATTTAAGCGGATTTTTTCTAAGTCCCTCCACACTTAGAAAAAAAACGCTTAAATTTAAATTTACCGATCTTTTCCAAAACTTTCTGCGGGCTTTCGGTGCACTATTCCTGGGTTGATTTTAAACATTTTCGACCATTTTTGACATTTTCCCAAATTTACCGATCTTTTCCAAAACTTTCTGCGGGCTTTCAATGCACTATTCCTGGGTTGATTTTAAACATTTTTGACCATTTTTGACATTTTCCCAAATTTACCGATCTTTTCCAAAACTTTCTGCGGGCTTTCAATGCACTATTCCTGGGTTGATTTTAAACATTTTCGACCATTTTTGACATTTTCCCAAATTTACCGATCTTTTCCAAAACTTTCTGCGGGCTTTCAATGCACTATTCCTGGGTTGATTTTAAACATTTTTGACCATTTTTGACATTTTCCCAAATTTACCGATCTTTTCCAAAACTTTCTGCGGGCTTTCAATGCACTATTCCTGGGTTGAATTTAAACATTTTTGACCATTTTTGACATTTTCCCAAATTTACCCATCTTTTCCAAAACTTTCTGCGGGCTTTCAATGCACTATTCCTGGGTTGATTTTAAACATTTTTGACCATTTTTGACATTTTCCCAAATTTACCGATCTTTTCCAAAACTTTCTGCGGGCTTTCAATGCACTATTCCTGGGTTGATTTTAAACATTTTCGACCATTTTTGACATTTTCCCAAATTTACCGATCTTTTCCAAAACTTTCTGCGGGCTTTCAATGCACTATTTCTGGGTTGAGTTTAACCATTTTCGACCATGTTTAACATTTTTCCAACTTTTTCCACATGTTCCAATGTACGCACTGGGCCGCTATGGAACCCGCAGAACTCTGCCACACTGTGGACATTTTTTTTACTGCAATTAGGGTCAAATTGCCGGGTCAAAAGTGTCATTTCTTCGGGTAAATCACCCTCCTGGGCCCGGTTTTAATGTTTAAAAAGGTCAAATATTTGTATTAAATATATAATATTTGTATTTGATCGATGAGTGCTGATTTAAAACCAATTTTACTGCATTTTGGGCACTTTTGAGAATGGTCGTATGTCGTCGTATTTGGTCGCGCCGACGTTTATGGCTGTCTTTTACCCAGGAAAATCACCTCCAGTGCCCGATATTCATGTCTGCACTTTGCCTGGGTTGACCCCAACCCAACCCCTAACTCTAACCCAAACCCAAACCCAAACCCATCTGTGGAGCCCTGTACGCCGCCTAGAGCTAAATAACGTTTTAAAAATTAAAAAAAAAAAAAAAAAAATTCTACCCCTGGTAGACCCAAAAAAAAATTCTAGCGCTGGTAGACCCAGAAAAAATTTCTGCGGTCTTTCGATGCACTATTCCTGGGTTGATTTTAAACATTTTCGACCATTTTTGACATTTTCCCAAATTTACCGATCTTTTCCTAAACTTTCTGCGGGCTTTCAATGCACTATTCCTGGGTTGATTTTAAACATTTTTGACCATTTTTGACATTTTCCCAAATTTACCGATCTTTTCCAAAACTTTCTGCGGGCTTTCAATGCACTATTCCTGGGTTGATTTTAAACATTTTTGACCATTTTTGACATTTTCCCAAATTTACCGATCTTTTCCAAAACTTTCTGCGGGCTTTCAATGCACTATTCCTGGGTTGATTTTAAACATTTTTGACCATTTTTGACATTTTCCCAAATTTACCGATCTTTTCCAAAACTTTCTGCGGGCTTTCAATGCACTATTCCTGGGTTGATTTTAAACATTTTCGACCATTTTTGACATTTTCCCAAATTTACCGATCTTTTCCAAAACTTTCTGCGGGCTTTCAATGCACTATTCCTGGGTTGATTTTAAACATTTTCGACCATTTTTGACATTTTCCCAAATTTACCGATCTTTTCCAAAACTTTCTGCGGGCTTTCAATGCACTATTCCTGGGTTGATTTTAAACATTTTCGACCATTTTTGACATTTTCCCAAATTTACCGATCTTTTCCAAAACTTTCTGCGGGCTTTCAATGCAATATTCCTGGGTTGATTTTAAACATTTTCGACCATTTTTGACATTTTCCCAAATTTACCGATCTTTTCCAAAACTTTCTGCGGGCTTTCAATGCACTATTCCTGGGTTGATTTTAAACATTTTTGACCATTTTTGACATTTTCCCAAATTTACCGATCTTTTCCAAAACTTTCTGCGGGCTTTCAATGCACTATTCCTGGGTTGATTTTAAACATTTTCGACCATTTTTGACATTTTCCCAAATTTACCGATCTTTTCCAAAACTTTCTGCGGGCTTTCAATGCACTATTCCTGGGTTGATTTTAAACATTTTCGACCATTTTTGACATTTTCCCAAATTTACCGATCTTTTCCAAAACTTTCTGCGGGCTTTCAATGCACTATTCCTGGGTTGATTTTAAACATTTTTGACCATTTTTGACATTTTCCCAAATTTACCGATCTTTTCCAAAACTTTCTGCGGGCTTTCAATGCACTATTCCTGGGTTGATTTTAAACATTTTCGACCATTTTTGACATTTTCCCAAATTTACCGATCTTTTCCAAAACTTTCTGCGGGCTTTCGGTGCACTATTCCTGGGTTGATTTTAAACATTTTCGACCATTTTTGACATTTTCCCAAATTTACCGATCTTTTTCCAAAACTTTCTGCGGGCTTTCGATGCACTATTATCGACAGATACCAGGTTTCATCGTCGAGCTCCGTATATTTTTCGAGTTTCAGCACTTTTAAAATCGGCGGGGGTTCGCCCCGAGTCGATCCGAGAATAGTGCACCGTGAGCGGATTGGGTCGGCTGATGCCCCGCTGAATTTCTGAGCTCCAGAAATTTTTCTAAGTCCCTCCACACTTAGAAAAAAAACGCTTAAATTTAAGCGGATTTTTTCTAAGTCCCTCCACACTTAGAAAAAAAACGCTTAAATTTAAGCGGATTTTTTCTAAGTCCCTCCACACTTAGAAAAAAAACGCTTAAATTTAAGCGGATTTTTTCTAAGTCCCTCCACACTTAGAAAAAAAACGCTTAAATTTAAGCGGATTTTTTCTAAGTCCCTCCACACTTAGAAAAAAAACGCTTAAATTTAAATTTACCGATCTTTTCCAAAACTTTCTGCGGGCTTTCAATGCACTATTCCTGGGTTGATTTTTAACATTTTCGACCATTTTTGACATTTTCCCAAATATACCGATCTTTTCCAAAACTTTCTGCGGGCTTTCAATGCACTATTCCTGGGTTGATTTTAAACATTTTTGACCATTTTTGACATTTTCCCAAATTTACCGATCTTTTCCAAAACTTTCTGCGGGCTTTCATTGCACTATTCCTGGGTTGATTTTAAACATTTTCGACCATTTTTGACATTTTCCCAAATTTACCGATCTTTTCCAAAACTTTCTGCGGGCTTTCAATGCACTATTCCTGGGTTGATTTTAAACATTTTCGACCATTTTTGACATTTTCCCAAATTTACCGATCTTTTCCAAAACTTTCTGCGGGCTTTCAATGCACTATTCCTGGGTTGATTTTAAACATTTTCGACCATTTTTGACATTTTCCCAAATTTACCGATCTTTTCCAAAACTTTCTGCGGGCTTTCAATGCACTATTCCTGGGTTGATTTTAAACATTTTCGACCATTTTTGACATTTTCCCAAATTTACCGATCTTTTCCAAAACTTTCTGCGGGCTTTCAATGCACTATTCCTGGGTTGATTTTAAACATTTTCGACCATTTTTGACATTTTCCCAAATTTACCGATCTTTTCCAAAACTTTCTGCGGGCTTTCAATGCACTATTTCTGGGTTGATTTTAACCATTTTCGACCATGTTTAACATTTTTCCAACTTTTTCCACATGTTCCAATGTACGCACTGGGCCGCTATGGAACCCGCAGAACTCTGCCACACTGTGGACATTTTTTTTTACTGCAATTAGGGTCAAATTGCCGGGTCAAAAGTGTCATTTCTTCGGGTAAATCACCCTCCTGGGCCCGGTTTTAATGTTTAAAAAGGTCAAATATTTGTATTAAATATATAATATTTGTATTTGATCGATGAGTGCTGATTTAAAACCAATTTTAGTGCATTTTGGGCACTTTTGAGAATGGTCGTATGTCGTCGTATTTGGTCGCGCCGACGTTTATGGCTGTCTTTTACCCAGGAAAATCACCTCCAGTGCCCGATATTCATGTCTGCACTTTGCCTGGGTTGACCCCAACCCAACCCCTAACTCTAACCCAAACCCAAACCCAAACCCATCTGTGGAGCCCTGTACGCCGCCTAGAGCTAAATAACGTTTTAAAAATTAAAAAAAAAAAAAAAAATTCTACCCCTGGTAGACCCAAAAAAAATTTCTAGCGCTGGTAGACCCAGAAAAAATTTCTGCGGTCTTTCGATGCACTATTCCTGGGTTAATTTTAAACATTTTCGACCATTTTTGACATTTTCCCAAATATACCGATCTTTTCCAAAACTTTCTGCGGGCTTTCAATGCACTATTCCTGGGTTGATTTTAAACATTTTTGACCATTTTTGACATTTTCCCAAATTTACCGATCTTTTCCAAAACTTTCTGCGGGCTTTCAATGCACTATTCCTGGGTTGATTTTAAACATTTTCGACCATTTTTGACATTTTCCCAAATTTACCGATCTTTTCCAAAACTTTCTGAGGGCTTTCAATGCACTATTCCTGGGTTGATTTTAAACATTTTCGACCATTTTTGACATTTTCCCAAATTTACCGATCTTTTCCAAAACTTTCTGCGGGCTTTCAATGCACTATTCCTGGGTTGATTTTAAACATTTTCGACCATTTTTGACATTTTCCCAAATTTACCGATCTTTTCCAAAACTTTCTGCGGGCTTTCAATGCACTATTCCTGGGTTGATTTTAAACATTTTCGACCATTTTTGACATTTTCCCAAATTTACCGATCTTTTCCAAAACTTTCTGCGGGCTTTCAATGCACTATTCCTGGGTTGATTTTAAACATTTTCGACCATTTTTGACATTTTCCCAAATTTACCGATCTTTTCCAAAACTTTCTGCGGGCTTTCAATGCACTATTCCTGGGTTGATTTTAAACATTTTCGACCATTTTTGACATTTTCCCAAATTTACCGATCTTTTCCAAAACTTTCTGCGGGCTTTCAATGCACTATTCCTGGGTTGATTTTAAACATTTTTGACCATTTTTGACATTTTCCCAAATTTACCGATCTTTTCCAAAACTTTCTGCGGGCTTTCAATGCACTATTCCTGGGTTGATTTTAAACATTTTCGACCATTTTTGACATTTTCCCAAATATACCGATCTTTTCCAAAACTTTCTGCGGGCTTTCAATGCACTATTCCTGGGTTGATTTTAAACATTTTTGACCATTTTTGACATTTTCCCAAATTTACCGATCTTTTCCAAAACTTTCTGCGGGCTTTCAATGCACTATTCCTGGGTTGATTTTAAACATTTTCGACCATTTTTGACATTTTCCCAAATTTACCGATCTTTTCCAAAACTTTCTGCGGGCTTTCAATGCACTATTCCTGGGTTGATTTTAAACATTTTCGACCATTTTTGACATTTTCCCAAATTTACCGATCTTTTCCAAAACTTTCTGCGGGCTTTCAATGCACTATTCCTGGGTTGATTTTAAACATTTTCGACCATTTTTGACATTTTCCCAAATATACCGATCTTTTCCAAAACTTTCTGCGGGCTTTCAATGCACTATTCCTGGGTTGATTTTAAACATTTTTGACCATTTTTGACATTTTCCCAAATTTACCGATCTTTTCCAAAACTTTCTGCGGGCTTTCAATGCACTATTCCTGGGTTGATTTTAAACATTTTCGACCATTTTTGACATTTTCCCAAATTTACCGATCTTTTCCAAAACTTTCTGCGGGCTTTCAATGCACTATTCCTGGGTTGATTTTAAACATTTTCGACCATTTTTGACATTTTCCCAAATTTACCGATCTTTTCCAAAACTTTCTGCGGGCTTTCAATGCACTATTCCTGGGTTGATTTTAAACATTTTCGACCATTTTTGACATTTTCCCAAATTTACCGATCTTTTCCAAAACTTTCTGCGGGCTTTCAATGCACTATTCCTGGGTTGATTTTAAACATTTTCGACCATTTTTGACATTTTCCCAAATTTACCGATCTTTTCCAAAACTTTCTGCGGGCTTTCAATGCACTATTCCTGGGTTGATTTTAAACATTTTCGACCATTTTTGACATTTTCCCAAATTTACCGATCTTTTCCAAAACTTTCTGCGGGCTTTCAATGCACTATTTCTGGGTTGATTTTAACCATTTTCGACCATGTTTAACATTTTTCCAACTTTTTCCACATGTTCCAATGTACGCACTGGGCCGCTATGGAACCCGCAGAACTCTGCCACACTGTGGACATTTTTTTTTACTGCAATTAGGGTCAAATTGCCGGGTCAAAAGTGTCATTTCTTCGGGTAAATCACCCTCCTGGGCCCGGTTTTAATGTTTAAAAAGGTCAAATATTTGTATTAAATATATAATATTTGTATTTGATCGATGAGTGCTGATTTAAAACCAATTTTAGTGCATTTTGGGCACTTTTGAGAATGGTCGTATGTCGTCGTATTTGGTCGCGCCGACGTTTATGGCTGTCTTTTACCCAGGAAAATCACCTCCAGTGCCCGATATTCATGTCTGCACTTTGCCTGGGTTGACCCCAACCCAACCCCTAACTCTAACCCAAACCCAAACCCAAACCCATCTGTGGAGCCCTGTACGCCGCCTAGAGCTAAATAACGTTTTAAAAATTAAAAAAAAAAAAAAAAATTCTACCCCTGGTAGACCCAAAAAAAATTTCTAGCGCTGGTAGACCCAGAAAAAATTTCTGCGGTCTTTCGATGCACTATTCCTGGGTTAATTTTAAACATTTTCGACCATTTTTGACATTTTCCCAAATATACCGATCTTTTCCAAAACTTTCTGCGGGCTTTCAATGCACTATTCCTGGGTTGATTTTAAACATTTTTGACCATTTTTGACATTTTCCCAAATTTACCGATCTTTTCCAAAACTTTCTGCGGGCTTTCAATGCACTATTCCTGGGTTGATTTTAAACATTTTCGACCATTTTTGACATTTTCCCAAATTTACCGATCTTTTCCAAAACTTTCTGAGGGCTTTCAATGCACTATTCCTGGGTTGATTTTAAACATTTTCGACCATTTTTGACATTTTCCCAAATTTACCGATCTTTTCCAAAACTTTCTGCGGGCTTTCAATGCACTATTCCTGGGTTGATTTTAAACATTTTCGACCATTTTTGACATTTTCCCAAATTTACCGATCTTTTCCAAAACTTTCTGCGGGCTTTCAATGCACTATTCCTGGGTTGATTTTAAACATTTTCGACCATTTTTGACATTTTCCCAAATTTACCGATCTTTTCCAAAACTTTCTGCGGGCTTTCAATGCACTATTCCTGGGTTGATTTTAAACATTTTCGACCATTTTTGACATTTTCCCAAATTTACCGATCTTTTCCAAAACTTTCTGCGGGCTTTCAATGCACTATTCCTGGGTTGATTTTAAACATTTTTGACCATTTTTGACATTTTCCCAAATTTACCGATCTTTTCCAAAACTTTCTGCGGGCTTTCAATGCACTATTCCTGGGTTGATTTTAAACATTTTCGACCATTTTTGACATTTTCCCAAATTTACCGATCTTTTCCAAAACTTTCTGCGGGCTTTCAATGCACTATTCCTGGGTTGATTTTAAACATTTTCGACCATTTTTGACATTTTCCCAAATATACCGATCTTTTCCAAAACTTTCTGCGGGCTTTCAATGCACTATTCCTGGGTTGATTTTAAACATTTTTGACCATTTTTGACATTTTCCCAAATTTACCGATCTTTTCCAAAACTTTCTGCGGGCTTTCAATGCACTATTCCTGGGTTGATTTTAAACATTTTCGACCATTTTTGACATTTTCCCAAATTTACCGATCTTTTCCAAAACTTTCTGCGGGCTTTCAATGCACTATTCCTGGGTTGATTTTAAACATTTTCGACCATTTTTGACATTTTCCCAAATTTACCGATCTTTTCCAAAACTTTCTGCGGGCTTTCAATGCACTATTCCTGGGTTGATTTTAAACATTTTCGACCATTTTTGACATTTTCCCAAATTTACCGATCTTTTCCAAAACTTTCTGCGGGCTTTCAATGCACTATTCCTGGGTTGATTTTAAACATTTTCGACCATTTTTGACATTTTCCCAAATTTACCGATCTTTTCCAAAACTTTCTGCGGGCTTTCAATGCACTATTCCTGGGTTGATTTTAAACATTTTCGACCATTTTTGACATTTTCCCAAATTTACCGATCTTTTCCAAAACTTTCTGCGGGCTTTCAATGCACTATTCCTGGGTTGATTTTAAACATTTTCGACCATTTTTGACATTTTCCCAAATTTACCGATCTTTTCCAAAACTTTCTGCGGGCTTTCAATGCACTATTCCTGGGTTGATTTTAAACATTTTTGACCATTTTTGACATTTTCCCAAATTTACCGATCTTTTCCAAAACTTTCTGCGGGCTTTCAATGCACTATTCCTGGGTTGATTTTAAACATTTTCGACCATTTTTGACATTTTCCCAAATATACCGATCTTTTCCAAAACTTTCTGCGGGCTTTCAATGCACTATTCCTGGGTTGATTTTAAACATTTTTGACCATTTTTGACATTTTCCCAAATTTACCGATCTTTTCCAAAACTTTCTGCGGGCTTTCAATGCACTATTCCTGGGTTGATTTTAAACATTTTCGACCATTTTTGACATTTTCCCAAATTTACCGATCTTTTCCAAAACTTTCTGCGGGCTTTCAATGCACTATTCCTGGGTTGATTTTAAACATTTTCGACCATTTTTGACATTTTCCCAAATTTACCGATCTTTTCCAAAACTTTCTGCGGGCTTTCAATGCACTATTCCTGGGTTGATTTTTAACATTTTCGACCATTTTTGACATTTTCCCAAATATACCGATCTTTTCCAAAACTTTCTGCGGGCTTTCAATGCACTATTCCTGGGTTGATTTTAAACATTTTTGACCATTTTTGACATTTTCCCAAATTTACCGATCTTTTCCAAAACTTTCTGCGGGCTTTCAATGCACTATTCCTGGGTTGATTTTAAACATTTTCGACCATTTTTGACATTTTCCCAAATTTACCGATCTTTTCCAAAACTTTCTGCGGGCTTTCAATGCACTATTCCTGGGTTGATTTTAAACATTTTCGACCATTTTTGACATTTTCCCAAATTTACCGATCTTTTCCAAAACTTTCTGCGGGCTTTCAATGCACTATTCCTGGGTTGATTTTAAACATTTTCGACCATTTTTGACATTTTCCCAAATTTACCGATCTTTTCCAAAACTTTCTGCGGGCTTTCAATGCACTATTTCTGGGTTGATTTTAACCATTTTCGACCATGTTTAACATTTTTCCAACTTTTTCCACATGTTCCAATGTACGCACTGGGCCGCTATGGAACCCGCAGAACTCTGCCACACTGTGGACATTTTTTTTTACTGCAATTAGGGTCAAATTGCCGGGTCAAAAGTGTCATTTCTTCGGGTAAATCACCCTCCTGGGCCCGGTTTTAATGTTTAAAAAGGTCAAATATTTGTATTAAATATATAATATTTGTATTTGATCGATGAGTGCTGATTTAAAACCAATTTTAGTGCATTTTGGGCACTTTTGAGAATGGTCGTATGTCGTCGTATTTGGTCGCGCCGACGTTTATGGCTGTCTTTTACCCAGGAAAATCACCTCCAGTGCCCGATATTCATGTCTGCACTTTGCCTGGGTTGACCCCAACCCAACCCCTAACTCTAACCCAAACCCAAACCCAAACCCATCTGTGGAGCCCTGTACGCCGCCTAGAGCTAAATAACGTTTTAAAAATTAAAAAAAAAAAAAAAAAAATTCTACCCCTGGTAGACCCAAAAAAAATTTCTAGCGCTGGTAGACCCAGAAAAAATTTCTGCGGTCTTTCGATGCACTATTCCTGGGTTGATTTTAAACATTTTCGACCATTTTTGACATTTTCCCAAATTTACCGATCTTTTCCTAAACTTTCTGCGGGCTTTCAATGCACTATTCCTGGGTTGATTTTAAACATTTTTGACCATTTTTGACATTTTCCCAAATTTACCGATCTTTTCCAAAACTTTCTGCGGGCTTTCAATGCACTATTCCTGGGTTGATTTTAAACATTTTCGACCATTTTTGACATTTTCCCAAATATACCGATCTTTTCCAAAACTTTCTGCGGGCTTTCAATGCACTATTCCTGGGTTGATTTTAAACATTTTTGACCATTTTTGACATTTTCCCAAATTTACCGATCTTTTCCAAAACTTTCTGCGGGCTTTCAATGCACTATTCCTGGGTTGATTTTAAACATTTTCGACCATTTTTGACATTTTCCCAAATTTACCGATCTTTTCCAAAACTTTCTGCGGGCTTTCAATGCACTATTCCTGGGTTGATTTTAAACATTTTCGACCATTTTTGACATTTTCCCAAATTTACCGATCTTTTCCAAAACTTTCTGCGGGCTTTCAATGCACTATTCCTGGGTTGATTTTAAACATTTTCGACCATTTTTGACATTTTCCCAAATTTACCGATCTTTTCCAAAACTTTCTGCGGGCTTTCAATGCACTATTCCTGGGTTGATTTTAAACATTTTCGACCATTTTTGACATTTTCCCAAATTTACCGATCTTTTCCAAAACTTTCTGCGGGCTTTCAATGCAATATTCCTGGGTTGATTTTAAACATTTTCGACCATTTTTGACATTTTCCCAAATTTACCGATCTTTTCCAAAACTTTCTGCGGGCTTTCAATGCACTATTCCTGGGTTGATTTTAAACATTTTTGACCATTTTTGACATTTTCCCAAATTTACCGATCTTTTCCAAAACTTTCTGCGGGCTTTCAATGCACTATTCCTGGGTTGATTTTAAACATTTTCGACCATTTTTGACATTTTCCCAAATTTACCGATCTTTTCCAAAACTTTCTGCGGGCTTTCAATGCACTATTCCTGGGTTGATTTTAAACATTTTCGACCATTTTTGACATTTTCCCAAATTTACCGATCTTTTCCAAAACTTTCTGCGGGCTTTCAATGCACTATTCCTGGGTTGATTTTAAACATTTTTGACCATTTTTGACATTTTCCCAAATTTACCGATCTTTTCCAAAACTTTCTGCGGGCTTTCAATGCACTATTCCTGGGTTGATTTTAAACATTTTCGACCATTTTTGACATTTTCCCAAATTTACCGATCTTTTCCAAAACTTTCTGCGGGCTTTCGGTGCACTATTCCTGGGTTGATTTTAAACATTTTCGACCATTTTTGACATTTTCCCAAATTTACCGATCTTTTTCCAAAACTTTCTGCGGGCTTTCGATGCACTATTATCGACAGATACCAGGTTTCATCGTCGAGCTCCGTATATTTTTCGAGTTTCAGCACTTTTAAAATCGGCGGGGGTTCGCCCCGAGTCGATCCGAGAATAGTGCACCGTGAGCGGATTGGGTCGGCTGATGCCCCGCTGAATTTCTGAGCTCCAGAAATTTTTCTAAGTCCCTCCACACTTAGAAAAAAAACGCTTAAATTTAAGCGGATTTTTTCTAAGTCCCTCCACACTTAGAAAAAAAACGCTTAAATTTAAATTTACCGATCTTTTCCAAAACTTTCTGCGGGCTTTCGGTGCACTATTCCTGGGTTAATTTTAAACATTTTCGACCATTTTTGACATTTTCCCAAATTTACCGATCTTTTCCAAAACTTTCTGCGGGCTTTCAATGCACTATTTCTGGGTTGATTTTAAACATTTTCGACCATTTTTGACATTTTCCCAAATTTACCGATCTTTTCCAAAACTTTCTGCGGGCTTTCAATGCACTATTCCTGGGTTGATTTTAAACATTTTTGACCATTTTTGACATTTTCCCAAATTTACCGATCTTTTCCAAATCTTTCTGCGGGCTTTCAATGCACTATTCCTGGGTTGATTTTAAACATTTTCGACCATTTTTGACATTTTCCCAAATTTACCGATCTTTTCCAAAACTTTCTGCGGGCTTTCAATGCACTATTTCTGGGTTGATTTTAACCATTTTCGACCATTTTTAACATTTTTCCAACTTTTTCCACATGTTCCAATGTACGCACTGGGCCGCTATGGAACCCGCAGAACTCTGCCACACTGTGGACATTTTTTTTTACTGCAATTAGGGTCAAATTGCCGGGTCAAAAGTGTCATTTCTTCGGGTAAATCACCCTCCTGGGCCCGGTTTTAATGTTTAAAAAGGTCAAATATTTGTATTAAATATATAATATTTGTATTTGATCGATGAGTGCTGATTTAAAACCAATTTTAGTGCATTTTGGGCACTTTTGAGAATGGTCGTATGTCGTCGTATTTGGTCGCGCCGACGTTTATGGCTGTCTTTTACCCAGGAAAATCACCTCCAGTGCCCGATATTCATGTCTGCACTTTGCCTGGGTTGACCCCAACCCAACCCCTAACTCTAACCCAAACCCAAACCCAAACCCATCTGTGGAGCCCTGTACGCCGCCTAGAGCTAAATAACGTTTTAAAAATTAAAAAAAAAAAAAAAAAAATTCTACCCCTGGTAGACCCAAAAAAAAATTCTAGCGCTGGTAGACCCAGAAAAAATTTCTGCGGTCTTTCGATGCACTATTCCTGGGTTGATTTTAAACATTTTCGACCATTTTTGACATTTTCCCAAATTTACCGATCTTTTCCTAAACTTTCTGCGGGCTTTCAATGCACTATTCCTGGGTTGATTTTAAACATTTTTGACCATTTTTGACATTTTCCCAAATTTACCGATCTTTTCCAAAACTTTCTGCGGGCTTTCAATGCACTATTCCTGGGTTGATTTTAAACATTTTTGACCATTTTTGACATTTTCCCAAATTTACCGATCTTTTCCAAAACTTTCTGCGGGCTTTCAATGCACTATTCCTGGGTTGATTTTAAACATTTTCGACCATTTTTGACATTTTCCCAAATATACCGATCTTTTCCAAAACTTTCTGCGGGCTTTCAATGCACTATTCCTGGGTTGATTTTAAACATTTTTGACCATTTTTGACATTTTCCCAAATTTACCGATCTTTTCCAAAACTTTCTGCGGGCTTTCAATGCACTATTCCTGGGTTGATTTTAAACATTTTCGACCATTTTTGACATTTTCCCAAATTTACCGATCTTTTCCAAAACTTTCTGCGGGCTTTCAATGCACTATTCCTGGGTTGATTTTAAACATTTTCGACCATTTTTGACATTTTCCCAAATTTACCGATCTTTTCCAAAACTTTCTGCGGGCTTTCAATGCACTATTCCTGGGTTGATTTTAAACATTTTCGACCATTTTTGACATTTTCCCAAATTTACCGATCTTTTCCAAAACTTTCTGCGGGCTTTCAATGCACTATTCCTGGGTTGATTTTAAACATTTTCGACCATTTTTGACATTTTCCCAAATTTACCGATCTTTTCCAAAACTTTCTGCGGGCTTTCAATGCAATATTCCTGGGTTGATTTTAAACATTTTCGACCATTTTTGACATTTTCCCAAATTTACCGATCTTTTCCAAAACTTTCTGCGGGCTTTCAATGCACTATTCCTGGGTTGATTTTAAACATTTTTGACCATTTTTGACATTTTCCCAAATTTACCGATCTTTTCCAAAACTTTCTGCGGGCTTTCAATGCACTATTCCTGGGTTGATTTTAAACATTTTCGACCATTTTTGACATTTTCCCAAATTTACCGATCTTTTCCAAAACTTTCTGCGGGCTTTCAATGCACTATTCCTGGGTTGATTTTAAACATTTTCGACCATTTTTGACATTTTCCCAAATTTACCGATCTTTTCCAAAACTTTCTGCGGGCTTTCAATGCACTATTCCTGGGTTGATTTTAAACATTTTTGACCATTTTTGACATTTTCCCAAATTTACCGATCTTTTCCAAAACTTTCTGCGGGCTTTCAATGCACTATTCCTGGGTTGATTTTAAACATTTTCGACCATTTTTGACATTTTCCCAAATTTACCGATCTTTTCCAAAACTTTCTGCGGGCTTTCGGTGCACTATTCCTGGGTTGATTTTAAACATTTTCGACCATTTTTGACATTTTCCCAAATTTACCGATCTTTTTCCAAAACTTTCTGCGGGCTTTCGATGCACTATTATCGACAGATACCAGGTTTCATCGTCGAGCTCCGTATATTTTTCGAGTTTCAGCACTTTTAAAATCGGCGGGGGTTCGCCCCGAGTCGATCCGAGAATAGTGCACCGTGAGCGGATTGGGTCGGCTGATGCCCCGCTGAATTTCTGAGCTCCAGAAATTTTTCTAAGTCCCTCCACACTTAGAAAAAAAACGCTTAAATTTAAGCGGATTTTTTCTAAGTCCCTCCACACTTAGAAAAAAAACGCTTAAATTTAAGCGGATTTTTTCTAAGTCCCTCCACACTTAGAAAAAAAACGCTTAAATTTAAGCGGATTTTTTCTAAGTCCCTCCACACTTAGAAAAAAAAACGCTTAAATTTAAGCGGATTTTTTCTAAGTCCCTCCACACTTAGAAAAAAAACGCTTAAATTTAAATTTACCGATCTTTTCCAAAACTTTCTGCGGGCTTTCAATGCACTATTCCTGGGTTGATTTTTAACATTTTCGACCATTTTTGACATTTTCCCAAATATACCGATCTTTTCCAAAACTTTCTGCGGGCTTTCAATGCACTATTCCTGGGTTGATTTTAAACATTTTTGACCATTTTTGACATTTTCCCAAATTTACCGATCTTTTCCAAAACTTTCTGCGGGCTTTCATTGCACTATTCCTGGGTTGATTTTAAACATTTTCGACCATTTTTGACATTTTCCCAAATTTACCGATCTTTTCCAAAACTTTCTGCGGGCTTTCAATGCACTATTCCTGGGTTGATTTTAAACATTTTCGACCATTTTTGACATTTTCCCAAATTTACCGATCTTTTCCAAAACTTTCTGCGGGCTTTCAATGCACTATTCCTGGGTTGATTTTAAACATTTTCGACCATTTTTGACATTTTCCCAAATTTACCGATCTTTTCCAAAACTTTCTGCGGGCTTTCAATGCACTATTCCTGGGTTGATTTTAAACATTTTCGACCATTTTTGACATTTTCCCAAATTTACCGATCTTTTCCAAAACTTTCTGCGGGCTTTCAATGCACTATTTCTGGGTTGATTTTAACCATTTTCGACCATGTTTAACATTTTTCCAACTTTTTCCACATGTTCCAATGTACGCACTGGGCCGCTATGGAACCCGCAGAACTCTGCCACACTGTGGACATTTTTTTTTACTGCAATTAGGGTCAAATTGCCGGGTCAAAAGTGTCATTTCTTCGGGTAAATCACCCTCCTGGGCCCGGTTTTAATGTTTAAAAAGGTCAAATATTTGTATTAAATATATAATATTTGTATTTGATCGATGAGTGCTGATTTAAAACCAATTTTAGTGCATTTTGGGCACTTTTGAGAATGGTCGTATGTCGTCGTATTTGGTCGCGCCGACGTTTATGGCTGTCTTTTACCCAGGAAAATCACCTCCAGTGCCCGATATTCATGTCTGCACTTTGCCTGGGTTGACCCCAACCCAACCCCTAACTCTAACCCAAACCCAAACCCAAACCCATCTGTGGAGCCCTGTACGCCGCCTAGAGCTAAATAACGTTTTAAAAATTAAAAAAAAAAAAAAAAATTCTACCCCTGGTAGACCCAAAAAAAATTTCTAGCGCTGGTAGACCCAGAAAAAATTTCTGCGGTCTTTCGATGCACTATTCCTGGGTTAATTTTAAACATTTTCGACCATTTTTGACATTTTCCCAAATATACCGATCTTTTCCAAAACTTTCTGCGGGCTTTCAATGCACTATTCCTGGGTTGATTTTAAACATTTTTGACCATTTTTGACATTTTCCCAAATTTACCGATCTTTTCCAAAACTTTCTGCGGGCTTTCAATGCACTATTCCTGGGTTGATTTTAAACATTTTCGACCATTTTTGACATTTTCCCAAATTTACCGATCTTTTCCAAAACTTTCTGAGGGCTTTCAATGCACTATTCCTGGGTTGATTTTAAACATTTTCGACCATTTTTGACATTTTCCCAAATTTACCGATCTTTTCCAAAACTTTCTGCGGGCTTTCAATGCACTATTCCTGGGTTGATTTTAAACATTTTCGACCATTTTTGACATTTTCCCAAATTTACCGATCTTTTCCAAAACTTTCTGCGGGCTTTCAATGCACTATTCCTGGGTTGATTTTAAACATTTTCGACCATTTTTGACATTTTCCCAAATTTACCGATCTTTTCCAAAACTTTCTGCGGGCTTTCAATGCACTATTCCTGGGTTGATTTTAAACATTTTCGACCATTTTTGACATTTTCCCAAATTTACCGATCTTTTCCAAAACTTTCTGCGGGCTTTCAATGCACTATTCCTGGGTTGATTTTAAACATTTTCGACCATTTTTGACATTTTCCCAAATTTACCGATCTTTTCCAAAACTTTCTGCGGGCTTTCAATGCACTATTCCTGGGTTGATTTTAAACATTTTTGACCATTTTTGACATTTTCCCAAATTTACCGATCTTTTCCAAAACTTTCTGCGGGCTTTCAATGCACTATTCCTGGGTTGATTTTAAACATTTTCGACCATTTTTGACATTTTCCCAAATATACCGATCTTTTCCAAAACTTTCTGCGGGCTTTCAATGCACTATTCCTGGGTTGATTTTAAACATTTTTGACCATTTTTGACATTTTCCCAAATTTACCGATCTTTTCCAAAACTTTCTGCGGGCTTTCAATGCACTATTCCTGGGTTGATTTTAAACATTTTCGACCATTTTTGACATTTTCCCAAATTTACCGATCTTTTCCAAAACTTTCTGCGGGCTTTCAATGCACTATTCCTGGGTTGATTTTAAACATTTTCGACCATTTTTGACATTTTCCCAAATTTACCGATCTTTTCCAAAACTTTCTGCGGGCTTTCAATGCACTATTCCTGGGTTGATTTTAAACATTTTCGACCATTTTTGACATTTTCCCAAATATACCGATCTTTTCCAAAACTTTCTGCGGGCTTTCAATGCACTATTCCTGGGTTGATTTTAAACATTTTTGACCATTTTTGACATTTTCCCAAATTTACCGATCTTTTCCAAAACTTTCTGCGGGCTTTCAATGCACTATTCCTGGGTTGATTTTAAACATTTTCGACCATTTTTGACATTTTCCCAAATTTACCGATCTTTTCCAAAACTTTCTGCGGGCTTTCAATGCACTATTCCTGGGTTGATTTTAAACATTTTCGACCATTTTTGACATTTTCCCAAATTTACCGATCTTTTCCAAAACTTTCTGCGGGCTTTCAATGCACTATTCCTGGGTTGATTTTAAACATTTTCGACCATTTTTGACATTTTCCCAAATTTACCGATCTTTTCCAAAACTTTCTGCGGGCTTTCAATGCACTATTCCTGGGTTGATTTTAAACATTTTCGACCATTTTTGACATTTTCCCAAATTTACCGATCTTTTCCAAAACTTTCTGCGGGCTTTCAATGCACTATTCCTGGGTTGATTTTAAACATTTTCGACCATTTTTGACATTTTCCCAAATTTACCGATCTTTTCCAAAACTTTCTGCGGGCTTTCAATGCACTATTTCTGGGTTGATTTTAACCATTTTCGACCATGTTTAACATTTTTCCAACTTTTTCCACATGTTCCAATGTACGCACTGGGCCGCTATGGAACCCGCAGAACTCTGCCACACTGTGGACATTTTTTTTTACTGCAATTAGGGTCAAATTGCCGGGTCAAAAGTGTCATTTCTTCGGGTAAATCACCCTCCTGGGCCCGGTTTTAATGTTTAAAAAGGTCAAATATTTGTATTAAATATATAATATTTGTATTTGATCGATGAGTGCTGATTTAAAACCAATTTTAGTGCATTTTGGGCACTTTTGAGAATGGTCGTATGTCGTCGTATTTGGTCGCGCCGACGTTTATGGCTGTCTTTTACCCAGGAAAATCACCTCCAGTGCCCGATATTCATGTCTGCACTTTGCCTGGGTTGACCCCAACCCAACCCCTAACTCTAACCCAAACCCAAACCCAAACCCATCTGTGGAGCCCTGTACGCCGCCTAGAGCTAAATAACGTTTTAAAAATTAAAAAAAAAAAAAAAAAATCTACCCCTGGTAGACCCAAAAAAAATTTCTAGCGCTGGTAGACCCAGAAAAAATTTCTGCGGTCTTTCGATGCACTATTCCTGGGTTAATTTTAAACATTTTCGACCATTTTTGACATTTTCCCAAATATACCGATCTTTTCCAAAACTTTCTGCGGGCTTTCAATGCACTATTCCTGGGTTGATTTTAAACATTTTTGACCATTTTTGACATTTTCCCAAATTTACCGATCTTTTCCAAAACTTTCTGCGGGCTTTCAATGCACTATTCCTGGGTTGATTTTAAACATTTTCGACCATTTTTGACATTTTCCCAAATTTACCGATCTTTTCCAAAACTTTCTGAGGGCTTTCAATGCACTATTCCTGGGTTGATTTTAAACATTTTCGACCATTTTTGACATTTTCCCAAATTTACCGATCTTTTCCAAAACTTTCTGCGGGCTTTCAATGCACTATTCCTGGGTTGATTTTAAACATTTTCGACCATTTTTGACATTTTCCCAAATTTACCGATCTTTTCCAAAACTTTCTGCGGGCTTTCAATGCACTATTCCTGGGTTGATTTTAAACATTTTCGACCATTTTTGACATTTTCCCAAATTTACCGATCTTTTCCAAAACTTTCTGCGGGCTTTCAATGCACTATTCCTGGGTTGATTTTAAACATTTTCGACCATTTTTGACATTTTCCCAAATTTACCGATCTTTTCCAAAACTTTCTGCGGGCTTTCAATGCACTATTCCTGGGTTGATTTTAAACATTTTCGACCATTTTTGACATTTTCCCAAATTTACCGATCTTTTCCAAAACTTTCTGCGGGCTTTCAATGCACTATTCCTGGGTTGATTTTAAACATTTTCGACCATTTTTGACATTTTCCCAAATTTACCGATCTTTTCCAAAACTTTCTGCGGGCTTTCAATGCACTATTCCTGGGTTGATTTTAAACATTTTCGACCATTTTTGACATTTTCCCAAATATACCGATCTTTTCCAAAACTTTCTGCGGGCTTTCAATGCACTATTCCTGGGTTGATTTTAAACATTTTTGACCATTTTTGACATTTTCCCAAATTTACCGATCTTTTCCAAAACTTTCTGCGGGCTTTCAATGCACTATTCCTGGGTTGATTTTAAACATTTTCGACCATTTTTGACATTTTCCCAAATTTACCGATCTTTTCCAAAACTTTCTGCGGGCTTTCAATGCACTATTCCTGGGTTGATTTTAAACATTTTCGACCATTTTTGACATTTTCCCAAATTTACCGATCTTTTCCAAAACTTTCTGCGGGCTTTCAATGCACTATTCCTGGGTTGATTTTAAACATTTTCGACCATTTTTGACATTTTCCCAAATTTACCGATCTTTTCCAAAACTTTCTGCGGGCTTTCAATGCACTATTCCTGGGTTGATTTTAAACATTTTCGACCATTTTTGACATTTTCCCAAATTTACCGATCTTTTCCAAAACTTTCTGCGGGCTTTCAATGCACTATTCCTGGGTTGATTTTAAACATTTTCGACCATTTTTGACATTTTCCCAAATTTACCGATCTTTTCCAAAACTTTCTGCGGGCTTTCAATGCACTATTCCTGGGTTGATTTTAAACATTTTCGACCATTTTTGACATTTTCCCAAATTTACCGATCTTTTCCAAAACTTTCTGCGGGCTTTCAATGCACTATTCCTGGGTTGATTTTAAACATTTTTGACCATTTTTGACATTTTCCCAAATTTACCGATCTTTTCCAAAACTTTCTGCGGGCTTTCAATGCACTATTCCTGGGTTGATTTTAAACATTTTCGACCATTTTTGACATTTTCCCAAATATACCGATCTTTTCCAAAACTTTCTGCGGGCTTTCAATGCACTATTCCTGGGTTGATTTTAAACATTTTTGACCATTTTTGACATTTTCCCAAATTTACCGATCTTTTCCAAAACTTTCTGCGGGCTTTCAATGCACTATTCCTGGGTTGATTTTAAACATTTTCGACCATTTTTGACATTTTCCCAAATTTACCGATCTTTTCCAAAACTTTCTGCGGGCTTTCAATGCACTATTCCTGGGTTGATTTTAAACATTTTCGACCATTTTTGACATTTTCCCAAATTTACCGATCTTTTCCAAAACTTTCTGCGGGCTTTCAATGCACTATTCCTGGGTTGATTTTTAACATTTTCGACCATTTTTGACATTTTCCCAAATATACCGATCTTTTCCAAAACTTTCTGCGGGCTTTCAATGCACTATTCCTGGGTTGATTTTAAACATTTTTGACCATTTTTGACATTTTCCCAAATTTACCGATCTTTTCCAAAACTTTCTGCGGGCTTTCAATGCACTATTCCTGGGTTGATTTTAAACATTTTCGACCATTTTTGACATTTTCCCAAATTTACCGATCTTTTCCAAAACTTTCTGCGGGCTTTCAATGCACTATTCCTGGGTTGATTTTAAACATTTTCGACCATTTTTGACATTTTCCCAAATTTACCGATCTTTTCCAAAACTTTCTGCGGGCTTTCAATGCACTATTCCTGGGTTGATTTTAAACATTTTCGACCATTTTTGACATTTTCCCAAATTTACCGATCTTTTCCAAAACTTTCTGCGGGCTTTCAATGCACTATTCCTGGGTTGATTTTAAACATTTTCGACCATTTTTGACATTTTCCCAAATTTACCGATCTTTTCCAAAACTTTCTGCGGGCTTTCAATGCACTATTCCTGGGTTGATTTTAAACATTTTCGACCATTTTTGACATTTTCCCAAATTTACCGATCTTTTCCAAAACTTTCTGCGGGCTTTCAATGCACTATTTCTGGGTTGATTTTAACCATTTTCGACCATGTTTAACATTTTTCCAACTTTTTCCACATGTTCCAATGTACGCACTGGGCCGCTATGGAACCCGCAGAACTCTGCCACACTGTGGACATTTTTTTTTACTGCAATTAGGGTCAAATTGCCGGGTCAAAAGTGTCATTTCTTCGGGTAAATCACCCTCCTGGGCCCGGTTTTAATGTTTAAAAAGGTCAAATATTTGTATTAAATATATAATATTTGTATTTGATCGATGAGTGCTGATTTAAAACCAATTTTAGTGCATTTTGGGCACTTTTGAGAATGGTCGTATGTCGTCGTATTTGGTCGCGCCGACGTTTATGGCTGTCTTTTACCCAGGAAAATCACCTCCAGTGCCCGATATTCATGTCTGCACTTTGCCTGGGTTGACCCCAACCCAACCCCTAACTCTAACCCAAACCCAAACCCAAACCCATCTGTGGAGCCCTGTACGCCGCCTAGAGCTAAATAACGTTTTAAAAATTAAAAAAAAAAAAAAAAAAATTCTACCCCTGGTAGACCCAAAAAAAATTTCTAGCGCTGGTAGACCCAGAAAAAATTTCTGCGGTCTTTCGATGCACTATTCCTGGGTTGATTTTAAACATTTTCGACCATTTTTGACATTTTCCCAAATTTACCGATCTTTTCCTAAACTTTCTGCGGGCTTTCAATGCACTATTCCTGGGTTGATTTTAAACATTTTCGACCATTTTTGACATTTTCCCAAATATACCGATCTTTTCCAAAACTTTCTGCGGGCTTTCAATGCACTATTCCTGGGTTGATTTTAAACATTTTTGACCATTTTTGACATTTTCCCAAATTTACCGATCTTTTCCAAAACTTTCTGCGGGCTTTCAATGCACTATTCCTGGGTTGATTTTAAACATTTTCGACCATTTTTGACATTTTCCCAAATTTACCGATCTTTTCCAAAACTTTCTGCGGGCTTTCAATGCACTATTCCTGGGTTGATTTTAAACATTTTCGACCATTTTTGACATTTTCCCAAATTTACCGATCTTTTCCAAAACTTTCTGCGGGCTTTCAATGCACTATTCCTGGGTTGATTTTAAACATTTTCGACCATTTTTGACATTTTCCCAAATTTACCGATCTTTTCCAAAACTTTCTGCGGGCTTTCAATGCACTATTCCTGGGTTGATTTTAAACATTTTCGACCATTTTTGACATTTTCCCAAATTTACCGATCTTTTCCAAAACTTTCTGCGGGCTTTCAATGCAATATTCCTGGGTTGATTTTAAACATTTTCGACCATTTTTGACATTTTCCCAAATTTACCGATCTTTTCCAAAACTTTCTGCGGGCTTTCAATGCACTATTCCTGGGTTGATTTTAAACATTTTTGACCATTTTTGACATTTTCCCAAATTTACCGATCTTTTCCAAAACTTTCTGCGGGCTTTCAATGCACTATTCCTGGGTTGATTTTAAACATTTTCGACCATTTTTGACATTTTCCCAAATTTACCGATCTTTTCCAAAACTTTCTGCGGGCTTTCAATGCACTATTCCTGGGTTGATTTTAAACATTTTCGACCATTTTTGACATTTTCCCAAATTTACCGATCTTTTCCAAAACTTTCTGCGGGCTTTCAATGCACTATTCCTGGGTTGATTTTAAACATTTTTGACCATTTTTGACATTTTCCCAAATTTACCGATCTTTTCCAAAACTTTCTGCGGGCTTTCAATGCACTATTCCTGGGTTGATTTTAAACATTTTCGACCATTTTTGACATTTTCCCAAATTTACCGATCTTTTCCAAAACTTTCTGCGGGCTTTCGGTGCACTATTCCTGGGTTGATTTTAAACATTTTCGACCATTTTTGACATTTTCCCAAATTTACCGATCTTTTTCCAAAACTTTCTGCGGGCTTTCGATGCACTATTATCGACAGATACCAGGTTTCATCGTCGAGCTCCGTATATTTTTCGAGTTTCAGCACTTTTAAAATCGGCGGGGGTTCGCCCCGAGTCGATCCGAGAATAGTGCACCGTGAGCGGATTGGGTCGGCTGATGCCCCGCTGAATTTCTGAGCTCCAGAAATTTTTCTAAGTCCCTCCACACTTAGAAAAAAAACGCTTAAATTTAAGCGGATTTTTTCTAAGTCCCTCCACACTTAGAAAAAAAACGCTTAAATTTAAATTTACCGATCTTTTCCAAAACTTTCTGCGGGCTTTCGGTGCACTATTCCTGGGTTAATTTTAAACATTTTCGACCATTTTTGACATTTTCCCAAATTTACCGATCTTTTCCAAAACTTTCTGCGGGCTTTCAATGCACTATTCCTGGGTTGATTTTAAACATTTTCGACCATTTTTGACATTTTCCCAAATTTACCGATCTTTTCCAAAACTTTCTGCGGGCTTTCAATGCACTATTTCTGGGTTGATTTTAACCATTTTCGACCATTTTTAACATTTTTCCAACTTTTTCCACATGTTCCAATGTACGCACTGGGCCGCTATGGAACCCGCAGAACTCTGCCACACTGTGGACATTTTTTTTTACTGCAATTAGGGTCAAATTGCCGGGTCAAAAGTGTCATTTCTTCGGGTAAATCACCCTCCTGGGCCCGGTTTTAATGTTTAAAAAGGTCAAATATTTGTATTAAATATATAATATTTGTATTTGATCGATGAGTGCTGATTTAAAACCAATTTTAGTGCATTTTGGGCACTTTTGAGAATGGTCGTATGTCGTCGTATTTGGTCGCGCCGACGTTTATGGCTGTCTTTTACCCAGGAAAATCACCTCCAGTGCCCGATATTCATGTCTGCACTTTGCCTGGGTTGACCCCAACCCAACCCCTAACTCTAACCCAAACCCAAACCCAAACCCATCTGTGGAGCCCTGTACGCCGCCTAGAGCTAAATAACGTTTTAAAAATTAAAAAAAAAAAAAAAAAAATTCTACCCCTGGTAGACCCAAAAAAAAATTCTAGCGCTGGTAGACCCAGAAAAAATTTCTGCGGTCTTTCGATGCACTATTCCTGGGTTGATTTTAAACATTTTCGACCATTTTTGACATTTTCCCAAATTTACCGATCTTTTCCTAAACTTTCTGCGGGCTTTCAATGCACTATTCCTGGGTTGATTTTAAACATTTTTGACCATTTTTGACATTTTCCCAAATTTACCGATCTTTTCCAAAACTTTCTGCGGGCTTTCAATGCACTATTCCTGGGTTGATTTTAAACATTTTTGACCATTTTTGACATTTTCCCAAATTTACCGATCTTTTCCAAAACTTTCTGCGGGCTTTCAATGCACTATTCCTGGGTTGATTTTAAACATTTTCGACCATTTTTGACATTTTCCCAAATATACCGATCTTTTCCAAAACTTTCTGCGGGCTTTCAATGCACTATTCCTGGGTTGATTTTAAACATTTTTGACCATTTTTGACATTTTCCCAAATTTACCGATCTTTTCCAAAACTTTCTGCGGGCTTTCAATGCACTATTCCTGGGTTGATTTTAAACATTTTCGACCATTTTTGACATTTTCCCAAATTTACCGATCTTTTCCAAAACTTTCTGCGGGCTTTCAATGCACTATTCCTGGGTTGATTTTAAACATTTTCGACCATTTTTGACATTTTCCCAAATTTACCGATCTTTTCCAAAACTTTCTGCGGGCTTTCAATGCACTATTCCTGGGTTGATTTTAAACATTTTCGACCATTTTTGACATTTTCCCAAATTTACCGATCTTTTCCAAAACTTTCTGCGGGCTTTCAATGCACTATTCCTGGGTTGATTTTAAACATTTTCGACCATTTTTGACATTTTCCCAAATTTACCGATCTTTTCCAAAACTTTCTGCGGGCTTTCAATGCAATATTCCTGGGTTGATTTTAAACATTTTCGACCATTTTTGACATTTTCCCAAATTTACCGATCTTTTCCAAAACTTTCTGCGGGCTTTCAATGCACTATTCCTGGGTTGATTTTAAACATTTTTGACCATTTTTGACATTTTCCCAAATTTACCGATCTTTTCCAAAACTTTCTGCGGGCTTTCAATGCACTATTCCTGGGTTGATTTTAAACATTTTCGACCATTTTTGACATTTTCCCAAATTTACCGATCTTTTCCAAAACTTTCTGCGGGCTTTCAATGCACTATTCCTGGGTTGATTTTAAACATTTTCGACCATTTTTGACATTTTCCCAAATTTACCGATCTTTTCCAAAACTTTCTGCGGGCTTTCAATGCACTATTCCTGGGTTGATTTTAAACATTTTTGACCATTTTTGACATTTTCCCAAATTTACCGATCTTTTCCAAAACTTTCTGCGGGCTTTCAATGCACTATTCCTGGGTTGATTTTAAACATTTTCGACCATTTTTGACATTTTCCCAAATTTACCGATCTTTTCCAAAACTTTCTGCGGGCTTTCGGTGCACTATTCCTGGGTTGATTTTAAACATTTTCGACCATTTTTGACATTTTCCCAAATTTACCGATCTTTTTCCAAAACTTTCTGCGGGCTTTCGATGCACTATTATCGACAGATACCAGGTTTCATCGTCGAGCTCCGTATATTTTTCGAGTTTCAGCACTTTTAAAATCGGCGGGGGTTCGCCCCGAGTCGATCCGAGAATAGTGCACCGTGAGCGGATTGGGTCGGCTGATGCCCCGCTGAATTTCTGAGCTCCAGAAATTTTTCTAAGTCCCTCCACACTTAGAAAAAAAACGCTTAAATTTAAGCGGATTTTTTCTAAGTCCCTCCACACTTAGAAAAAAAACGCTTAAATTTAAGCGGATTTTTTCTAAGTCCCTCCACACTTAGAAAAAAAAACGCTTAAATTTAAGCGGATTTTTTCTAAGTCCCTCCACACTTAGAAAAAAAACGCTTAAATTTAAGCGGATTTTTTCTAAGTCCCTCCACACTTAGAAAAAAAACGCTTAAATTTAAATTTACCGATCTTTTCCAAAACTTTCTGCGGGCTTTCAATGCACTATTCCTGGGTTGATTTTTAACATTTTCGACCATTTTTGACATTTTCCCAAATATACCGATCTTTTCCAAAACTTTCTGCGGGCTTTCAATGCACTATTCCTGGGTTGATTTTAAACATTTTTGACCATTTTTGACATTTTCCCAAATTTACCGATCTTTTCCAAAACTTTCTGCGGGCTTTCATTGCACTATTCCTGGGTTGATTTTAAACATTTTCGACCATTTTTGACATTTTCCCAAATTTACCGATCTTTTCCAAAACTTTCTGCGGGCTTTCAATGCACTATTCCTGGGTTGATTTTAAACATTTTCGACCATTTTTGACATTTTCCCAAATTTACCGATCTTTTCCAAAACTTTCTGCGGGCTTTCAATGCACTATTCCTGGGTTGATTTTAAACATTTTCGACCATTTTTGACATTTTCCCAAATTTACCGATCTTTTCCAAAACTTTCTGCGGGCTTTCAATGCACTATTCCTGGGTTGATTTTAAACATTTTCGACCATTTTTGACATTTTCCCAAATTTACCGATCTTTTCCAAAACTTTCTGCGGGCTTTCAATGCACTATTCCTGGGTTGATTTTAAACATTTTCGACCATTTTTGACATTTTCCCAAATTTACCGATCTTTTCCAAAACTTTCTGCGGGCTTTCAATGCACTATTTCTGGGTTGATTTTAACCATTTTCGACCATGTTTAACATTTTTCCAACTTTTTCCACATGTTCCAATGTACGCACTGGGCCGCTATGGAACCCGCAGAACTCTGCCACACTGTGGACATTTTTTTTACTGCAATTAGGGTCAAATTGCCGGGTCAAAAGTGTCATTTCTTCGGGTAAATCACCCTCCTGGGCCCGGTTTTAATGTTTAAAAAGGTCAAATATTTGTATTAAATATATAATATTTGTATTTGATCGATGAGTGCTGATTTAAAACCAATTTTAGTGCATTTTGGGCACTTTTGAGAATGGTCGTATGTCGTCGTATTTGGTCGCGCCGACGTTTATGGCTGTCTTTTACCCAGGAAAATCACCTCCAGTGCCCGATATTCATGTCTGCACTTTGCCTGGGTTGACCCCAACCCAACCCCTAACTCTAACCCAAACCCAAACCCAAACCCATCTGTGGAGCCCTGTACGCCGCCTAGAGCTAAATAACGTTTTAAAAATTAAAAAAAAAAAAAAAAAAATTCTACCCCTGGTAGACCCAAAAAAAATTTCTAGCGCTGGTAGACCCAGAAAAAATTTCTGCGGTCTTTCGATGCACTATTCCTGGGTTGATTTTAAACATTTTCGACCATTTTTGACATTTTCCCAAATTTACCGATCTTTTCCTAAACTTTCTGCGGGCTTTCAATGCACTATTCCTGGGTTGATTTTAAACATTTTTGACCATTTTTGACATTTTCCCAAATTTACCGATCTTTTCCAAAACTTTCTGCGGGCTTTCAATGCACTATTCCTGGGTTGATTTTAAACATTTTCGACCATTTTTGACATTTTCCCAAATATACCGATCTTTTCCAAAACTTTCTGCGGGCTTTCAATGCACTATTCCTGGGTTGATTTTAAACATTTTTGACCATTTTTGACATTTTCCCAAATTTACCGATCTTTTCCAAAACTTTCTGCGGGCTTTCAATGCACTATTCCTGGGTTGATTTTAAACATTTTCGACCATTTTTGACATTTTCCCAAATTTACCGATCTTTTCCAAAACTTTCTGCGGGCTTTCAATGCACTATTCCTGGGTTGATTTTAAACATTTTCGACCATTTTTGACATTTTCCCAAATTTACCGATCTTTTCCAAAACTTTCTGCGGGCTTTCAATGCACTATTCCTGGGTTGATTTTAAACATTTTCGACCATTTTTGACATTTTCCCAAATTTACCGATCTTTTCCAAAACTTTCTGCGGGCTTTCAATGCACTATTCCTGGGTTGATTTTAAACATTTTCGACCATTTTTGACATTTTCCCAAATTTACCGATCTTTTCCAAAACTTTCTGCGGGCTTTCAATGCAATATTCCTGGGTTGATTTTAAACATTTTCGACCATTTTTGACATTTTCCCAAATTTACCGATCTTTTCCAAAACTTTCTGCGGGCTTTCAATGCACTATTCCTGGGTTGATTTTAAACATTTTTGACCATTTTTGACATTTTCCCAAATTTACCGATCTTTTCCAAAACTTTCTGCGGGCTTTCAATGCACTATTCCTGGGTTGATTTTAAACATTTTCGACCATTTTTGACATTTTCCCAAATTTACCGATCTTTTCCAAAACTTTCTGCGGGCTTTCAATGCACTATTCCTGGGTTGATTTTAAACATTTTCGACCATTTTTGACATTTTCCCAAATTTACCGATCTTTTCCAAAACTTTCTGCGGGCTTTCAATGCACTATTCCTGGGTTGATTTTAAACATTTTTGACCATTTTTGACATTTTCCCAAATTTACCGATCTTTTCCAAAACTTTCTGCGGGCTTTCAATGCACTATTCCTGGGTTGATTTTAAACATTTTCGACCATTTTTGACATTTTCCCAAATTTACCGATCTTTTCCAAAACTTTCTGCGGGCTTTCGGTGCACTATTCCTGGGTTGATTTTAAACATTTTCGACCATTTTTGACATTTTCCCAAATTTACCGATCTTTTTCCAAAACTTTCTGCGGGCTTTCGATGCACTATTATCGACAGATACCAGGTTTCATCGTCGAGCTCCGTATATTTTTCGAGTTTCAGCACTTTTAAAATCGGCGGGGGTTCGCCCCGAGTCGATCCGAGAATAGTGCACCGTGAGCGGATTGGGTCGGCTGATGCCCCGCTGAATTTCTGAGCTCCAGAAATTTTTCTAAGTCCCTCCACACTTAGAAAAAAAACGCTTAAATTTAAGCGGATTTTTTCTAAGTCCCTCCACACTTAGAAAAAAAACGCTTAAATTTAAGCGGATTTTTTCTAAGTCCCTCCACACTTAGAAAAAAAAACGCTTAAATTTAAGCGGATTTTTTCTAAGTCCCTCCACACTTAGAAAAAAAACGCTTAAATTTAAGCGGATTTTTTCTAAGTCCCTCCACACTTAGAAAAAAAAACGCTTAAATTTAAGCGGATTTTTTCTAAGTCCCTCCACACTTAGAAAAAAAACGCTTAAATTTAAGCGGATTTTTTCTAAGTCCCTCCACACTTAGAAAAAAAACGCTTAAATTTAAATTTACCGATCTTTTCCAAAACTTTCTGCGGGCTTTCGGTGCACTATTCCTGGGTTGATTTTAAACATTTTCGACCATTTTTGACATTTTCCCAAATTTACCGATCTTTTCCAAAACTTTCTGCGGGCTTTCAATGCACTATTCCTGGGTTGATTTTAAACATTTTTGACCATTTTTGACATTTTCCCAAATTTACCGATCTTTTCCAAAACTTTCTGCGGGCTTTCAATGCACTATTCCTGGGTTGATTTTAAACATTTTCGACCATTTTTGACATTTTCCCAAATTTACCGATCTTTTCCAAAACTTTCTGCGGGCTTTCAATGCACTATTCCTGGGTTGATTTTAAACATTTTCGACCATTTTTGACATTTTCCCAAATTTACCGATCTTTTCCAAAACTTTCTGCGGGCTTTCAATGCACTATTCCTGGGTTGATTTTAAACATTTTCGACCATTTTTGACATTTTCCCAAATTTACCGATCTTTTCCAAAACTTTCTGCGGGCTTTCAATGCACTATTTCTGGGTTGATTTTAACCATTTTCGACCATGTTTAACATTTTTCCAACTTTTTCCACATGTTCCAATGTACGCACTGGGCCGCTATGGAACCCGCAGAACTCTGCCACACTGTGGACATTTTTTTTTACTGCAATTAGGGTCAAATTGCCGGGTCAAAAGTGTCATTTCTTCGGGTAAATCACCCTCCTGGGCCCGGTTTTAATGTTTAAAAAGGTCAAATATTTGTATTAAATATATAATATTTGTATTTGATCGATGAGTGCTGATTTAAAACCAATTTTAGTGCATTTTGGGCACTTTTGAGAATGGTCGTATGTCGTCGTATTTGGTCGCGCCGACGTTTATGGCTGTCTTTTACCCAGGAAAATCACCTCCAGTGCCCGATATTCATGTCTGCACTTTGCCTGGGTTGACCCCAACCCAACCCCTAACTCTAACCCAAACCCAAACCCAAACCCATCTGTGGAGCCCTGTACGCCGCCTAGAGCTAAATAACGTTTTAAAAATTAAAAAAAAAAAAAAAAAAATTCTACCCCTGGTAGACCCAAAAAAAATTTCTACCCCTGGTAGACCCAGAAAAAATTTCTAGCGCTGGTAGACCCAGAAAAAATTTCTGCGGTCTTTCGATGCACTATTCCTGGGTTAATTTTAAACATTTTCGACCATTTTTGACATTTTCCCAAATTTACCGATCTTTTCCAAAACTTTCTGCGGGCTTTCAATGCACTATTCCTGGGTTGATTTTAAACATTTTTGACCATTTTTGACATTTTCCCAAATTTACCGATCTTTTCCAAAACTTTCTGCGGGCTTTCAATGCACTATTCCTGGGTTGATTTTAAACATTTTCGACCATTTTTGACATTTTCCCAAATTTACCGATCTTTTCCAAAACTTTCTGCGGGCTTTCAATGCACTATTCCTGGGTTGATTTTAAACATTTTCGACCATTTTTGACATTTTCCCAAATTTACCGATCTTTTTCCAAAACTTTCTGCGGGCTTTCGATGCACTATTATCGACAGATACCAGGTTTCATCGTCGAGCTCCGTATATTTTTCGAGTTTCAGCACTTTTAAAATCGGCGGGGGTTCGCCCCGAGTCGATCCGAGAATAGTGCACCGTGAGCGGATTGGGTCGGCTGATGTCCCGCTGAATTTCTGAGCTCCAGAAATTTTTCTAAGTCCCTCCACACTTAGAAAAAAAACGCTTAAATTTAAGCGGATTTTTTCTAAGTCCCTCCACACTTAGAAAAAAAACGCTTAAATTTAAGCGGATTTTTTCTAAGTCCCTCCACACTTAGAAAAAAAACGCTTAAATTTAAGCGGATTTTTTCTAAGTCCCTCCACACTTAGAAAAAAAAACGCTTAAATTTAAGCGGATTTTTTCTAAGTCCCTCCACACTTAGAAAAAAAACGCTTAAATTTAAATTTACCGATCTTTTCCAAAACTTTCTGCGGGCTTTCGGTGCACTATTCCTGGGTTGATTTTAAACATTTTCGACCATTTTTGACATTTTCCCAAATTTACCGATCTTTTCCAAAACTTTCTGCGGGCTTTCAATGCACTATTCCTGGGTTGATTTTAAACATTTTTGACCATTTTTGACATTTTCCCAAATTTACCGATCTTTTCCAAAACTTTCTGCGGGCTTTCAATGCACTATTCCTGGGTTGATTTTAAACATTTTCGACCATTTTTGACATTTTCCCAAATTTACCGATCTTTTCCAAAACTTTCTGCGGGCTTTCAATGCACTATTCCTGGGTTGATTTTAAACATTTTTGACCATTTTTGACATTTTCCCAAATTTACCGATCTTTTCCAAAACTTTCTGCGGGCTTTCAATGCACTATTCCTGGGTTGATTTTAAACATTTTCGACCATTTTTGACATTTTCCCAAATTTACCGATCTTTTCCAAAACTTTCTGCGGGCTTTCAATGCACTATTCCTGGGTTGATTTTAAACATTTTCGACCATTTTTGACATTTTCCCAAATTTACCGATCTTTTCCAAAACTTTCTGCGGGCTTTCAATGCACTATTCCTGGGTTGATTTTAAACATTTTCGACCATTTTTGACATTTTCCCAAATTTACCGATCTTTTCCAAAACTTTCTGCGGGCTTTCAATGCACTATTCCTGGGTTGATTTTAAACATTTTCGACCATTTTTGACATTTTCCCAAATTTACCGATCTTTTCCAAAACTTTCTGCGGGCTTTCAATGCACTATTCCTGGGTTGATTTTAAACATTTTCGACCATTTTTGACATTTTCCCAAATTTACCGATCTTTTCCAAAACTTTCTGCGGGCTTTCAATGCACTATTCCTGGGTTGATTTTAAACATTTTCGACCATTTTTGACATTTTCCCAAATTTACCGATCTTTTCCAAAACTTTCTGCGGGCTTTCAATGCACTATTCCTGGGTTGATTTTAAACATTTTCGACCATTTTTGACATTTTCCCAAATTTACCGATCTTTTCCAAAACTTTCTGCGGGCTTTCAATGCACTATTCCTGGGTTGATTTTAAACATTTTTGACCATTTTTGACATTTTCCCAAATTTACCGATCTTTTCCAAAACTTTCTGCGGGCTTTCAATGCACTATTCCTGGGTTGATTTTAAACATTTTTGACCATTTTTGACATTTTCCCAAATTTACCGATCTTTTCCAAAACTTTCTGCGGGCTTTCAATGCACTATTCCTGGGTTGATTTTAAACATTTTCGACCATTTTTGACATTTTCCCAAATTTACCGATCTTTTCCAAAACTTTCTGCGGGCTTTCAATGCACTATTCCTGGGTTGATTTTAAACATTTTCGACCATTTTTGACATTTTCCCAAATTTACCGATCTTTTCCAAAACTTTCTGCGGGCTTTCAATGCACTATTCCTGGGTTGATTTTAAACATTTTCGACCATTTTTGACATTTTCCCAAATTTACCGATCTTTTCCAAAACTTTCTGCGGGCTTTCAATGCACTATTCCTGGGTTGATTTTAAACATTTTCGACCATTTTTGACATTTTCCCAAATTTACCGATCTTTTCCAAAACTTTCTGCGGGCTTTCAATGCACTATTCCTGGGTTGATTTTAAACATTTTCGACCATTTTTGACATTTTCCCAAATTTACCGATCTTTTCCAAAACTTTCTGCGGGCTTTCAATGCACTATTCCTGGGTTGATTTTAAACATTTTTGACCATTTTTGACATTTTCCCAAATTTACCGATCTTTTCCAAAACTTTCTGCGGGCTTTCAATGCACTATTCCTGGGTTGATTTTAAACATTTTCGACCATTTTTGACATTTTCCCAAATATACCGATCTTTTCCAAAACTTTCTGCGGGCTTTCAATGCACTATTCCTGGGTTGATTTTAAACATTTTCGACCATTTTTGACATTTTCCCAAATTTACCGATCTTTTCCAAAACTTTCTGCGGGCTTTCAATGCACTATTCCTGGGTTGATTTTAAACATTTTCGACCATTTTTGACATTTTCCCAAATATACCGATCTTTTCCAAAACTTTCTGCGGGCTTTCAATGCACTATTCCTGGGTTGATTTTAAACATTTTTGACCATTTTTGACATTTTCCCAAATTTACCGATCTTTTCCAAAACTTTCTGCGGGCTTTCAATGCACTATTCCTGGGTTGATTTTAAACATTTTCGACCATTTTTGACATTTTCCCAAATTTACCGATCTTTTCCAAAACTTTCTGCGGGCTTTCAATGCACTATTCCTGGGTTGATTTTAAACATTTTCGACCATTTTTGACATTTTCCCAAATTTACCGATCTTTTCCAAAACTTTCTGCGGGCTTTCAATGCACTATTCCTGGGTTGATTTTAAACATTTTCGACCATTTTTGACATTTTCCCAAATTTACCGATCTTTTCCAAAACTTTCTGCGGGCTTTCAATGCACTATTCCTGGGTTGATTTTAAACATTTTCGACCATTTTTGACATTTTCCCAAATTTACCGATCTTTTCCAAAACTTTCTGCGGGCTTTCAATGCACTATTCCTGGGTTGATTTTAAACATTTTCGACCATTTTTGACATTTTCCCAAATTTACCGATCTTTTCCAAAACTTTCTGCGGGCTTTCAATGCACTATTTCTGGGTTGATTTTAACCATTTTCGACCATGTTTAACATTTTTCCAACTTTTTCCACATGTTCCAATGTACGCACTGGGCCGCTATGGAACCCGCAGAACTCTGCCACACTGTGGACATTTTTTTTTACTGCAATTAGGGTCAAATTGCCGGGTCAAAAGTGTCATTTCTTCGGGTAAATCACCCTCCTGGGCCCGGTTTTAATGTTTAAAAAGGTCAAATATTTGTATTAAATATATAATATTTGTATTTGATCGATGAGTGCTGATTTAAAACCAATTTTAGTGCATTTTGGGCACTTTTGAGAATGGTCGTATGTCGTCGTATTTGGTCGCGCCGACGTTTATGGCTGTCTTTTACCCAGGAAAATCACCTCCAGTGCCCGATATTCATGTCTGCACTTTGCCTGGGTTGACCCCAACCCAACCCCTAACTCTAACCCAAACCCAAACCCAAACCCATCTGTGGAGCCCTGTACGCCGCCTAGAGCTAAATAACGTTTTAAAAATTAAAAAAAAAAAAAAAAATTGCTACCCCTGGTAGACCCCAAAAAAATTTCTAGCGCTGGTAGACCCAGAAAAAATTTCTGCGGTCTTTCGATGCACTATTCCTGGGTTAATTTTAAACATTTTCGACCATTTTTGACATTTTCCCAAATTTACCGATCTTTTCCAAAACTTTCTGCGGGCTTTCAATGCACTATTCCTGGGTTGATTTTAAACATTTTTGACCATTTTTGACATTTTCCCAAATTTACCGATCTTTTCCAAAACTTTCTGCGGGCTTTCAATGCACTATTCCTGGGTTGATTTTAAACATTTTCGACCATTTTTGACATTTTCCCAAATATACCGATCTTTTCCAAAACTTTCTGCGGGCTTTCAATGCACTATTCCTGGGTTGATTTTAAACATTTTTGACCATTTTTGACATTTTCCCAAATTTACCGATCTTTTCCAAAACTTTCTGCGGGCTTTCAATGCACTATTCCTGGGTTGATTTTAAACATTTTCGACCATTTTTGACATTTTCCCAAATTTACCGATCTTTTCCAAAACTTTCTGCGGGCTTTCAATGCACTATTCCTGGGTTGATTTTAAACATTTTCGACCATTTTTGACATTTTCCCAAATTTACCGATCTTTTCCAAAACTTTCTGCGGGCTTTCAATGCACTATTCCTGGGTTGATTTTAAACATTTTCGACCATTTTTGACATTTTCCCAAATTTACCGATCTTTTCCAAAACTTTCTGCGGGCTTTCAATGCACTATTCCTGGGTTGATTTTAAACATTTTCGACCATTTTTGACATTTTCCCAAATTTACCGATCTTTTCCAAAACTTTCTGCGGGCTTTCAATGCACTATTCCTGGGTTGATTTTAAACATTTTCGACCATTTTTGACATTTTCCCAAATTTACCGATCTTTTCCAAAACTTTCTGCGGGCTTTCAATGCACTATTTCTGGGTTGATTTTAACCATTTTCGACCATGTTTAACATTTTTCCAACTTTTTCCACATGTTCCAATGTACGCACTGGGCCGCTATGGAACCCGCAGAACTCTGCCACACTGTGGACATTTTTTTTTACTGCAATTAGGGTCAAATTGCCGGGTCAAAAGTGTCATTTCTTCGGGTAAATCACCCTCCTGGGCCCGGTTTTAATGTTTAAAAAGGTCAAATATTTGTATTAAATATATAATATTTGTATTTGATCGATGAGTGCTGATTTAAAACCAATTTTAGTGCATTTTGGGCACTTTTGAGAATGGTCGTATGTCGTCGTATTTGGTCGCGCCGACGTTTATGGCTGTCTTTTACCCAGGAAAATCACCTCCAGTGCCCGATATTCATGTCTGCACTTTGCCTGGGTTGACCCCAACCCAACCCCTAACTCTAACCCAAACCCAAACCCAAACCCATCTGTGGAGCCCTGTACGCCGCCTAGAGCTAAATAACGTTTTAAAAATTAAAAAAAAAAAAAAAAATTCTACCCCTGGTAGACCCAAAAAAAATTTCTAGCGCTGGTAGACCCAGAAAAAATTTCTGCGGTCTTTCGATGCACTATTCCTGGGTTAATTTTAAACATTTTCGACCATTTTTGACATTTTCCCAAATATACCGATCTTTTCCAAAACTTTCTGCGGGCTTTCAATGCACTATTCCTGGGTTGATTTTAAACATTTTTGACCATTTTTGACATTTTCCCAAATTTACCGATCTTTTCCAAAACTTTCTGCGGGCTTTCAATGCACTATCCTGGGTTGATTTTAAACATTTTCGACCATTTTTGACATTTTCCCAAATTTACCGATCTTTTCCAAAACTTTCTGAGGGCTTTCAATGCACTATTCCTGGGTTGATTTTAAACATTTTCGACCATTTTTGACATTTTCCCAAATTTACCGATCTTTTCCAAAACTTTCTGCGGGCTTTCAATGCACTATTCCTGGGTTGATTTTAAACATTTTCGACCATTTTTGACATTTTCCCAAATTTACCGATCTTTTCCAAAACTTTCTGCGGGCTTTCAATGCACTATTCCTGGGTTGATTTTAAACATTTTCGACCATTTTTGACATTTTCCCAAATTTACCGATCTTTTCCAAAACTTTCTGCGGGCTTTCAATGCACTATTCCTGGGTTGATTTTAAACATTTTCGACCATTTTTGACATTTTCCCAAATTTACCGATCTTTTCCAAAACTTTCTGCGGGCTTTCAATGCACTATTCCTGGGTTGATTTTAAACATTTTTGACCATTTTTGACATTTTCCCAAATTTACCGATCTTTTCCAAAACTTTCTGCGGGCTTTCAATGCACTATTCCTGGGTTGATTTTAAACATTTTCGACCATTTTTGACATTTTCCCAAATTTACCGATCTTTTCCAAAACTTTCTGCGGGCTTTCAATGCACTATTCCTGGGTTGATTTTAAACATTTTCGACCATTTTTGACATTTTCCCAAATATACCGATCTTTTCCAAAACTTTCTGCGGGCTTTCAATGCACTATTCCTGGGTTGATTTTAAACATTTTTGACCATTTTTGACATTTTCCCAAATTTACCGATCTTTTCCAAAACTTTCTGCGGGCTTTCAATGCACTATTCCTGGGTTGATTTTAAACATTTTCGACCATTTTTGACATTTTCCCAAATTTACCGATCTTTTCCAAAACTTTCTGCGGGCTTTCAATGCACTATTCCTGGGTTGATTTTAAACATTTTCGACCATTTTTGACATTTTCCCAAATTTACCGATCTTTTCCAAAACTTTCTGCGGGCTTTCAATGCACTATTCCTGGGTTGATTTTAAACATTTTTGACCATTTTTGACATTTTCCCAAATTTACCGATCTTTTCCAAAACTTTCTGCGGGCTTTCAATGCACTATTCCTGGGTTGATTTTAAACATTTTCGACCATTTTTGACATTTTCCCAAATTTACCGATCTTTTCCAAAACTTTCTGCGGGCTTTCAATGCACTATTCCTGGGTTGATTTTAAACATTTTCGACCATTTTTGACATTTTCCCAAATTTACCGATCTTTTTCCAAAACTTTCTGCGGGCTTTCGATGCACTATTATCGACAGATACCAGGTTTCATCGTCGAGCTCCGTATATTTTTCGAGTTTCAGCACTTTTAAAATCGGCGGGGGTTCGCCCCGAGTCGATCCGAGAATAGTGCACCGTGAGCGGATTGGGTCGGCTGATGTCCCGCTGAATTTCTGAGCTCCAGAAATTTTTCTAAGTCCCTCCACACTTAGAAAAAAAACGCTTAAATTTAAGCGGATTTTTTCTAAGTCCCTCCACACTTAGAAAAAAAACGCTTAAATTTAAGCGGATTTTTTCTAAGTCCCTCCACACTTAGAAAAAAAACGCTTAAATTTAAGCGGATTTTTTCTAAGTCCCTCCACACTTAGAAAAAAAACGCTTAAATTTAAGCGGATTTTTTCTAAGTCCCTCCACACTTAGAAAAAAAACGCTTAAATTTAAGCGGATTTTTTCTAAGTCCCTCCACACTTAGAAAAAAAACGCTTAAATTTAAATTTACCGATCTTTTCCAAAACTTTCTGCGGGCTTTCGGTGCACTATTCCTGGGTTGATTTTAAACATTTTCGACCATTTTTGACATTTTCCCAAATTTACCGATCTTTTCCAAAACTTTCTGCGGGCTTTCAATGCACTATTCCTGGGTTGATTTTAAACATTTTTGACCATTTTTGACATTTTCCCAAATTTACCGATCTTTTCCAAAACTTTCTGCGGGCTTTCAATGCACTATTCCTGGGTTGATTTTAAACATTTTCGACCATTTTTGACATTTTCCCAAATTTACCGATCTTTTCCAAAACTTTCTGCGGGCTTTCAATGCACTATTCCTGGGTTGATTTTAAACATTTTTGACCATTTTTGACATTTTCCCAAATTTACCGATCTTTTCCAAAACTTTCTGCGGGCTTTCAATGCACTATTCCTGGGTTGATTTTAAACATTTTCGACCATTTTTGACATTTTCCCAAATTTACCGATCTTTTCCAAAACTTTCTGCGGGCTTTCAATGCACTATTCCTGGGTTGATTTTAAACATTTTCGACCATTTTTGACATTTTCCCAAATTTACCGATCTTTTCCAAAACTTTCTGCGGGCTTTCAATGCACTATTTCTGGGTTGATTTTAACCATTTTCGACCATTTTTAACATTTTTCCAACTTTTTCCACATGTTCCAATGTACGCACTGGGCCGCTATGGAACCCGCAGAACTCTGCCACACTGTGGACATTTTTTTTTACTGCAATTAGGGTGAAATTGCCGGGTCAAAAGTGTCATTTCTTCGGGTAAATCACCCTCCTGGGCCCGGTTTTAATGTTTAAAAAGGTCAAATATTTGTATTAAATATATAATATTTGTATTTGATCGATGAGTGCTGATTTAAAACCAATTTTAGTGCATTTTGGGCACTTTTGAGAATGGTCGTATGTCGTCGTATTTGGTCGCGCCGACGTTTATGGCTGTCTTTTACCCAGGAAAATCACCTCCAGTGCCCGATATTCATGTCTGCACTTTGCCTGGGTTGACCCCAACCCAACCCCTAACTCTAACCCAAACCCAAACCCAAACCCATCTGTGGAGCCCTGTACGCCGCCTAGAGCTAAATAACGTTTTAAAAATTTAAAAAAAAAAAAAAAAAATTCTACCCCTGGTAGACCCAAAAAAAATTTCTAGCGCTGGTAGACCCAGAAAAAATTTCTGCGGTCTTTCGATGCACTATTCCTGGGTTAATTTTAAACATTTTCGACCATTTTTGACATTTTCCCAAATTTACCAATCTTTTCCAAAACTTTCTGCGGGCTTTCAATGCACTATTCCTGGGTTGATTTTAAACATTTTCGACCATTTTTGACATTTTCCCAAATTTACCGATCTTTTCCAAAACTTTCTGCGGGCTTTCAATGCACTATTCCTGGGTTGATTTTAAACATTTTTGACCATTTTTGACATTTTCCCAAATTTACCGATCTTTTCCAAAACTTTCTGCGGGCTTTCAATGCACTATTCCTGGGTTGATTTTAAACATTTTCGACCATTTTTGACATTTTCCCAAATTTACCGATCTTTTCCAAAACTTTCTGCGGGCTTTCGGTGCACTATTCCTGGGTTGATTTTAAACATTTTCGACCATTTTTGACATTTTCCCAAATTTACCGATCTTTTTCCAAAACTTTCTGCGGGCTTTCGATGCACTATTATCGACAGATACCAGGTTTCATCGTCGAGCTCCGTATATTTTCGAGTTTCAGCACTTTTAAAATCGGCGGGGGTTCGCCCCGAGTCGATCCGAGAATAGTGCACCGTGAGCGGATTGGGTCGGCTGATGCCCCGCTGAATTTCTGAGCTCCAGAAATTTTTCTAAGTCCCTCCACACTTAGAAAAAAAACGCTTAAATTTAAGCGGATTTTTTCTAAGTCCCTCCACACTTAGAAAAAAAACGCTTAAATTTAAGCGGATTTTTTCTAAGTCCCTCCACACTTAGAAAAAAAACGCTTAAATTTAAGCGGATTTTTTCTAAGTCCCTCCACACTTAGAAAAAAAACGCTTAAATTTAAGCGGATTTTTTCTAAGTCCCTCCACACTTAGAAAAAAAACGCTTAAATTTAAATTTACCGATCTTTTCCAAAACTTTCTGCGGGCTTTCGGTGCACTATTCCTGGGTTGATTTTAAACATTTTCGACCATTTTTGACATTTTCCCAAATTTACCGATCTTTTCCAAAACTTTCTGCGGGCTTTCAATGCACTATTCCTGGGTTGATTTTAAACATTTTTGACCATTTTTGACATTTTCCCAAATTTACCGATCTTTTCCAAAACTTTCTGCGGGCTTTCAATGCACTATTCCTGGGTTGATTTTAAACATTTTCGACCATTTTTGACATTTTCCCAAATTTACCGATCTTTTCCAAAACTTTCTGCGGGCTTTCAATGCACTATTCCTGGGTTGATTTTAAACATTTTTGACCATTTTTGACATTTTCCCAAATTTACCGATCTTTTCCAAAACTTTCTGCGGGCTTTCAATGCACTATTCCTGGGTTGAATTTAAACATTTTTGACCATTTTTGACATTTTCCCAAATTTACCCATCTTTTCCAAAACTTTCTGCGGGCTTTCAATGCACTATTCCTGGGTTGATTTTAAACATTTTTGACCATTTTTGACATTTTCCCAAATTTACCGATCTTTTCCAAAACTTTCTGCGGGCTTTCAATGCACTATTCCTGGGTTGATTTTAAACATTTTCGACCATTTTTGACATTTTCCCAAATTTACCGATCTTTTCCAAAACTTTCTGCGGGCTTTCAATGCACTATTTCTGGGTTGAGTTTAACCATTTTCGACCATGTTTAACATTTTTCCAACTTTTTCCACATGTTCCAATGTACGCACTGGGCCGCTATGGAACCCGCAGAACTCTGCCACACTGTGGACATTTTTTTTACTGCAATTAGGGTCAAATTGCCGGGTCAAAAGTGTCATTTCTTCGGGTAAATCACCCTCCTGGGCCCGGTTTTAATGTTTAAAAAGGTCAAATATTTGTATTAAATATATAATATTTGTATTTGATCGATGAGTGCTGATTTAAAACCAATTTTACTGCATTTTGGGCACTTTTGAGAATGGTCGTATGTCGTCGTATTTGGTCGCGCCGACGTTTATGGCTGTCTTTTACCCAGGAAAATCACCTCCAGTGCCCGATATTCATGTCTGCACTTTGCCTGGGTTGACCCCAACCCAACCCCTAACTCTAACCCAAACCCAAACCCATCTGTGGAGCCCTGTACGCCGCCTAGAGCTAAATAACGTTTTAAAAATTAAAAAAAAAAAAAAAAATTCTACCCCTGGTAGACCCAAAAAAAATTTCTAGCGCTGGTAGACCCAGAAAAAATTTCTGCGGGCTTTCGATGCACTATTCCTGGGTTGATTTTAAACATTTTCGACCATTTTTGACATTTTCCCAAATTTACCGATCTTTTTCCAAAACTTTCTGCGGGCTTTCGATGCACTATTATCGACAGATACCAGGTTTCATCGTCGAGCTCCGTATATTTTTCGAGTTTCAGCACTTTTAAAATCGGCGGGGGTTCGCCCCGAGTCGATCCGAGAATAGTGCACCGTGAGCGGATTGGGTCGGCTGATGCCCCGCTGAATTTCTGAGCTCCAGAAATTTTTCTAAGTCCCTCCACACTTAGAAAAAAAACGCTTAAATTTAAGCGGATTTTTTCTAAGTCCCTCCACACTTAGAAAAAAAAACGCTTAAATTTAAGCGGATTTTTTCTAAGTCCCTCCACACTTAGAAAAAAAACGCTTAAATTTAAGCGGATTTTTTCTAAGTCCCTCCACACTTAGAAAAAAAACGCTTAAATTTAAGCGGATTTTTTCTAAGTCCCTCCACACTTAGAAAAAAAAACGCTTAAATTTAAGCGGATTTTTTCTAAGTCCCTCCACACTTAGAAAAAAAACGCTTAAATTTAAGCGGATTTTTTCTAAGTCCCTCCACACTTAGAAAAAAAACGCTTAAATTTAAATTTACCGATCTTTTCCAAAACTTTCTGCGGGCTTTCGGTGCACTATTCCTGGGTTGATTTTAAACATTTTCGACCATTTTTGACATTTTCCCAAATTTACCGATCTTTTTCCAAAACTTTCTGCGGGCTTTCGATGCACTATTATCGACAGATACCAGGTTTCATCGTCGAGCTCCGTATATTTTTCGAGTTTTAGCACTTTTAAAATCGGCGGGGGTTCGCCCCGAGTCGATCCGAGAATAGTGCACCGTGAGCGGATTGGGTCGGCTGATGCCCCGCTGAATTTCTGAGCTCCAGAAATTTTTCTAAGTCCCTCCACACTTAGAAAAAAAACGCTTAAATTTAAGCGGATTTTTTCTAAGTCCCTCCACACTTAGAAAAAAAACGCTTAAATTTAAGCGGATTTTTTCTAAGTCCCTCCACACTTAGAAAAAAAACGCTTAAATTTAAGCGGATTTTTTCTAAGTCCCTCCACACTTAGAAAAAAAACGCTTAAATTTAAATTTACCGATCTTTTCCAAAACTTTCTGCGGGCTTTCGGTGCACTATTCCTGGGTTGATTTTAAACATTTTCGACCATTTTTGACATTTTCCCAAATTTACCGATCTTTTCCAAAACTTTCTGCGGGCTTTCGGTGCACTATTCCTGGGTTGATTTTAAACATTTTCGACCATTTTTGACATTTTCCCAAATTTACCTATCTTTTTCCAAAACTTTCTGCGGGCTTTCGATGCACTATTATCGACAGATACCAGGTTTCATCGTCGAGCTCCGTATATTTTTCGAGTTTCAGCACTTTTAAAATCGGCGGGGGTTCGCCCCGAGTCGATCCGAGAATAGTGCACCGTGAGCGGATTGGGTCGGCTGATGCCCCGCTGAATTTCTGAGCTCCAGAAATTTTTCTAAGTCCCTCCACACTTAGAAAAAAAAACGCTTAAATTTAAGCGGATTTTTTCTAAGTCCCTCCACACTTAGAAAAAAAACGCTTAAATTTAAGCGGATTTTTTCTAAGTCCCTCCACACTTAGAAAAAAAACGCTTAAATTTAAGCGGATTTTTTCTAAGTCCCTCCACACTTAGAAAAAAAACGCTTAAATTTAAGCGGATTTTTTCTAAGTCCCTCCACACTTAGAAAAAAAACGCTTAAATTTAAGCGGATTTTTTCTAAGTCCCTCCACACTTAGAAAAAAAAACGCTTAAATTTAAATTTACCGATCTTTTCCAAAACTTTCTGCGGGCTTTCGGTGCACTATTCCTGGGTTGATTTTAAACATTTTCGACCATTTTTGACATTTTCCCAAATTTACCGATCTTTTCCAAAACTTTCTGCGGGCTTTCAATGCACTATTCCTGGGTTGATTTTAAACATTTTTGACCATTTTTGACATTTTCCCAAATTTACCGATCTTTTCCAAAACTTTCTGCGGGCTTTCAATGCACTATTCCTGGGTTGATTTTAAACATTTTCGACCATTTTTGACATTTTCCCAAATTTACCGATCTTTTCCAAAACTTTCTGCGGGCTTTCAATGCACTATTCCTGGGTTGATTTTAAACATTTTTGACCATTTTTGACATTTTCCCAAATTTACCGATCTTTTCCAAAACTTTCTGCGGGCTTTCAATGCACTATTCCTGGGTTGATTTTAAACATTTTCGACCATTTTTGACATTTTCCCAAATTTACCGATCTTTTCCAAAACTTTCTGCGGGCTTTCAATGCACTATTCCTGGGTTGATTTTAAACATTTTCGACCATTTTTGACATTTTCCCAAATTTACCGATCTTTTCCAAAACTTTCTGCGGGCTTTCAATGCACTATTTCTGGGTTGATTTTAACCATTTTCGACCATGTTTAACATTTTTCCAACTTTTTCCACATGTTCCAATGTACGCACTGGGCCGCTATGGAACCCGCAGAACTCTGCCACACTGTGGACATTTTTTTTTACTGCAATTAGGGTCAAATTGCCGGGTCAAAAGTGTCATTTCTTCGGGTAAATCACCCTCCTGGGCCCGGTTTTAATGTTTAAAAAGGTCAAATATTTGTATTAAATATATAATATTTGTATTTGATCGATGAGTGCTGATTTAAAACCAATTTTAGTGCATTTTGGGCACTTTTGAGAATGGTCGTATGTCGTCGTATTTGGTCGCGCCGACGTTTATGGCTGTCTTTTACCCAGGAAAATCACCTCCAGTGCCCGATATTCATGTCTGCACTTTGCCTGGGTTGACCCCAACCCAACCCCTAACTCTAACCCAAACCCAAACCCAAACCCATCTGTGGAGCCCTGTACGCCGCCTAGAGCTAAATAACGTTTTAAAAATTAAAAAAAAAAAAAAAATTTCTACCCCTGGTAGAACCAAAAAAAATTTCTAGCGCTGGTAGACCCAGAAAAAATTTCTGCGGTCTTTCGATGCACTATTCCTGGGTTAATTTTAAACATTTTCGACCATTTTTGACATTTTCCCAAATTTACCGATCTTTTCCAAAACTTTCTGCGGGCTTTCGGTGCACTATTCCTGGGTTGATTTTAAACATTTTCGACCATTTTTGACATTTTCCCAAATTTACCGATCTTTTCCAAAACTTTCTGCGGGCTTTCAATGCACTATTCCTGGGTTGATTTTAAACATTTTCGACCATTTTTGACATTTTCCCAAATTTACCGATCTTTTCCAAAACTTTCTGCGGGCTTTCAATGCACTATTCCTGGGTTGATTTTAAACATTTTTGACCATTTTTGACATTTTCCCAAATTTACCGATCTTTTCCAAAACTTTCTGCGGGCTTTCAATGCACTATTCCTGGGTTGATTTTAAACATTTTCGACCATTTTTGACATTTTCCCAAATTTACCGATCTTTTCCAAAACTTTCTGCGGGCTTTCAATGCACTATTCCTGGGTTGATTTTAAACATTTTCGACCATTTTTGACATTTTCCCAAATTTACCGATCTTTTCCAAAACTTTCTGCGGGCTTTCAATGCACTATTCCTGGGTTGATTTTAAACATTTTCGACCATTTTTGACATTTTCCCAAATTTACCGATCTTTTCCAAAACTTTCTGCGGGCTTTCAATGCACTATTCCTGGGTTGATTTTAAACATTTTCGACCATTTTTGACATTTTCCCAAATTTACCGATCTTTTCCAAAACTTTCTGCGGGCTTTCAATGCACTATTCCTGGGTTGATTTTAAACATTTTTGACCATTTTTGACATTTTCCCAAATTTACCGATCTTTTCCAAAACTTTCTGCGGGCTTTCAATGCACTATTCCTGGGTTGATTTTAAACATTTTCGACCATTTTTGACATTTTCCCAAATATACCGATCTTTTCCAAAACTTTCTGCGGGCTTTCAATGCACTATTCCTGGGTTGATTTTAAACATTTTTGACCATTTTTGACATTTTCCCAAATTTACCGATCTTTTCCAAAACTTTCTGCGGGCTTTCAATGCACTATTCCTGGGTTGATTTTAAACATTTTCGACCATTTTTGACATTTTCCCAAATTTACCGATCTTTTCCAAAACTTTCTGCGGGCTTTCAATGCACTATTCCTGGGTTGATTTTAAACATTTTCGACCATTTTTGACATTTTCCCAAATTTACCGATCTTTTCCAAAACTTTCTGCGGGCTTTCAATGCACTATTCCTGGGTTGATTTTAAACATTTTCGACCATTTTTGACATTTTCCCAAATATACCGATCTTTTCCAAAACTTTCTGCGGGCTTTCAATGCACTATTCCTGGGTTGATTTTAAACATTTTTGACCATTTTTGACATTTTCCCAAATTTACCGATCTTTTCCAAAACTTTCTGCGGGCTTTCAATGCACTATTCCTGGGTTGATTTTAAACATTTTCGACCATTTTTGACATTTTCCCAAATTTACCGATCTTTTCCAAAACTTTCTGCGGGCTTTCAATGCACTATTCCTGGGTTGATTTTAAACATTTTCGACCATTTTTGACATTTTCCCAAATTTACCGATCTTTTCCAAAACTTTCTGCGGGCTTTCAATGCACTATTCCTGGGTTGATTTTAAACATTTTCGACCATTTTTGACATTTTCCCAAATTTACCGATCTTTTCCAAAACTTTCTGCGGGCTTTCAATGCACTATTCCTGGGTTGATTTTAAACATTTTCGACCATTTTTGACATTTTCCCAAATTTACCGATCTTTTCCAAAACTTTCTGCGGGCTTTCAATGCACTATTCCTGGGTTGATTTTAAACATTTTCGACCATTTTTGACATTTTCCCAAATTTACCGATCTTTTCCAAAACTTTCTGCGGGCTTTCAATGCACTATTTCTGGGTTGATTTTAACCATTTTCGACCATGTTTAACATTTTTCCAACTTTTTCCACATGTTCCAATGTACGCACTGGGCCGCTATGGAACCCGCAGAACTCTGCCACACTGTGGACATTTTTTTTTACTGCAATTAGGGTCAAATTGCCGGGTCAAAAGTGTCATTTCTTCGGGTAAATCACCCTCCTGGGCCCGGTTTTAATGTTTAAAAAGGTCAAATATTTGTATTAAATATATAATATTTGTATTTGATCGATGAGTGCTGATTTAAAACCAATTTTAGTGCATTTTGGGCACTTTTGAGAATGGTCGTATGTCGTCGTATTTGGTCGCGCCGACGTTTATGGCTGTCTTTTACCCAGGAAAATCACCTCCAGTGCCCGATATTCATGTCTGCACTTTGCCTGGGTTGACCCCAACCCAACCCCTAACTCTAACCCAAACCCAAACCCATCTGTGGAGCCCTGTACGCCGCCTAGAGCTAAATAACGTTTTAAAAATTAAAAAAAAAAAAAAAAAATTGCTACCCCTGGTAGACCCCAAAAAAATTTCTAGCGCTGGTAGACCCAGAAAAAATTTCTGCGGTCTTTCGATGCACTATTCCTGGGTTAATTTTAAACATTTTCGACCATTTTTGACATTTTCCCAAATTTACCGATCTTTTCCAAAACTTTCTGCGGGCTTTCAATGCACTATTCCTGGGTTGATTTTAAACATTTTTGACCATTTTTGACATTTTCCCAAATTTACCGATCTTTTCCAAAACTTTCTGCGGGCTTTCAATGCACTATTCCTGGGTTGATTTTAAACATTTTCGACCATTTTTGACATTTTCCCAAATATACCGATCTTTTCCAAAACTTTCTGCGGGCTTTCAATGCACTATTCCTGGGTTGATTTTAAACATTTTTGACCATTTTTGACATTTTCCCAAATTTACCGATCTTTTCCAAAACTTTCTGCGGGCTTTCAATGCACTATTCCTGGGTTGATTTTAAACATTTTCGACCATTTTTGACATTTTCCCAAATTTACCGATCTTTTCCAAAACTTTCTGCGGGCTTTCAATGCACTATTCCTGGGTTGATTTTAAACATTTTCGACCATTTTTGACATTTTCCCAAATTTACCGATCTTTTCCAAAACTTTCTGCGGGCTTTCAATGCACTATTCCTGGGTTGATTTTAAACATTTTCGACCATTTTTGACATTTTCCCAAATTTACCGATCTTTTCCAAAACTTTCTGCGGGCTTTCAATGCACTATTCCTGGGTTGATTTTAAACATTTTCGACCATTTTTGACATTTTCCCAAATTTACCGATCTTTTCCAAAACTTTCTGCGGGCTTTCAATGCACTATTCCTGGGTTGATTTTAAACATTTTCGACCATTTTTGACATTTTCCCAAATTTACCGATCTTTTCCAAAACTTTCTGCGGGCTTTCAATGCACTATTTCTGGGTTGATTTTAACCATTTTCGACCATGTTTAACATTTTTCCAACTTTTTCCACATGTTCCAATGTACGCACTGGGCCGCTATGGAACCCGCAGAACTCTGCCACACTGTGGACATTTTTTTTTACTGCAATTAGGGTCAAATTGCCGGGTCAAAAGTGTCATTTCTTCGGGTAAATCACCCTCCTGGGCCCGGTTTTAATGTTTAAAAAGGTCAAATATTTGTATTAAATATATAATATTTGTATTTGATCGATGAGTGCTGATTTAAAACCAATTTTAGTGCATTTTGGGCACTTTTGAGAATGGTCGTATGTCGTCGTATTTGGTCGCGCCGACGTTTATGGCTGTCTTTTACCCAGGAAAATCACCTCCAGTGCCCGATATTCATGTCTGCACTTTGCCTGGGTTGACCCCAACCCAACCCCTAACTCTAACCCAAACCCAAACCCATCTGTGGAGCCCTGTACGCCGCCTAGAGCTAAATAACGTTTTAAAAATTAAAAAAAAAAAAAAAAATTCTACCCCTGGTAGACCCAAAAAAAATTTCTAGCGCTGGTAGACCCAGAAAAAATTTCTGCGGTCTTTCGATGCACTATTCCTGGGTTAATTTTAAACATTTTCGACCATTTTTGACATTTTCCCAAATATACCGATCTTTTCCAAAACTTTCTGCGGGCTTTCAATGCACTATTCCTGGGTTGATTTTAAACATTTTTGACCATTTTTGACATTTTCCCAAATTTACCGATCTTTTCCAAAACTTTCTGCGGGCTTTCAATGCACTATTCCTGGGTTGATTTTAAACATTTTCGACCATTTTTGACATTTTCCCAAATTTACCGATCTTTTCCAAAACTTTCTGCGGGCTTTCAATGCACTATTCCTGGGTTGATTTTAAACATTTTCGACCATTTTTGACATTTTCCCAAATTTACCGATCTTTTCCAAAACTTTCTGCGGGCTTTCAATGCACTATTCCTGGGTTGATTTTAAACATTTTCGACCATTTTTGACATTTTCCCAAATTTACCGATCTTTTCCAAAACTTTCTGCGGGCTTTCAATGCACTATTCCTGGGTTGATTTTAAACATTTTTGACCATTTTTGACATTTTCCCAAATTTACCGATCTTTTCCAAAACTTTCTGCGGGCTTTCAATGCACTATTCCTGGGTTGATTTTAAACATTTTCGACCATTTTTGACATTTTCCCAAATATACCGATCTTTTCCAAAACTTTCTGCGGGCTTTCAATGCACTATTCCTGGGTTGATTTTAAACATTTTTGACCATTTTTGACATTTTCCCAAATTTACCGATCTTTTCCAAAACTTTCTGCGGGCTTTCAATGCACTATTCCTGGGTTGATTTTAAACATTTTCGACCATTTTTGACATTTTCCCAAATTTACCGATCTTTTCCAAAACTTTCTGCGGGCTTTCAATGCACTATTCCTGGGTTGATTTTAAACATTTTCGACCATTTTTGACATTTTCCCAAATTTACCGATCTTTTCCAAAACTTTCTGCGGGCTTTCAATGCACTATTCCTGGGTTGATTTTAAACATTTTCGACCATTTTTGACATTTTCCCAAATATACCGATCTTTTCCAAAACTTTCTGCGGGCTTTCAATGCACTATTCCTGGGTTGATTTTAAACATTTTTGACCATTTTTGACATTTTCCCAAATTTACCGATCTTTTCCAAAACTTTCTGCGGGCTTTCAATGCACTATTCCTGGGTTGATTTTAAACATTTTCGACCATTTTTGACATTTTCCCAAATTTACCGATCTTTTCCAAAACTTTCTGCGGGCTTTCAATGCACTATTCCTGGGTTGATTTTAAACATTTTCGACCATTTTTGACATTTTCCCAAATTTACCGATCTTTTCCAAAACTTTCTGCGGGCTTTCAATGCACTATTCCTGGGTTGATTTTAAACATTTTCGACCATTTTTGACATTTTCCCAAATTTACCGATCTTTTCCAAAACTTTCTGCGGGCTTTCAATGCACTATTCCTGGGTTGATTTTAAACATTTTCGACCATTTTTGACATTTTCCCAAATTTACCGATCTTTTCCAAAACTTTCTGCGGGCTTTCAATGCACTATTCCTGGGTTGATTTTAAACATTTTCGACCATTTTTGACATTTTCCCAAATTTACCGATCTTTTCCAAAACTTTCTGCGGGCTTTCAATGCACTATTTCTGGGTTGATTTTAACCATTTTCGACCATGTTTAACATTTTTCCAACTTTTTCCACATGTTCCAATGTACGCACTGGGCCGCTATGGAACCCGCAGAACTCTGCCACACTGTGGACATTTTTTTTTACTGCAATTAGGGTCAAATTGCCGGGTCAAAAGTGTCATTTCTTCGGGTAAATCACCCTCCTGGGCCCGGTTTTAATGTTTAAAAAGGTCAAATATTTGTATTAAATATATAATATTTGTATTTGATCGATGAGTGCTGATTTAAAACCAATTTTAGTGCATTTTGGGCACTTTTGAGAATGGTCGTATGTCGTCGTATTTGGTCGCGCCGACGTTTATGGCTGTCTTTTACCCAGGAAAATCACCTCCAGTGCCCGATATTCATGTCTGCACTTTGCCTGGGTTGACCCCAACCCAACCCCTAACTCTAACCCAAACCCAAACCCAAACCCATCTGTGGAGCCCTGTACGCCGCCTAGAGCTAAATAACGTTTTAAAAATTAAAAAAAAAAAAAAAAATTGCTACCCCTGGTAGACCCCAAAAAAATTTCTAGCGCTGGTAGACCCAGAAAAAATTTCTGCGGTCTTTCGATGCACTATTCCTGGGTTAATTTTAAACATTTTCGACCATTTTTGACATTTTCCCAAATTTACCGATCTTTTCCAAAACTTTCTGCGGGCTTTCAATGCACTATTCCTGGGTTGATTTTAAACATTTTTGACCATTTTTGACATTTTCCCAAATTTACCGATCTTTTCCAAAACTTTCTGCGGGCTTTCAATGCACTATTCCTGGGTTGATTTTAAACATTTTCGACCATTTTTGACATTTTCCCAAATATACCGATCTTTTCCAAAACTTTCTGCGGGCTTTCAATGCACTATTCCTGGGTTGATTTTAAACATTTTTGACCATTTTTGACATTTTCCCAAATTTACCGATCTTTTCCAAAACTTTCTGCGGGCTTTCAATGCACTATTCCTGGGTTGATTTTAAACATTTTCGACCATTTTTGACATTTTCCCAAATTTACCGATCTTTTCCAAAACTTTCTGCGGGCTTTCAATGCACTATTCCTGGGTTGATTTTAAACATTTTCGACCATTTTTGACATTTTCCCAAATTTACCGATCTTTTCCAAAACTTTCTGCGGGCTTTCAATGCACTATTCCTGGGTTGATTTTAAACATTTTCGACCATTTTTGACATTTTCCCAAATTTACCGATCTTTTCCAAAACTTTCTGCGGGCTTTCAATGCACTATTCCTGGGTTGATTTTAAACATTTTCGACCATTTTTGACATTTTCCCAAATTTACCGATCTTTTCCAAAACTTTCTGCGGGCTTTCAATGCACTATTCCTGGGTTGATTTTAAACATTTTCGACCATTTTTGACATTTTCCCAAATTTACCGATCTTTTCCAAAACTTTCTGCGGGCTTTCAATGCACTATTTCTGGGTTGATTTTAACCATTTTCGACCATGTTTAACATTTTTCCAACTTTTTCCACATGTTCCAATGTACGCACTGGGCCGCTATGGAACCCGCAGAACTCTGCCACACTGTGGACATTTTTTTTTACTGCAATTAGGGTCAAATTGCCGGGTCAAAAGTGTCATTTCTTCGGGTAAATCACCCTCCTGGGCCCGGTTTTAATGTTTAAAAAGGTCAAATATTTGTATTAAATATATAATATTTGTATTTGATCGATGAGTGCTGATTTAAAACCAATTTTAGTGCATTTTGGGCACTTTTGAGAATGGTCGTATGTCGTCGTATTTGGTCGCGCCGACGTTTATGGCTGTCTTTTACCCAGGAAAATCACCTCCAGTGCCCGATATTCATGTCTGCACTTTGCCTGGGTTGACCCCAACCCAACCCCTAACTCTAACCCAAACCCAAACCCAAACCCATCTGTGGAGCCCTGTACGCCGCCTAGAGCTAAATAACGTTTTAAAAATTAAAAAAAAAAAAAAAAAATTCTACCCCTGGTAGACCCAAAAAAAATTTCTAGCGCTGGTAGACCCAGAAAAAATTTCTGCGGTCTTTCGATGCACTATTCCTGGGTTAATTTTAAACATTTTCGACCATTTTTGACATTTTCCCAAATATACCGATCTTTTCCAAAACTTTCTGCGGGCTTTCAATGCACTATTCCTGGGTTGATTTTAAACATTTTTGACCATTTTTGACATTTTCCCAAATTTACCGATCTTTTCCAAAACTTTCTGCGGGCTTTCAATGCACTATTCCTGGGTTGATTTTAAACATTTTCGACCATTTTTGACATTTTCCCAAATTTACCGATCTTTTCCAAAACTTTCTGCGGGCTTTCAATGCACTATTCCTGGGTTGATTTTAAACATTTTCGACCATTTTTGACATTTTCCCAAATATACCGATCTTTTCCAAAACTTTCTGCGGGCTTTCAATGCACTATTCCTGGGTTGATTTTAAACATTTTTGACCATTTTTGACATTTTCCCAAATTTACCGATCTTTTCCAAAACTTTCTGCGGGCTTTCAATGCACTATTCCTGGGTTGATTTTAAACATTTTCGACCATTTTTGACATTTTCCCAAATTTACCGATCTTTTCCAAAACTTTCTGCGGGCTTTCAATGCACTATTCCTGGGTTGATTTTAAACATTTTCGACCATTTTTGACATTTTCCCAAATTTACCGATCTTTTCCAAAACTTTCTGCGGGCTTTCAATGCACTATTCCTGGGTTGATTTTAAACATTTTCGACCATTTTTGACATTTTCCCAAATTTACCGATCTTTTCCAAAACTTTCTGCGGGCTTTCAATGCACTATTCCTGGGTTGATTTTAAACATTTTCGACCATTTTTGACATTTTCCCAAATTTACCGATCTTTTCCAAAACTTTCTGCGGGCTTTCAATGCACTATTCCTGGGTTGATTTTAAACATTTTCGACCATTTTTGACATTTTCCCAAATTTACCGATCTTTTCCAAAACTTTCTGCGGGCTTTCAATGCACTATTCCTGGGTTGATTTTAAACATTTTCGACCATTTTTGACATTTTCCCAAATTTACCGATCTTTTCCAAAACTTTCTGCGGGCTTTCAATGCACTATTCCTGGGTTGATTTTAAACATTTTTGACCATTTTTGACATTTTCCCAAATTTACCGATCTTTTCCAAAACTTTCTGCGGGCTTTCAATGCACTATTCCTGGGTTGATTTTAAACATTTTCGACCATTTTTGACATTTTCCCAAATATACCGATCTTTTCCAAAACTTTCTGCGGGCTTTCAATGCACTATTCCTGGGTTGATTTTAAACATTTTTGACCATTTTTGACATTTTCCCAAATTTACCGATCTTTTCCAAAACTTTCTGCGGGCTTTCAATGCACTATTCCTGGGTTGATTTTAAACATTTTCGACCATTTTTGACATTTTCCCAAATTTACCGATCTTTTCCAAAACTTTCTGCGGGCTTTCAATGCACTATTCCTGGGTTGATTTTAAACATTTTCGACCATTTTTGACATTTTCCCAAATTTACCGATCTTTTCCAAAACTTTCTGCGGGCTTTCAATGCACTATTCCTGGGTTGATTTTTAACATTTTCGACCATTTTTGACATTTTCCCAAATATACCGATCTTTTCCAAAACTTTCTGCGGGCTTTCAATGCACTATTCCTGGGTTGATTTTAAACATTTTTGACCATTTTTGACATTTTCCCAAATTTACCGATCTTTTCCAAAACTTTCTGCGGGCTTTCAATGCACTATTCCTGGGTTGATTTTAAACATTTTCGACCATTTTTGACATTTTCCCAAATTTACCGATCTTTTCCAAAACTTTCTGCGGGCTTTCAATGCACTATTCCTGGGTTGATTTTAAACATTTTCGACCATTTTTGACATTTTCCCAAATTTACCGATCTTTTCCAAAACTTTCTGCGGGCTTTCAATGCACTATTCCTGGGTTGATTTTAAACATTTTCGACCATTTTTGACATTTTCCCAAATTTACCGATCTTTTCCAAAACTTTCTGCGGGCTTTCAATGCACTATTCCTGGGTTGATTTTAAACATTTTCGACCATTTTTGACATTTTCCCAAATTTACCGATCTTTTCCAAAACTTTCTGCGGGCTTTCAATGCACTATTCCTGGGTTGATTTTAAACATTTTCGACCATTTTTGACATTTTCCCAAATTTACCGATCTTTTCCAAAACTTTCTGCGGGCTTTCAATGCACTATTTCTGGGTTGATTTTAACCATTTTCGACCATGTTTAACATTTTTCCAACTTTTTCCACATGTTCCAATGTACGCACTGGGCCGCTATGGAACCCGCAGAACTCTGCCACACTGTGGACATTTTTTTTTACTGCAATTAGGGTCAAATTGCCGGGTCAAAAGTGTCATTTCTTCGGGTAAATCACCCTCCTGGGCCCGGTTTTAATGTTTAAAAAGGTCAAATATTTGTATTAAATATATAATATTTGTATTTGATCGATGAGTGCTGATTTAAAACCAATTTTAGTGCATTTTGGGCACTTTTGAGAATGGTCGTATGTCGTCGTATTTGGTCGCGCCGACGTTTATGGCTGTCTTTTACCCAGGAAAATCACCTCCAGTGCCCGATATTCATGTCTGCACTTTGCCTGGGTTGACCCCAACCCAACCCCTAACTCTAACCCAAACCCAAACCCAAACCCATCTGTGGAGCCCTGTACGCCGCCTAGAGCTAAATAACGTTTTAAAAATTAAAAAAAAAAAAAAAAAAATTCTACCCCTGGTAGACCCAAAAAAAATTTCTAGCGCTGGTAGACCCAGAAAAAATTTCTGCGGTCTTTCGATGCACTATTCCTGGGTTGATTTTAAACATTTTCGACCATTTTTGACATTTTCCCAAATTTACCGATCTTTTCCAAAACTTTCTGCGGGCTTTCAATGCACTATTCCTGGGTTGATTTTAAACATTTTCGACCATTTTTGACATTTTCCCAAATATACCGATCTTTTCCAAAACTTTCTGCGGGCTTTCAATGCACTATTCCTGGGTTGATTTTAAACATTTTTGACCATTTTTGACATTTTCCCAAATTTACCGATCTTTTCCAAAACTTTCTGCGGGCTTTCAATGCACTATTCCTGGGTTGATTTTAAACATTTTCGACCATTTTTGACATTTTCCCAAATATACCGATCTTTTCCAAAACTTTCTGCGGGCTTTCAATGCACTATTCCTGGGTTGATTTTAAACATTTTTGACCATTTTTGACATTTTCCCAAATTTACCGATCTTTTCCAAAACTTTCTGCGGGCTTTCAATGCACTATTCCTGGGTTGATTTTAAACATTTTCGACCATTTTTGACATTTTCCCAAATTTACCGATCTTTTCCAAAACTTTCTGCGGGCTTTCAATGCACTATTCCTGGGTTGATTTTAAACATTTTCGACCATTTTTGACATTTTCCCAAATTTACCGATCTTTTCCAAAACTTTCTGCGGGCTTTCAATGCACTATTCCTGGGTTGATTTTAAACATTTTCGACCATTTTTGACATTTTCCCAAATTTACCGATCTTTTCCAAAACTTTCTGCGGGCTTTCAATGCACTATTCCTGGGTTGATTTTAAACATTTTCGACCATTTTTGACATTTTCCCAAATTTACCGATCTTTTCCAAAACTTTCTGCGGGCTTTCGGTGCACTATTCCTGGGTTGATTTTAAACATTTTCGACCATTTTTGACATTTTCCCAAATTTACCGATCTTTTTCCAAAACTTTCTGCGGGCTTTCGATGCACTATTATCGACAGATACCAGGTTTCATCGTCGAGCTCCGTATATTTTTCGAGTTTCAGCACTTTTAAAATCGGCGGGGGTTCGCCCCGAGTCGATCCGAGAATAGTGCACCGTGAGCGGATTGGGTCGGCTGATGCCCCGCTGAATTTCTGAGCTCCAGAAATTTTTCTAAGTCCCTCCACACTTAGAAAAAAAACGCTTAAATTTAAGCGGATTTTTTCTAAGTCCCTCCACACTTAGAAAAAAAACGCTTAAATTTAAATTTACCGATCTTTTCCAAAACTTTCTGCGGGCTTTCGGTGCACTATTCCTGGGTTAATTTTAAACATTTTCGACCATTTTTGACATTTTCCCAAATTTACCGATCTTTTCCAAAACTTTCTGCGGGCTTTCAATGCACTATTTCTGGGTTGATTTTAAACATTTTCGACCATTTTTGACATTTTCCCAAATTTACCGATCTTTTCCAAAACTTTCTGCGGGCTTTCAATGCACTATTCCTGGGTTGATTTTAAACATTTTTGACCATTTTTGACATTTTCCCAAATTTACCGATCTTTTCCAAATCTTTCTGCGGGCTTTCAATGCACTATTCCTGGGTTGATTTTAAACATTTTCGACCATTTTTGACATTTTCCCAAATTTACCGATCTTTTCCAAAACTTTCTGCGGGCTTTCAATGCACTATTTCTGGGTTGATTTTAACCATTTTCGACCATTTTTAACATTTTTCCAACTTTTTCCACATGTTCCAATGTACGCACTGGGCCGCTATGGAACCCGCAGAACTCTGCCACACTGTGGACATTTTTTTTTACTGCAATTAGGGTCAAATTGCCGGGTCAAAAGTGTCATTTCTTCGGGTAAATCACCCTCCTGGGCCCGGTTTTAATGTTTAAAAAGGTCAAATATTTGTATTAAATATATAATATTTGTATTTGATCGATGAGTGCTGATTTAAAACCAATTTTAGTGCATTTTGGGCACTTTTGAGAATGGTCGTATGTCGTCGTATTTGGTCGCGCCGACGTTTATGGCTGTCTTTTACCCAGGAAAATCACCTCCAGTGCCCGATATTCATGTCTGCACTTTGCCTGGGTTGACCCCAACCCAACCCCTAACTCTAACCCAAACCCAAACCCAAACCCATCTGTGGAGCCCTGTACGCCGCCTAGAGCTAAATAACGTTTTAAAAATTAAAAAAAAAAAAAAAAAAATTCTACCCCTGGTAGACCCAAAAAAAAATTCTAGCGCTGGTAGACCCAGAAAAAATTTCTGCGGTCTTTCGATGCACTATTCCTGGGTTGATTTTAAACATTTTCGACCATTTTTGACATTTTCCCAAATTTACCGATCTTTTCCTAAACTTTCTGCGGGCTTTCAATGCACTATTCCTGGGTTGATTTTAAACATTTTTGACCATTTTTGACATTTTCCCAAATTTACCGATCTTTTCCAAAACTTTCTGCGGGCTTTCAATGCACTATTCCTGGGTTGATTTTAAACATTTTTGACCATTTTTGACATTTTCCCAAATTTACCGATCTTTTCCAAAACTTTCTGCGGGCTTTCAATGCACTATTCCTGGGTTGATTTTAAACATTTTCGACCATTTTTGACATTTTCCCAAATATACCGATCTTTTCCAAAACTTTCTGCGGGCTTTCAATGCACTATTCCTGGGTTGATTTTAAACATTTTTGACCATTTTTGACATTTTCCCAAATTTACCGATCTTTTCCAAAACTTTCTGCGGGCTTTCAATGCACTATTCCTGGGTTGATTTTAAACATTTTCGACCATTTTTGACATTTTCCCAAATTTACCGATCTTTTCCAAAACTTTCTGCGGGCTTTCAATGCACTATTCCTGGGTTGATTTTAAACATTTTCGACCATTTTTGACATTTTCCCAAATTTACCGATCTTTTCCAAAACTTTCTGCGGGCTTTCAATGCACTATTCCTGGGTTGATTTTAAACATTTTCGACCATTTTTGACATTTTCCCAAATTTACCGATCTTTTCCAAAACTTTCTGCGGGCTTTCAATGCACTATTCCTGGGTTGATTTTAAACATTTTCGACCATTTTTGACATTTTCCCAAATTTACCGATCTTTTCCAAAACTTTCTGCGGGCTTTCAATGCAATATTCCTGGGTTGATTTTAAACATTTTCGACCATTTTTGACATTTTCCCAAATTTACCGATCTTTTCCAAAACTTTCTGCGGGCTTTCAATGCACTATTCCTGGGTTGATTTTAAACATTTTTGACCATTTTTGACATTTTCCCAAATTTACCGATCTTTTCCAAAACTTTCTGCGGGCTTTCAATGCACTATTCCTGGGTTGATTTTAAACATTTTCGACCATTTTTGACATTTTCCCAAATTTACCGATCTTTTCCAAAACTTTCTGCGGGCTTTCAATGCACTATTCCTGGGTTGATTTTAAACATTTTCGACCATTTTTGACATTTTCCCAAATTTACCGATCTTTTCCAAAACTTTCTGCGGGCTTTCAATGCACTATTCCTGGGTTGATTTTAAACATTTTTGACCATTTTTGACATTTTCCCAAATTTACCGATCTTTTCCAAAACTTTCTGCGGGCTTTCAATGCACTATTCCTGGGTTGATTTTAAACATTTTCGACCATTTTTGACATTTTCCCAAATTTACCGATCTTTTCCAAAACTTTCTGCGGGCTTTCGGTGCACTATTCCTGGGTTGATTTTAAACATTTTCGACCATTTTTGACATTTTCCCAAATTTACCGATCTTTTTCCAAAACTTTCTGCGGGCTTTCGATGCACTATTATCGACAGATACCAGGTTTCATCGTCGAGCTCCGTATATTTTTCGAGTTTCAGCACTTTTAAAATCGGCGGGGGTTCGCCCCGAGTCGATCCGAGAATAGTGCACCGTGAGCGGATTGGGTCGGCTGATGCCCCGCTGAATTTCTGAGCTCCAGAAATTTTTCTAAGTCCCTCCACACTTAGAAAAAAAACGCTTAAATTTAAGCGGATTTTTTCTAAGTCCCTCCACACTTAGAAAAAAAACGCTTAAATTTAAGCGGATTTTTTCTAAGTCCCTCCACACTTAGAAAAAAAACGCTTAAATTTAAGCGGATTTTTTCTAAGTCCCTCCACACTTAGAAAAAAAACGCTTAAATTTAAGCGGATTTTTTCTAAGTCCCTCCACACTTAGAAAAAAAACGCTTAAATTTAAATTTACCGATCTTTTCCAAAACTTTCTGCGGGCTTTCAATGCACTATTCCTGGGTTGATTTTTAACATTTTCGACCATTTTTGACATTTTCCCAAATATACCGATCTTTTCCAAAACTTTCTGCGGGCTTTCAATGCACTATTCCTGGGTTGATTTTAAACATTTTTGACCATTTTTGACATTTTCCCAAATTTACCGATCTTTTCCAAAACTTTCTGCGGGCTTTCAATGCACTATTCCTGGGTTGATTTTAAACATTTTCGACCATTTTTGACATTTTCCCAAATTTACCGATCTTTTCCAAAACTTTCTGCGGGCTTTCAATGCACTATTCCTGGGTTGATTTTAAACATTTTCGACCATTTTTGACATTTTCCCAAATTTACCGATCTTTTCCAAAACTTTCTGCGGGCTTTCAATGCACTATTCCTGGGTTGATTTTAAACATTTTCGACCATTTTTGACATTTTCCCAAATTTACCGATCTTTTCCAAAACTTTCTGCGGGCTTTCAATGCACTATTCCTGGGTTGATTTTAAACATTTTCGACCATTTTTGACATTTTCCCAAATTTACCGATCTTTTCCAAAACTTTCTGCGGGCTTTCAATGCACTATTTCTGGGTTGATTTTAACCATTTTCGACCATGTTTAACATTTTTCCAACTTTTTCCACATGTTCCAATGTACGCACTGGGCCGCTATGGAACCCGCAGAACTCTGCCACACTGTGGACATTTTTTTTACTGCAATTAGGGTCAAATTGCCGGGTCAAAAGTGTCATTTCTTCGGGTAAATCACCCTCCTGGGCCCGGTTTTAATGTTTAAAAAGGTCAAATATTTGTATTAAATATATAATATTTGTATTTGATCGATGAGTGCTGATTTAAAACCAATTTTAGTGCATTTTGGGCACTTTTGAGAATGGTCGTATGTCGTCGTATTTGGTCGCGCCGACGTTTATGGCTGTCTTTTACCCAGGAAAATCACCTCCAGTGCCCGATATTCATGTCTGCACTTTGCCTGGGTTGACCCCAACCCAACCCCTAACTCTAACCCAAACCCAAACCCAAACCCATCTGTGGAGCCCTGTACGCCGCCTAGAGCTAAATAACGTTTTAAAAATTAAAAAAAAAAAAAAAAAAATTCTACCCCTGGTAGACCCAAAAAAAATTTCTAGCGCTGGTAGACCCAGAAAAAATTTCTGCGGTCTTTCGATGCACTATTCCTGGGTTGATTTTAAACATTTTCGACCATTTTTGACATTTTCCCAAATTTACCGATCTTTTCCTAAACTTTCTGCGGGCTTTCAATGCACTATTCCTGGGTTGATTTTAAACATTTTTGACCATTTTTGACATTTTCCCAAATTTACCGATCTTTTCCAAAACTTTCTGCGGGCTTTCAATGCACTATTCCTGGGTTGATTTTAAACATTTTCGACCATTTTTGACATTTTCCCAAATATACCGATCTTTTCCAAAACTTTCTGCGGGCTTTCAATGCACTATTCCTGGGTTGATTTTAAACATTTTTGACCATTTTTGACATTTTCCCAAATTTACCGATCTTTTCCAAAACTTTCTGCGGGCTTTCAATGCACTATTCCTGGGTTGATTTTAAACATTTTCGACCATTTTTGACATTTTCCCAAATTTACCGATCTTTTCCAAAACTTTCTGCGGGCTTTCAATGCACTATTCCTGGGTTGATTTTAAACATTTTCGACCATTTTTGACATTTTCCCAAATTTACCGATCTTTTCCAAAACTTTCTGCGGGCTTTCAATGCACTATTCCTGGGTTGATTTTAAACATTTTCGACCATTTTTGACATTTTCCCAAATTTACCGATCTTTTCCAAAACTTTCTGCGGGCTTTCAATGCACTATTCCTGGGTTGATTTTAAACATTTTCGACCATTTTTGACATTTTCCCAAATTTACCGATCTTTTCCAAAACTTTCTGCGGGCTTTCAATGCACTATTCCTGGGTTGATTTTAAACATTTTCGACCATTTTTGACATTTTCCCAAATTTACCGATCTTTTCCAAAACTTTCTGCGGGCTTTCAATGCACTATTCCTGGGTTGATTTTAAACATTTTCGACCATTTTTGACATTTTCCCAAATTTACCGATCTTTTCCAAAACTTTCTGCGGGCTTTCAATGCACTATTCCTGGGTTGATTTTAAACATTTTTGACCATTTTTGACATTTTCCCAAATTTACCGATCTTTTCCAAAACTTTCTGCGGGCTTTCAATGCACTATTCCTGGGTTGATTTTAAACATTTTCGACCATTTTTGACATTTTCCCAAATTTACCGATCTTTTCCAAAACTTTCTGCGGGCTTTCGGTGCACTATTCCTGGGTTGATTTTAAACATTTTCGACCATTTTTGACATTTTCCCAAATTTACCGATCTTTTTCCAAAACTTTCTGCGGGCTTTCGATGCACTATTATCGACAGATACCAGGTTTCATCGTCGAGCTCCGTATATTTTTCGAGTTTCAGCACTTTTAAAATCGGCGGGGGTTCGCCCCGAGTCGATCCGAGAATAGTGCACCGTGAGCGGATTGGGTCGGCTGATGCCCCGCTGAATTTCTGAGCTCCAGAAATTTTTCTAAGTCCCTCCACACTTAGAAAAAAAACGCTTAAATTTAAATTTACCGATCTTTTCCAAAACTTTCTGCGGGCTTTCGGTGCACTATTCCTGGGTTAATTTTAAACATTTTCGACCATTTTTGACATTTTCCCAAATTTACCGATCTTTTCCAAAACTTTCTGCGGGCTTTCAATGCACTATTTCTGGGTTGATTTTAAACATTTTCGACCATTTTTGACATTTTCCCAAATTTACCGATCTTTTCCAAAACTTTCTGCGGGCTTTCAATGCACTATTCCTGGGTTGATTTTAAACATTTTTGACCATTTTTGACATTTTCCCAAATTTACCGATCTTTTCCAAATCTTTCTGCGGGCTTTCAATGCACTATTCCTGGGTTGATTTTAAACATTTTCGACCATTTTTGACATTTTCCCAAATTTACCGATCTTTTCCAAAACTTTCTGCGGGCTTTCAATGCACTATTTCTGGGTTGATTTTAACCATTTTCGACCATTTTTAACATTTTTCCAACTTTTTCCACATGTTCCAATGTACGCACTGGGCCGCTATGGAACCCGCAGAACTCTGCCACACTGTGGACATTTTTTTTTACTGCAATTAGGGTCAAATTGCCGGGTCAAAAGTGTCATTTCTTCGGGTAAATCACCCTCCTGGGCCCGGTTTTAATGTTTAAAAAGGTCAAATATTTGTATTAAATATATAATATTTGTATTTGATCGATGAGTGCTGATTTAAAACCAATTTTAGTGCATTTTGGGCACTTTTGAGAATGGTCGTATGTCGTCGTATTTGGTCGCGCCGACGTTTATGGCTGTCTTTTACCCAGGAAAATCACCTCCAGTGCCCGATATTCATGTCTGCACTTTGCCTGGGTTGACCCCAACCCAACCCCTAACTCTAACCCAAACCCAAACCCAAACCCATCTGTGGAGCCCTGTACGCCGCCTAGAGCTAAATAACGTTTTAAAAATTAAAAAAAAAAAAAAAAAAATTCTACCCCTGGTAGACCCAAAAAAAAATTCTAGCGCTGGTAGACCCAGAAAAAATTTCTGCGGTCTTTCGATGCACTATTCCTGGGTTGATTTTAAACATTTTCGACCATTTTTGACATTTTCCCAAATTTACCGATCTTTTCCTAAACTTTCTGCGGGCTTTCAATGCACTATTCCTGGGTTGATTTTAAACATTTTTGACCATTTTTGACATTTTCCCAAATTTACCGATCTTTTCCAAAACTTTCTGCGGGCTTTCAATGCACTATTCCTGGGTTGATTTTAAACATTTTTGACCATTTTTGACATTTTCCCAAATTTACCGATCTTTTCCAAAACTTTCTGCGGGCTTTCAATGCACTATTCCTGGGTTGATTTTAAACATTTTCGACCATTTTTGACATTTTCCCAAATATACCGATCTTTTCCAAAACTTTCTGCGGGCTTTCAATGCACTATTCCTGGGTTGATTTTAAACATTTTTGACCATTTTTGACATTTTCCCAAATTTACCGATCTTTTCCAAAACTTTCTGCGGGCTTTCAATGCACTATTCCTGGGTTGATTTTAAACATTTTCGACCATTTTTGACATTTTCCCAAATTTACCGATCTTTTCCAAAACTTTCTGCGGGCTTTCAATGCACTATTCCTGGGTTGATTTTAAACATTTTCGACCATTTTTGACATTTTCCCAAATTTACCGATCTTTTCCAAAACTTTCTGCGGGCTTTCAATGCACTATTCCTGGGTTGATTTTAAACATTTTCGACCATTTTTGACATTTTCCCAAATTTACCGATCTTTTCCAAAACTTTCTGCGGGCTTTCAATGCACTATTCCTGGGTTGATTTTAAACATTTTCGACCATTTTTGACATTTTCCCAAATTTACCGATCTTTTCCAAAACTTTCTGCGGGCTTTCAATGCAATATTCCTGGGTTGATTTTAAACATTTTCGACCATTTTTGACATTTTCCCAAATTTACCGATCTTTTCCAAAACTTTCTGCGGGCTTTCAATGCACTATTCCTGGGTTGATTTTAAACATTTTTGACCATTTTTGACATTTTCCCAAATTTACCGATCTTTTCCAAAACTTTCTGCGGGCTTTCAATGCACTATTCCTGGGTTGATTTTAAACATTTTCGACCATTTTTGACATTTTCCCAAATTTACCGATCTTTTCCAAAACTTTCTGCGGGCTTTCAATGCACTATTCCTGGGTTGATTTTAAACATTTTCGACCATTTTTGACATTTTCCCAAATTTACCGATCTTTTCCAAAACTTTCTGCGGGCTTTCAATGCACTATTCCTGGGTTGATTTTAAACATTTTTGACCATTTTTGACATTTTCCCAAATTTACCGATCTTTTCCAAAACTTTCTGCGGGCTTTCAATGCACTATTCCTGGGTTGATTTTAAACATTTTCGACCATTTTTGACATTTTCCCAAATTTACCGATCTTTTCCAAAACTTTCTGCGGGCTTTCGGTGCACTATTCCTGGGTTGATTTTAAACATTTTCGACCATTTTTGACATTTTCCCAAATTTACCGATCTTTTTCCAAAACTTTCTGCGGGCTTTCGATGCACTATTATCGACAGATACCAGGTTTCATCGTCGAGCTCCGTATATTTTTCGAGTTTCAGCACTTTTAAAATCGGCGGGGGTTCGCCCCGAGTCGATCCGAGAATAGTGCACCGTGAGCGGATTGGGTCGGCTGATGCCCCGCTGAATTTCTGAGCTCCAGAAATTTTTCTAAGTCCCTCCACACTTAGAAAAAAAACGCTTAAATTTAAGCGGATTTTTTCTAAGTCCCTCCACACTTAGAAAAAAAACGCTTAAATTTAAGCGGATTTTTTCTAAGTCCCTCCACACTTAGAAAAAAAACGCTTAAATTTAAGCGGATTTTTTCTAAGTCCCTCCACACTTAGAAAAAAAACGCTTAAATTTAAGCGGATTTTTTCTAAGTCCCTCCACACTTAGAAAAAAAACGCTTAAATTTAAGCGGATTTTTTCTAAGTCCCTCCACACTTAGAAAAAAAAACGCTTAAATTTAAGCGGATTTTTTCTAAGTCCCTCCACACTTAGAAAAAAAACGCTTAAATTTAAATTTACCGATCTTTTCCAAAACTTTCTGCGGGCTTTCGGTGCACTATTCCTGGGTTGATTTTAAACATTTTCGACCATTTTTGACATTTTCCCAAATTTACCGATCTTTTCCAAAACTTTCTGCGGGCTTTCAATGCACTATTCCTGGGTTGATTTTAAACATTTTTGACCATTTTTGACATTTTCCCAAATTTACCGATCTTTTCCAAAACTTTCTGCGGGCTTTCAATGCACTATTCCTGGGTTGATTTTAAACATTTTCGACCATTTTTGACATTTTCCCAAATTTACCGATCTTTTCCAAAACTTTCTGCGGGCTTTCAATGCACTATTTCTGGGTTGATTTTAACCATTTTCGACCATGTTTAACATTTTTCCAACTTTTTCCACATGTTCCAATGTACGCACTGGGCCGCTATGGAACCCGCAGAACTCTGCCACACTGTGGACATTTTTTTTTACTGCAATTAGGGTCAAATTGCCGGGTCAAAAGTGTCATTTCTTCGGGTAAATCACCCTCCTGGGCCCGGTTTTAATGTTTAAAAAGGTCAAATATTTGTATTAAATATATAATATTTGTATTTGATCGATGAGTGCTGATTTAAAACCAATTTTAGTGCATTTTGGGCACTTTTGAGAATGGTCGTATGTCGTCGTATTTGGTCGCGCCGACGTTTATGGCTGTCTTTTACCCAGGAAAATCACCTCCAGTGCCCGATATTCATGTCTGCACTTTGCCTGGGTTGACCCCAACCCAACCCCTAACTCTAACCCAAACCCAAACCCAAACCCATCTGTGGAGCCCTGTACGCCGCCTAGAGCTAAATAACGTTTTAAAAATTAAAAAAAAAAAAAAAAAAATTCTACCCCTGGTAGACCCAAAAAAAATTTCTACCCCTGGTAGACCCAGAAAAAATTTCTAGCGCTGGTAGACCCAGAAAAAATTTCTGCGGTCTTTCGATGCACTATTCCTGGGTTAATTTTAAACATTTTCGACCATTTTTGACATTTTCCCAAATTTACCGATCTTTTCCAAAACTTTCTGCGGGCTTTCAATGCACTATTCCTGGGTTGATTTTAAACATTTTTGACCATTTTTGACATTTTCCCAAATTTACCGATCTTTTCCAAAACTTTCTGCGGGCTTTCAATGCACTATTCCTGGGTTGATTTTAAACATTTTCGACCATTTTTGACATTTTCCCAAATTTACCGATCTTTTCCAAAACTTTCTGCGGGCTTTCAATGCACTATTCCTGGGTTGATTTTAAACATTTTCGACCATTTTTGACATTTTCCCAAATTTACCGATCTTTTTCCAAAACTTTCTGCGGGCTTTCGATGCACTATTATCGACAGATACCAGGTTTCATCGTCGAGCTCCGTATATTTTTCGAGTTTCAGCACTTTTAAAATCGGCGGGGGTTCGCCCCGAGTCGATCCGAGAATAGTGCACCGTGAGCGGATTGGGTCGGCTGATGTCCCGCTGAATTTCTGAGCTCCAGAAATTTTTCTAAGTCCCTCCACACTTAGAAAAAAAACGCTTAAATTTAAGCGGATTTTTTCTAAGTCCCTCCACACTTAGAAAAAAAAACGCTTAAATTTAAGCGGATTTTTTCTAAGTCCCTCCACACTTAGAAAAAAAACGCTTAAATTTAAGCGGATTTTTTCTAAGTCCCTCCACACTTAGAAAAAAAACGCTTAAATTTAAGCGGATTTTTTCTAAGTCCCTCCACACTTAGAAAAAAAACGCTTAAATTTAAGCGGATTTTTTCTAAGTCCCTCCACACTTAGAAAAAAAACGCTTAAATTTAAGCGGATTTTTTCTAAGTCCCTCCACACTTAGAAAAAAAAACGCTTAAATTTAAATTTACCGATCTTTTCCAAAACTTTCTGCGGGCTTTCGGTGCACTATTCCTGGGTTGATTTTAAACATTTTCGACCATTTTTGACATTTTCCCAAATTTACCGATCTTTTCCAAAACTTTCTGCGGGCTTTCAATGCACTATTCCTGGGTTGATTTTAAACATTTTTGACCATTTTTGACATTTTCCCAAATTTACCGATCTTTTCCAAAACTTTCTGCGGGCTTTCAATGCACTATTCCTGGGTTGATTTTAAACATTTTCGACCATTTTTGACATTTTCCCAAATTTACCGATCTTTTCCAAAACTTTCTGCGGGCTTTCAATGCACTATTCCTGGGTTGATTTTAAACATTTTTGACCATTTTTGACATTTTCCCAAATTTACCGATCTTTTCCAAAACTTTCTGCGGGCTTTCAATGCACTATTCCTGGGTTGATTTTAAACATTTTCGACCATTTTTGACATTTTCCCAAATTTACCGATCTTTTCCAAAACTTTCTGCGGGCTTTCAATGCACTATTCCTGGGTTGATTTTAAACATTTTCGACCATTTTTGACATTTTCCCAAATTTACCGATCTTTTCCAAAACTTTCTGCGGGCTTTCAATGCACTATTTCTGGGTTGATTTTAACCATTTTCGACCATTTTTAACATTTTTCCAACTTTTTCCACATGTTCCAATGTACGCACTGGGCCGCTATGGAACCCGCAGAACTCTGCCACACTGTGGACATTTTTTTTACTGCAATTAGGGTGAAATTGCCGGGTCAAAAGTGTCATTTCTTCGGGTAAATCACCCTCCTGGGCCCGGTTTTAATGTTTAAAAAGGTCAAATATTTGTATTAAATATATAATATTTGTATTTGATCGATGAGTGCTGATTTAAAACCAATTTTAGTGCATTTTGGGCACTTTTGAGAATGGTCGTATGTCGTCGTATTTGGTCGCGCCGACGTTTATGGCTGTCTTTTACCCAGGAAAATCACCTCCAGTGCCCGATATTCATGTCTGCACTTTGCCTGGGTTGACCCCAACCCAACCCCTAACTCTAACCCAAACCCAAACCCATCTGTGGAGCCCTGTACGCCGCCTAGAGCTAAATAACGTTTTAAAAATTTAAAAAAAAAAAAAAAAAAATTCTACCCCTGGTAGACCCAAAAAAAATTTCTAGCGCTGGTAGACCCAGAAAAAATTTCTGCGGTCTTTCGATGCACTATTCCTGGGTTAATTTTAAACATTTTCGACCATTTTTGACATTTTCCCAAATTTACCAATCTTTTCCAAAACTTTCTGCGGGCTTTCAATGCACTATTCCTGGGTTGATTTTAAACATTTTCGACCATTTTTGACATTTTCCCAAATTTACCGATCTTTTCCAAAACTTTCTGCGGGCTTTCAATGCACTATTCCTGGGTTGATTTTAAACATTTTTGACCATTTTTGACATTTTCCCAAATTTACCGATCTTTTCCAAAACTTTCTGCGGGCTTTCAATGCACTATTCCTGGGTTGATTTTAAACATTTTCGACCATTTTTGACATTTTCCCAAATTTACCGATCTTTTCCAAAACTTTCTGCGGGCTTTCGGTGCACTATTCCTGGGTTGATTTTAAACATTTTCGACCATTTTTGACATTTTCCCAAATTTACCGATCTTTTTCCAAAACTTTCTGCGGGCTTTCGATGCACTATTATCGACAGATACCAGGTTTCATCGTCGAGCTCCGTATATTTTCGAGTTTCAGCACTTTTAAAATCGGCGGGGGTTCGCCCCGAGTCGATCCGAGAATAGTGCACCGTGAGCGGATTGGGTCGGCTGATGCCCCGCTGAATTTCTGAGCTCCAGAAATTTTTCTAAGTCCCTCCACACTTAGAAAAAAAACGCTTAAATTTAAGCGGATTTTTTCTAAGTCCCTCCACACTTAGAAAAAAAACGCTTAAATTTAAGCGGATTTTTTCTAAGTCCCTCCACACTTAGAAAAAAAAACGCTTAAATTTAAGCGGATTTTTTCTAAGTCCCTCCACACTTAGAAAAAAAACGCTTAAATTTAAGCGGATTTTTTCTAAGTCCCTCCACACTTAGAAAAAAAACGCTTAAATTTAAATTTACCGATCTTTTCCAAAACTTTCTGCGGGCTTTCGGTGCACTATTCCTGGGTTGATTTTAAACATTTTCGACCATTTTTGACATTTTCCCAAATTTACCGATCTTTTCCAAAACTTTCTGCGGGCTTTCAATGCACTATTCCTGGGTTGATTTTAAACATTTTTGACCATTTTTGACATTTTCCCAAATTTACCGATCTTTTCCAAAACTTTCTGCGGGCTTTCAATGCACTATTCCTGGGTTGATTTTAAACATTTTCGACCATTTTTGACATTTTCCCAAATTTACCGATCTTTTCCAAAACTTTCTGCGGGCTTTCAATGCACTATTCCTGGGTTGATTTTAAACATTTTTGACCATTTTTGACATTTTCCCAAATTTACCGATCTTTTCCAAAACTTTCTGCGGGCTTTCAATGCACTATTCCTGGGTTGAATTTAAACATTTTTGACCATTTTTGACATTTTCCCAAATTTACCCATCTTTTCCAAAACTTTCTGCGGGCTTTCAATGCACTATTCCTGGGTTGATTTTAAACATTTTTGACCATTTTTGACATTTTCCCAAATTTACCGATCTTTTCCAAAACTTTCTGCGGGCTTTCAATGCACTATTCCTGGGTTGATTTTAAACATTTTCGACCATTTTTGACATTTTCCCAAATTTACCGATCTTTTCCAAAACTTTCTGCGGGCTTTCAATGCACTATTTCTGGGTTGAGTTTAACCATTTTCGACCATGTTTAACATTTTTCCAACTTTTTCCACATGTTCCAATGTACGCACTGGGCCGCTATGGAACCCGCAGAACTCTGCCACACTGTGGACATTTTTTTTTACTGCAATTAGGGTCAAATTGCCGGGTCAAAAGTGTCATTTCTTCGGGTAAATCACCCTCCTGGGCCCGGTTTTAATGTTTAAAAAGGTCAAATATTTGTATTAAATATATAATATTTGTATTTGATCGATGAGTGCTGATTTAAAACCAATTTTACTGCATTTTGGGCACTTTTGAGAATGGTCGTATGTCGTCGTATTTGGTCGCGCCGACGTTTATGGCTGTCTTTTACCCAGGAAAATCACCTCCAGTGCCCGATATTCATGTCTGCACTTTGCCTGGGTTGACCCCAACCCAACCCCTAACTCTAACCCAAACCCAAACCCATCTGTGGAGCCCTGTACGCCGCCTAGAGCTAAATAACGTTTTAAAAATTAAAAAAAAAAAAAAAAAATTCTACCCCTGGTAGACCCAAAAAAAATTTCTAGCGCTGGTAGACCCAGAAAAAATTTCTGCGGGCTTTCGATGCACTATTCCTGGGTTGATTTTAAACATTTTCGACCATTTTTGACATTTTCCCAAATTTACCGATCTTTTTCCAAAACTTTCTGCGGGCTTTCGATGCACTATTATCGACAGATACCAGGTTTCATCGTCGAGCTCCGTATATTTTTCGAGTTTCAGCACTTTTAAAATCGGCGGGGGTTCGCCCCGAGTCGATCCGAGAATAGTGCACCGTGAGCGGATTGGGTCGGCTGATGCCCCGCTGAATTTCTGAGCTCCAGAAATTTTTCTAAGTCCCTCCACACTTAGAAAAAAAACGCTTAAATTTAAGCGGATTTTTTCTAAGTCCCTCCACACTTAGAAAAAAAACGCTTAAATTTAAGCGGATTTTTTCTAAGTCCCTCCACACTTAGAAAAAAAACGCTTAAATTTAAGCGGATTTTTTCTAAGTCCCTCCACACTTAGAAAAAAAACGCTTAAATTTAAATTTACCGATCTTTTCCAAAACTTTCTGCGGGCTTTCGGTGCACTATTCCTGGGTTGATTTTAAACATTTTCGACCATTTTTGACATTTTCCCAAATTTACCGATCTTTTCCAAAACTTTCTGCGGGCTTTCGGTGCACTATTCCTGGGTTGATTTTAAACATTTTCGACCATTTTTGACATTTTCCCAAATTTACCTATCTTTTTCCAAAACTTTCTGCGGGCTTTCGATGCACTATTATCGACAGATACCAGGTTTCATCGTCGAGCTCCGTATATTTTTCGAGTTTCAGCACTTTTAAAATCGGCGGGGGTTCGCCCCGAGTCGATCCGAGAATAGTGCACCGTGAGCGGATTGGGTCGGCTGATGCCCCGCTGAATTTCTGAGCTCCAGAAATTTTTCTAAGTCCCTCCACACTTAGAAAAAAAAACGCTTAAATTTAAGCGGATTTTTTCTAAGTCCCTCCACACTTAGAAAAAAAAACGCTTAAATTTAAGCGGATTTTTTCTAAGTCCCTCCACACTTAGAAAAAAAACGCTTAAATTTAAGCGGATTTTTTCTAAGTCCCTCCACACTTAGAAAAAAAACGCTTAAATTTAAATTTACCGATCTTTTCCAAAACTTTCTGCGGGCTTTCGGTGCACTATTCCTGGGTTGATTTTAAACATTTTCGACCATTTTTGACATTTTCCCAAATTTACCGATCTTTTCCAAAACTTTCTGCGGGCTTTCGGTGCACTATTCCTGGGTTGATTTTAAACATTTTCGACCATTTTTGACATTTTCCCAAATTTACCTATCTTTTTCCAAAACTTTCTGCGGGCTTTCGATGCACTATTATCGACAGATACCAGGTTTCATCGTCGAGCTCCGTATATTTTTCGAGTTTCAGCACTTTTAAAATCGGCGGGGGTTCGCCCCGAGTCGATCCGAGAATAGTGCACCGTGAGCGGATTGGGTCGGCTGATGCCCCGCTGAATTTCTGAGCTCCAGAAATTTTTCTAAGTCCCTCCACACTTAGAAAAAAAAACGCTTAAATTTAAGCGGATTTTTTCTAAGTCCCTCCACACTTAGAAAAAAAACGCTTAAATTTAAGCGGATTTTTTCTAAGTCCCTCCACACTTAGAAAAAATACGCTTAAATTTAAGCGGATTTTTTCTAAGTCCCTCCACACTTAGAAAAAAAACGCTTAAATTTAAGCGGATTTTTTCTAAGTCCCTCCACACTTAGAAAAAAAAACGCTTAAATTTAAGCGGATTTTTTCTAAGTCCCTCCACACTTAGAAAAAAAACGCTTAAATTTAAATTTACCGATCTTTTCCAAAACTTTCTGCGGTCTTTCGATGCACTATTCCTGGGTTAATTTTAAACATTTTCGACCATTTTTGACATTTTCCCAAATTTACCGATCTTTTCCAAAACTTTCTGCGGGCTTTCAATGCACTATTCCTGGGTTGATTTTAAACATTTTTGACCATTTTTGACATTTTCCCAAATTTACCGATCTTTTCCAAAACTTTCTGCGGGCTTTCAATGCACTATTCCTGGGTTGATTTTAAACATTTTTGACCATTTTTGACATTTTCCCAAATTTACCGATCTTTTCCAAAACTTTCTGCGGGCTTTCAATGCACTATTCCTGGGTTGATTTTAAACATTTTCGACCATTTTTGACATTTTCCCAAATATACCGATCTTTTCCAAAACTTTCTGCGGGCTTTCAATGCACTATTCCTGGGTTGATTTTAAACATTTTTGACCATTTTTGACATTTTCCCAAATTTACCGATCTTTTCCAAAACTTTCTGCGGGCTTTCAATGCACTATTCCTGGGTTGATTTTAAACATTTTCGACCATTTTTGACATTTTCCCAAATTTACCGATCTTTTCCAAAACTTTCTGCGGGCTTTCAATGCACTATTCCTGGGTTGATTTTAAACATTTTCGACCATTTTTGACATTTTCCCAAATTTACCGATCTTTTCCAAAACTTTCTGCGGGCTTTCAATGCACTATTCCTGGGTTGATTTTAAACATTTTCGACCATTTTTGACATTTTCCCAAATTTACCGATCTTTTCCAAAACTTTCTGCGGGCTTTCAATGCACTATTCCTGGGTTGATTTTAAACATTTTCGACCATTTTTGACATTTTCCCAAATTTACCGATCTTTTCCAAAACTTTCTGCGGGCTTTCAATGCACTATTCCTGGGTTGATTTTAAACATTTTCGACCATTTTTGACATTTTCCCAAATTTACCGATCTTTTCCAAAACTTTCTGCGGGCTTTCAATGCACTATTCCTGGGTTGATTTTAAACATTTTTGACCATTTTTGACATTTTCCCAAATTTACCGATCTTTTCCAAAACTTTCTGCGGGCTTTCAATGCACTATTCCTGGGTTGATTTTAAACATTTTCGACCATTTTTGACATTTTCCCAAATATACCGATCTTTTCCAAAACTTTCTGCGGGCTTTCAATGCACTATTCCTGGGTTGATTTTAAACATTTTTGACCATTTTTGACATTTTCCCAAATTTACCGATCTTTTCCAAAACTTTCTGCGGGCTTTCAATGCACTATTCCTGGGTTGATTTTAAACATTTTCGACCATTTTTGACATTTTCCCAAATTTACCGATCTTTTCCAAAACTTTCTGCGGGCTTTCAATGCACTATTCCTGGGTTGATTTTAAACATTTTCGACCATTTTTGACATTTTCCCAAATTTACCGATCTTTTCCAAAACTTTCTGCGGGCTTTCAATGCACTATTCCTGGGTTGATTTTAAACATTTTCGACCATTTTTGACATTTTCCCAAATTTACCGATCTTTTCCAAAACTTTCTGCGGGCTTTCAATGCACTATTCCTGGGTTGATTTTAAACATTTTCGACCATTTTTGACATTTTCCCAAATTTACCGATCTTTTCCAAAACTTTCTGCGGGCTTTCAATGCACTATTTCTGGGTTGATTTTAACCATTTTCGACCATGTTTAACATTTTTCCAACTTTTTCCACATGTTCCAATGTACGCACTGGGCCGCTATGGAACCCGCAGAACTCTGCCACACTGTGGACATTTTTTTTTACTGCAATTAGGGTCAAATTGCCGGGTCAAAAGTGTCATTTCTTCGGGTAAATCACCCTCCTGGGCCCGGTTTTAATGTTTAAAAAGGTCAAATATTTGTATTAAATATATAATATTTGTATTTGATCGATGAGTGCTGATTTAAAACCAATTTTAGTGCATTTTGGGCACTTTTGAGAATGGTCGTATGTCGTCGTATTTGGTCGCGCCGACGTTTATGGCTGTCTTTTACCCAGGAAAATCACCTCCAGTGCCCGATATTCATGTCTGCACTTTGCCTGGGTTGACCCCAACCCAACCCCTAACTCTAACCCAAACCCAAACCCAAACCCATCTGTGGAGCCCTGTACGCCGCCTAGAGCTAAATAACGTTTTAAAAATTAAAAAAAAAAAAAAAAAATTGCTACCCCTGGTAGACCCCAAAAAAATTTCTAGCGCTGGTAGACCCAGAAAAAATTTCTGCGGTCTTTCGATGCACTATTCCTGGGTTAATTTTAAACATTTTCGACCATTTTTGACATTTTCCCAAATTTACCGATCTTTTCCAAAACTTTCTGCGGGCTTTCAATGCACTATTCCTGGGTTGATTTTAAACATTTTTGACCATTTTTGACATTTTCCCAAATTTACCGATCTTTTCCAAAACTTTCTGCGGGCTTTCAATGCACTATTCCTGGGTTGATTTTAAACATTTTCGACCATTTTTGACATTTTCCCAAATATACCGATCTTTTCCAAAACTTTCTGCGGGCTTTCGGTGCACTATTCCTGGGTTGATTTTAAACATTTTCGACCATTTTTGACATTTTCCCAAATTTACCGATCTTTTCCAAAACTTTCTGCGGGCTTTCAATGCACTATTCCTGGGTTGATTTTAAACATTTTCGACCATTTTTGACATTTTCCCAAATTTACCGATCTTTTCCAAAACTTTCTGCGGGCTTTCAATGCACTATTCCTGGGTTGATTTTAAACATTTTCGACCATTTTTGACATTTTCCCAAATTTACCGATCTTTTCCAAAACTTTCTGCGGGCTTTCAATGCACTATTCCTGGGTTGATTTTAAACATTTTTGACCATTTTTGACATTTTCCCAAATTTACCGATCTTTTCCAAAACTTTCTGCGGGCTTTCAATGCACTATTCCTGGGTTGATTTTAAACATTTTCGACCATTTTTGACATTTTCCCAAATTTACCGATCTTTTCCAAAACTTTCTGCGGGCTTTCGGTGCACTATTCCTGGGTTGATTTTAAACATTTTCGACCATTTTTGACATTTTCCCAAATTTACCGATCTTTTCCAAAACTTTCTGCGGGCTTTCAATGCACTATTCCTGGGTTGATTTTAAACATTTTCGACCATTTTTGACATTTTCCCAAATTTACCGATCTTTTCCAAAACTTTCTGCGGGCTTTCAATGCACTATTCCTGGGTTGATTTTAAACATTTTTGACCATTTTTGACATTTTCCCAAATTTACCGATCTTTTCCAAAACTTTCTGCGGGCTTTCAATGCACTATTCCTGGGTTGATTTTAAACATTTTCGACCATTTTTGACATTTTCCCAAATATACCGATCTTTTCCAAAACTTTCTGCGGGCTTTCAATGCACTATTCCTGGGTTGATTTTAAACATTTTTGACCATTTTTGACATTTTCCCAAATTTACCGATCTTTTCCAAAACTTTCTGCGGGCTTTCAATGCACTATTCCTGGGTTGATTTTAAACATTTTCGACCATTTTTGACATTTTCCCAAATTTACCGATCTTTTCCAAAACTTTCTGCGGGCTTTCAATGCACTATTCCTGGGTTGATTTTAAACATTTTCGACCATTTTTGACATTTTCCCAAATTTACCGATCTTTTCCAAAACTTTCTGCGGGCTTTCAATGCACTATTCCTGGGTTGATTTTAAACATTTTCGACCATTTTTGACATTTTCCCAAATTTACCGATCTTTTCCAAAACTTTCTGCGGGCTTTCAATGCACTATTCCTGGGTTGATTTTAAACATTTTCGACCATTTTTGACATTTTCCCAAATTTACCGATCTTTTCCAAAACTTTCTGCGGGCTTTCAATGCACTATTTCTGGGTTGATTTTAACCATTTTCGACCATGTTTAACATTTTTCCAACTTTTTCCACATGTTCCAATGTACGCACTGGGCCGCTATGGAACCCGCAGAACTCTGCCACACTGTGGACATTTTTTTTTACTGCAATTAGGGTCAAATTGCCGGGTCAAAAGTGTCATTTCTTCGGGTAAATCACCCTCCTGGGCCCGGTTTTAATGTTTAAAAAGGTCAAATATTTGTATTAAATATATAATATTTGTATTTGATCGATGAGTGCTGATTTAAAACCAATTTTAGTGCATTTTGGGCACTTTTGAGAATGGTCGTATGTCGTCGTATTTGGTCGCGCCGACGTTTATGGCTGTCTTTTACCCAGGAAAATCACCTCCAGTGCCCGATATTCATGTCTGCACTTTGCCTGGGTTGACCCCAACCCAACCCCTAACTCTAACCCAAACCCAAACCCAAACCCATCTGTGGAGCCCTGTACGCCGCCTAGAGCTAAATAACGTTTTAAAAATTAAAAAAAAAAAAAAAAAAATTGCTACCCCTGGTAGACCCCAAAAAAATTTCTAGCGCTGGTAGACCCAGAAAAAATTTCTGCGGTCTTTCGATGCACTATTCCTGGGTTAATTTTAAACATTTTCGACCATTTTTGACATTTTCCCAAATTTACCGATCTTTTCCAAAACTTTCTGCGGGCTTTCAATGCACTATTCCTGGGTTGATTTTAAACATTTTTGACCATTTTTGACATTTTCCCAAATTTACCGATCTTTTCCAAAACTTTCTGCGGGCTTTCAATGCACTATTCCTGGGTTGATTTTAAACATTTTCGACCATTTTTGACATTTTCCCAAATATACCGATCTTTTCCAAAACTTTCTGCGGGCTTTCAATGCACTATTCCTGGGTTGATTTTAAACATTTTTGACCATTTTTGACATTTTCCCAAATTTACCGATCTTTTCCAAAACTTTCTGCGGGCTTTCAATGCACTATTCCTGGGTTGATTTTAAACATTTTCGACCATTTTTGACATTTTCCCAAATTTACCGATCTTTTCCAAAACTTTCTGCGGGCTTTCAATGCACTATTCCTGGGTTGATTTTAAACATTTTCGACCATTTTTGACATTTTCCCAAATTTACCGATCTTTTCCAAAACTTTCTGCGGGCTTTCAATGCACTATTCCTGGGTTGATTTTAAACATTTTCGACCATTTTTGACATTTTCCCAAATTTACCGATCTTTTCCAAAACTTTCTGCGGGCTTTCAATGCACTATTCCTGGGTTGATTTTAAACATTTTCGACCATTTTTGACATTTTCCCAAATTTACCGATCTTTTCCAAAACTTTCTGCGGGCTTTCAATGCACTATTCCTGGGTTGATTTTAAACATTTTCGACCATTTTTGACATTTTCCCAAATTTACCGATCTTTTCCAAAACTTTCTGAGGGCTTTCAATGCACTATTCCTGGGTTGATTTTAAACATTTTCGACCATTTTTGACATTTTCCCAAATTTACCGATCTTTTCCAAAACTTTCTGCGGGCTTTCAATGCACTATTCCTGGGTTGATTTTAAACATTTTCGACCATTTTTGACATTTTCCCAAATTTACCGATCTTTTCCAAAACTTTCTGCGGGCTTTCAATGCACTATTCCTGGGTTGATTTTAAACATTTTCGACCATTTTTGACATTTTCCCAAATTTACCGATCTTTTCCAAAACTTTCTGCGGGCTTTCAATGCACTATTCCTGGGTTGATTTTAAACATTTTCGACCATTTTTGACATTTTCCCAAATTTACCGATCTTTTCCAAAACTTTCTGCGGGCTTTCAATGCACTATTCCTGGGTTGATTTTAAACATTTTTGACCATTTTTGACATTTTCCCAAATTTACCGATCTTTTCCAAAACTTTCTGCGGGCTTTCAATGCACTATTCCTGGGTTGATTTTAAACATTTTCGACCATTTTTGACATTTTCCCAAATTTACCGATCTTTTCCAAAACTTTCTGCGGGCTTTCAATGCACTATTCCTGGGTTGATTTTAAACATTTTCGACCATTTTTGACATTTTCCCAAATATACCGATCTTTTCCAAAACTTTCTGCGGGCTTTCAATGCACTATTCCTGGGTTGATTTTAAACATTTTTGACCATTTTTGACATTTTCCCAAATTTACCGATCTTTTCCAAAACTTTCTGCGGGCTTTCAATGCACTATTCCTGGGTTGATTTTAAACATTTTCGACCATTTTTGACATTTTCCCAAATTTACCGATCTTTTCCAAAACTTTCTGCGGGCTTTCAATGCACTATTCCTGGGTTGATTTTAAACATTTTCGACCATTTTTGACATTTTCCCAAATTTACCGATCTTTTCCAAAACTTTCTGCGGGCTTTCAATGCACTATTCCTGGGTTGATTTTAAACATTTTCGACCATTTTTGACATTTTCCCAAATTTACCGATCTTTTCCAAAACTTTCTGCGGGCTTTCAATGCACTATTCCTGGGTTGATTTTAAACATTTTCGACCATTTTTGACATTTTCCCAAATTTACCGATCTTTTCCAAAACTTTCTGCGGGCTTTCAATGCACTATTCCTGGGTTGATTTTAAACATTTTTGACCATTTTTGACATTTTCCCAAATTTACCGATCTTTTCCAAAACTTTCTGCGGGCTTTCAATGCACTATTCCTGGGTTGATTTTAAACATTTTCGACCATTTTTGACATTTTCCCAAATATACCGATCTTTTCCAAAACTTTCTGCGGGCTTTCAATGCACTATTCCTGGGTTGATTTTAAACATTTTTGACCATTTTTGACATTTTCCCAAATTTACCGATCTTTTCCAAAACTTTCTGCGGGCTTTCAATGCACTATTCCTGGGTTGATTTTAAACATTTTCGACCATTTTTGACATTTTCCCAAATTTACCGATCTTTTCCAAAACTTTCTGCGGGCTTTCAATGCACTATTCCTGGGTTGATTTTTAACATTTTCGACCATTTTTGACATTTTCCCAAATATACCGATCTTTTCCAAAACTTTCTGCGGGCTTTCAATGCACTATTCCTGGGTTGATTTTAAACATTTTTGACCATTTTTGACATTTTCCCAAATTTACCGATCTTTTCCAAAACTTTCTGCGGGCTTTCAATGCACTATTCCTGGGTTGATTTTAAACATTTTCGACCATTTTTGACATTTTCCCAAATTTACCGATCTTTTCCAAAACTTTCTGCGGGCTTTCAATGCACTATTCCTGGGTTGATTTTAAACATTTTCGACCATTTTTGACATTTTCCCAAATTTACCGATCTTTTCCAAAACTTTCTGCGGGCTTTCAATGCACTATTCCTGGGTTGATTTTAAACATTTTCGACCATTTTTGACATTTTCCCAAATTTACCGATCTTTTCCAAAACTTTCTGCGGGCTTTCAATGCACTATTCCTGGGTTGATTTTAAACATTTTCGACCATTTTTGACATTTTCCCAAATTTACCGATCTTTTCCAAAACTTTCTGCGGGCTTTCAATGCACTATTCCTGGGTTGATTTTAAACATTTTCGACCATTTTTGACATTTTCCCAAATTTACCGATCTTTTCCAAAACTTTCTGCGGGCTTTCAATGCACTATTTCTGGGTTGATTTTAACCATTTTCGACCATGTTTAACATTTTTCCAACTTTTTCCACATGTTCCAATGTACGCACTGGGCCGCTATGGAACCCGCAGAACTCTGCCACACTGTGGACATTTTTTTTACTGCAATTAGGGTCAAATTGCCGGGTCAAAAGTGTCATTTCTTCGGGTAAATCACCCTCCTGGGCCCGGTTTTAATGTTTAAAAAGGTCAAATATTTGTATTAAATATATAATATTTGTATTTGATCGATGAGTGCTGATTTAAAACCAATTTTAGTGCATTTTGGGCACTTTTGAGAATGGTCGTATGTCGTCGTATTTGGTCGCGCCGACGTTTATGGCTGTCTTTTACCCAGGAAAATCACCTCCAGTGCCCGATATTCATGTCTGCACTTTGCCTGGGTTGACCCCAACCCAACCCCTAACTCTAACCCAAACCCAAACCCAAACCCATCTGTGGAGCCCTGTACGCCGCCTAGAGCTAAATAACGTTTTAAAAATTAAAAAAAAAAAAAAAAAAATTCTACCCCTGGTAGACCCAAAAAAAATTTCTAGCGCTGGTAGACCCAGAAAAAATTTCTGCGGTCTTTCGATGCACTATTCCTGGGTTGATTTTAAACATTTTCGACCATTTTTGACATTTTCCCAAATTTACCGATCTTTTCCTAAACTTTCTGCGGGCTTTCAATGCACTATTCCTGGGTTGATTTTAAACATTTTTGACCATTTTTGACATTTTCCCAAATTTACCGATCTTTTCCAAAACTTTCTGCGGGCTTTCAATGCACTATTCCTGGGTTGATTTTAAACATTTTCGACCATTTTTGACATTTTCCCAAATATACCGATCTTTTCCAAAACTTTCTGCGGGCTTTCAATGCACTATTCCTGGGTTGATTTTAAACATTTTTGACCATTTTTGACATTTTCCCAAATTTACCGATCTTTTCCAAAACTTTCTGCGGGCTTTCAATGCACTATTCCTGGGTTGATTTTAAACATTTTCGACCATTTTTGACATTTTCCCAAATTTACCGATCTTTTCCAAAACTTTCTGCGGGCTTTCAATGCACTATTCCTGGGTTGATTTTAAACATTTTCGACCATTTTTGACATTTTCCCAAATTTACCGATCTTTTCCAAAACTTTCTGCGGGCTTTCAATGCACTATTCCTGGGTTGATTTTAAACATTTTCGACCATTTTTGACATTTTCCCAAATTTACCGATCTTTTCCAAAACTTTCTGCGGGCTTTCAATGCACTATTCCTGGGTTGATTTTAAACATTTTCGACCATTTTTGACATTTTCCCAAATTTACCGATCTTTTCCAAAACTTTCTGCGGGCTTTCAATGCAATATTCCTGGGTTGATTTTAAACATTTTCGACCATTTTTGACATTTTCCCAAATTTACCGATCTTTTCCAAAACTTTCTGCGGGCTTTCAATGCACTATTCCTGGGTTGATTTTAAACATTTTCGACCATTTTTGACATTTTCCCAAATTTACCGATCTTTTCCAAAACTTTCTGCGGGCTTTCAATGCACTATTCCTGGGTTGATTTTAAACATTTTCGACCATTTTTGACATTTTCCCAAATTTACCGATCTTTTCCAAAACTTTCTGCGGGCTTTCAATGCACTATTCCTGGGTTGATTTTAAACATTTTCGACCATTTTTGACATTTTCCCAAATTTACCGATCTTTTCCAAAACTTTCTGCGGGCTTTCAATGCACTATTCCTGGGTTGATTTTAAACATTTTTGACCATTTTTGACATTTTCCCAAATTTACCGATCTTTTCCAAAACTTTCTGCGGGCTTTCAATGCACTATTCCTGGGTTGATTTTAAACATTTTCGACCATTTTTGACATTTTCCCAAATTTACCGATCTTTTCCAAAACTTTCTGCGGGCTTTCGGTGCACTATTCCTGGGTTGATTTTAAACATTTTCGACCATTTTTGACATTTTCCCAAATTTACCGATCTTTTTCCAAAACTTTCTGCGGGCTTTCGATGCACTATTATCGACAGATACCAGGTTTCATCGTCGAGCTCCGTATATTTTTCGAGTTTCAGCACTTTTAAAATCGGCGGGGGTTCGCCCCGAGTCGATCCGAGAATAGTGCACCGTGAGCGGATTGGGTCGGCTGATGCCCCGCTGAATTTCTGAGCTCCAGAAATTTTTCTAAGTCCCTCCACACTTAGAAAAAAAAACGCTTAAATTTAAGCGGATTTTTTCTAAGTCCCTCCACACTTAGAAAAAAAACGCTTAAATTTAAATTTACCGATCTTTTCCAAAACTTTCTGCGGGCTTTCGGTGCACTATTCCTGGGTTAATTTTAAACATTTTCGACCATTTTTGACATTTTCCCAAATTTACCGATCTTTTCCAAAACTTTCTGCGGGCTTTCAATGCACTATTTCTGGGTTGATTTTAAACATTTTCGACCATTTTTGACATTTTCCCAAATTTACCGATCTTTTCCAAAACTTTCTGCGGGCTTTCAATGCACTATTCCTGGGTTGATTTTAAACATTTTTGACCATTTTTGACATTTTCCCAAATTTACCGATCTTTTCCAAATCTTTCTGCGGGCTTTCAATGCACTATTCCTGGGTTGATTTTAAACATTTTCGACCATTTTTGACATTTTCCCAAATTTACCGATCTTTTCCAAAACTTTCTGCGGGCTTTCAATGCACTATTTCTGGGTTGATTTTAACCATTTTCGACCATTTTTAACATTTTTCCAACTTTTTCCACATGTTCCAATGTACGCACTGGGCCGCTATGGAACCCGCAGAACTCTGCCACACTGTGGACATTTTTTTTTACTGCAATTAGGGTCAAATTGCCGGGTCAAAAGTGTCATTTCTTCGGGTAAATCACCCTCCTGGGCCCGGTTTTAATGTTTAAAAAGGTCAAATATTTGTATTAAATATATAATATTTGTATTTGATCGATGAGTGCTGATTTAAAACCAATTTTAGTGCATTTTGGGCACTTTTGAGAATGGTCGTATGTCGTCGTATTTGGTCGCGCCGACGTTTATGGCTGTCTTTTACCCAGGAAAATCACCTCCAGTGCCCGATATTCATGTCTGCACTTTGCCTGGGTTGACCCCAACCCAACCCCTAACTCTAACCCAAACCCAAACCCAAACCCATCTGTGGAGCCCTGTACGCCGCCTAGAGCTAAATAACGTTTTAAAAATTAAAAAAAAAAAAAAAAAATTCTACCCCTGGTAGACCCAAAAAAAAATTCTAGCGCTGGTAGACCCAGAAAAAATTTCTGCGGTCTTTCGATGCACTATTCCTGGGTTGATTTTAAACATTTTCGACCATTTTTGACATTTTCCCAAATTTACCGATCTTTTCCTAAACTTTCTGCGGGCTTTCAATGCACTATTCCTGGGTTGATTTTAAACATTTTTGACCATTTTTGACATTTTCCCAAATTTACCGATCTTTTCCAAAACTTTCTGCGGGCTTTCAATGCACTATTCCTGGGTTGATTTTAAACATTTTTGACCATTTTTGACATTTTCCCAAATTTACCGATCTTTTCCAAAACTTTCTGCGGGCTTTCAATGCACTATTCCTGGGTTGATTTTAAACATTTTCGACCATTTTTGACATTTTCCCAAATATACCGATCTTTTCCAAAACTTTCTGCGGGCTTTCAATGCACTATTCCTGGGTTGATTTTAAACATTTTTGACCATTTTTGACATTTTCCCAAATTTACCGATCTTTTCCAAAACTTTCTGCGGGCTTTCAATGCACTATTCCTGGGTTGATTTTAAACATTTTCGACCATTTTTGACATTTTCCCAAATTTACCGATCTTTTCCAAAACTTTCTGCGGGCTTTCAATGCACTATTCCTGGGTTGATTTTAAACATTTTCGACCATTTTTGACATTTTCCCAAATTTACCGATCTTTTCCAAAACTTTCTGCGGGCTTTCAATGCACTATTCCTGGGTTGATTTTAAACATTTTCGACCATTTTTGACATTTTCCCAAATTTACCGATCTTTTCCAAAACTTTCTGCGGGCTTTCAATGCACTATTCCTGGGTTGATTTTAAACATTTTCGACCATTTTTGACATTTTCCCAAATTTACCGATCTTTTCCAAAACTTTCTGCGGGCTTTCAATGCAATATTCCTGGGTTGATTTTAAACATTTTCGACCATTTTTGACATTTTCCCAAATTTACCGATCTTTTCCAAAACTTTCTGCGGGCTTTCAATGCACTATTCCTGGGTTGATTTTAAACATTTTTGACCATTTTTGACATTTTCCCAAATTTACCGATCTTTTCCAAAACTTTCTGCGGGCTTTCAATGCACTATTCCTGGGTTGATTTTAAACATTTTCGACCATTTTTGACATTTTCCCAAATTTACCGATCTTTTCCAAAACTTTCTGCGGGCTTTCAATGCACTATTCCTGGGTTGATTTTAAACATTTTCGACCATTTTTGACATTTTCCCAAATTTACCGATCTTTTCCAAAACTTTCTGCGGGCTTTCAATGCACTATTCCTGGGTTGATTTTAAACATTTTTGACCATTTTTGACATTTTCCCAAATTTACCGATCTTTTCCAAAACTTTCTGCGGGCTTTCAATGCACTATTCCTGGGTTGATTTTAAACATTTTCGACCATTTTTGACATTTTCCCAAATTTACCGATCTTTTCCAAAACTTTCTGCGGGCTTTCGGTGCACTATTCCTGGGTTGATTTTAAACATTTTCGACCATTTTTGACATTTTCCCAAATTTACCGATCTTTTTCCAAAACTTTCTGCGGGCTTTCGATGCACTATTATCGACAGATACCAGGTTTCATCGTCGAGCTCCGTATATTTTTCGAGTTTCAGCACTTTTAAAATCGGCGGGGGTTCGCCCCGAGTCGATCCGAGAATAGTGCACCGTGAGCGGATTGGGTCGGCTGATGCCCCGCTGAATTTCTGAGCTCCAGAAATTTTTCTAAGTCCCTCCACACTTAGAAAAAAAACGCTTAAATTTAAGCGGATTTTTTCTAAGTCCCTCCACACTTAGAAAAAAAACGCTTAAATTTAAGCGGATTTTTTCTAAGTCCCTCCACACTTAGAAAAAAAACGCTTAAATTTAAGCGGATTTTTTCTAAGTCCCTCCACACTTAGAAAAAAAACGCTTAAATTTAAGCGGATTTTTTCTAAGTCCCTCCACACTTAGAAAAAAAACGCTTAAATTTAAGCGGATTTTTTCTAAGTCCCTCCACACTTAGAAAAAAAACGCTTAAATTTAAGCGGATTTTTTCTAAGTCCCTCCACACTTAGAAAAAAAACGCTTAAATTTAAATTTACCGATCTTTTCCAAAACTTTCTGCGGGCTTTCAATGCACTATTCCTGGGTTGATTTTTAACATTTTCGACCATTTTTGACATTTTCCCAAATATACCGATCTTTTCCAAAACTTTCTGCGGGCTTTCAATGCACTATTCCTGGGTTGATTTTAAACATTTTTGACCATTTTTGACATTTTCCCAAATTTACCGATCTTTTCCAAAACTTTCTGCGGGCTTTCAATGCACTATTCCTGGGTTGATTTTAAACATTTTCGACCATTTTTGACATTTTCCCAAATTTACCGATCTTTTCCAAAACTTTCTGCGGGCTTTCAATGCACTATTCCTGGGTTGATTTTAAACATTTTCGACCATTTTTGACATTTTCCCAAATTTACCGATCTTTTCCAAAACTTTCTGCGGGCTTTCAATGCACTATTCCTGGGTTGATTTTAAACATTTTCGACCATTTTTGACATTTTCCCAAATTTACCGATCTTTTCCAAAACTTTCTGCGGGCTTTCAATGCACTATTCCTGGGTTGATTTTAAACATTTTCGACCATTTTTGACATTTTCCCAAATTTACCGATCTTTTCCAAAACTTTCTGCGGGCTTTCAATGCACTATTCCTGGGTTGATTTTAAACATTTTCGACCATTTTTGACATTTTCCCAAATTTACCGATCTTTTCCAAAACTTTCTGCGGGCTTTCAATGCACTATTTCTGGGTTGATTTTAACCATTTTCGACCATGTTTAACATTTTTCCAACTTTTTCCACATGTTCCAATGTACGCACTGGGCCGCTATGGAACCCGCAGAACTCTGCCACACTGTGGACATTTTTTTTACTGCAATTAGGGTCAAATTGCCGGGTCAAAAGTGTCATTTCTTCGGGTAAATCACCCTCCTGGGCCCGGTTTTAATGTTTAAAAAGGTCAAATATTTGTATTAAATATATAATATTTGTATTTGATCGATGAGTGCTGATTTAAAACCAATTTTAGTGCATTTTGGGCACTTTTGAGAATGGTCGTATGTCGTCGTATTTGGTCGCGCCGACGTTTATGGCTGTCTTTTACCCAGGAAAATCACCTCCAGTGCCCGATATTCATGTCTGCACTTTGCCTGGGTTGACCCCAACCCAACCCCTAACTCTAACCCAAACCCAAACCCAAACCCATCTGTGGAGCCCTGTACGCCGCCTAGAGCTAAATAACGTTTTAAAAATTAAAAAAAAAAAAAAAAAAATTCTACCCCTGGTAGACCCAAAAAAAATTTCTAGCGCTGGTAGACCCAGAAAAAATTTCTGCGGTCTTTCGATGCACTATTCCTGGGTTGATTTTAAACATTTTCGACCATTTTTGACATTTTCCCAAATTTACCGATCTTTTCCTAAACTTTCTGCGGGCTTTCAATGCACTATTCCTGGGTTGATTTTAAACATTTTTGACCATTTTTGACATTTTCCCAAATTTACCGATCTTTTCCAAAACTTTCTGCGGGCTTTCAATGCACTATTCCTGGGTTGATTTTAAACATTTTCGACCATTTTTGACATTTTCCCAAATTTACCGATCTTTTCCAAAACTTTCTGCGGGCTTTCGGTGCACTATTCCTGGGTTGATTTTAAACATTTTCGACCATTTTTGACATTTTCCCAAATTTACCGATCTTTTTCCAAAACTTTCTGCGGGCTTTCGATGCACTATTATCGACAGATACCAGGTTTCATCGTCGAGCTCCGTATATTTTCGAGTTTCTGCACTTTTAAAATCGGCGGGGGTTCGCCCCGAGTCGATCCGAGAATAGTGCACCGTGAGCGGATTGGGTCGGCTGATGCCCCGCTGAATTTCTGAGCTCCAGAAATTTTTCTAAGTCCCTCCACACTTAGAAAAAAAACGCTTAAATTTAAGCGGATTTTTTCTAAGTCCCTCCACACTTAGAAAAAAAACGCTTAAATTTAAGCGGATTTTTTCTAAGTCCCTCCACACTTAGAAAAAAAACGCTTAAATTTAAGCGGATTTTTTCTAAGTCCCTCCACACTTAGAAAAAAAACGCTTAAATTTAAGCGGATTTTTTCTAAGTCCCTCCACACTTAGAAAAAAAACGCTTAAATTTAAATTTACCGATCTTTTCCAAAACTTTCTGCGGGCTTTCGGTGCACTATTCCTGGGTTGATTTTAAACATTTTCGACCATTTTTGACATTTTCCCAAATTTACCGATCTTTTCCAAAACTTTCTGCGGGCTTTCAATGCACTATTCCTGGGTTGATTTTAAACATTTTTGACCATTTTTGACATTTTCCCAAATTTACCGATCTTTTCCAAAACTTTCTGCGGGCTTTCAATGCACTATTCCTGGGTTGATTTTAAACATTTTCGACCATTTTTGACATTTTCCCAAATTTACCGATCTTTTCCAAAACTTTCTGCGGGCTTTCAATGCACTATTCCTGGGTTGATTTTAAACATTTTTGACCATTTTTGACATTTTCCCAAATTTACCGATCTTTTCCAAAACTTTCTGCGGGCTTTCAATGCACTATTCCTGGGTTGAATTTAAACATTTTTGACCATTTTTGACATTTTCCCAAATTTACCCATCTTTTCCAAAACTTTCTGCGGGCTTTCAATGCACTATTCCTGGGTTGATTTTAAACATTTTTGACCATTTTTGACATTTTCCCAAATTTACCGATCTTTTCCAAAACTTTCTGCGGGCTTTCAATGCACTATTCCTGGGTTGATTTTAAACATTTTCGACCATTTTTGACATTTTCCCAAATTTACCGATCTTTTCCAAAACTTTCTGCGGGCTTTCAATGCACTATTTCTGGGTTGAGTTTAACCATTTTCGACCATGTTTAACATTTTTCCAACTTTTTCCACATGTTCCAATGTACGCACTGGGCCGCTATGGAACCCGCAGAACTCTGCCACACTGTGGACATTTTTTTTTACTGCAATTAGGGTCAAATTGCCGGGTCAAAAGTGTCATTTCTTCGGGTAAATCACCCTCCTGGGCCCGGTTTTAATGTTTAAAAAGGTCAAATATTTGTATTAAATATATAATATTTGTATTTGATCGATGAGTGCTGATTTAAAACCAATTTTACTGCATTTTGGGCACTTTTGAGAATGGTCGTATGTCGTCGTATTTGGTCGCGCCGACGTTTATGGCTGTCTTTTACCCAGGAAAATCACCTCCAGTGCCCGATATTCATGTCTGCACTTTGCCTGGGTTGACCCCAACCCAACCCCTAACTCTAACCCAAACCCAAACCCATCTGTGGAGCCCTGTACGCCGCCTAGAGCTAAATAACGTTTTAAAAATTAAAAAAAAAAAAAAAAAATTCTACCCCTGGTAGACCCAAAAAAAATTTCTAGCGCTGGTAGACCCAGAAAAAATTTCTGCGGGCTTTCGATGCACTATTCCTGGGTTGATTTTAAACATTTTCGACCATTTTTGACATTTTCCCAAATTTACCGATCTTTTTCCAAAACTTTCTGCGGGCTTTCGATGCACTATTATCGACAGATACCAGGTTTCATCGTCGAGCTCCGTATATTTTTCGAGTTTCAGCACTTTTAAAATCGGCGGGGGTTCGCCCCGAGTCGATCCGAGAATAGTGCACCGTGAGCGGATTGGGTCGGCTGATGCCCCGCTGAATTTCTGAGCTCCAGAAATTTTTCTAAGTCCCTCCACACTTAGAAAAAAAACGCTTAAATTTAAGCGGATTTTTTCTAAGTCCCTCCACACTTAGAAAAAAAACGCTTAAATTTAAGCGGATTTTTTCTAAGTCCCTCCACACTTAGAAAAAAAACGCTTAAATTTAAGCGGATTTTTTCTAAGTCCCTCCACACTTAGAAAAAAAAACGCTTAAATTTAAGCGGATTTTTTCTAAGTCCCTCCACACTTAGAAAAAAAACGCTTAAATTTAAGCGGATTTTTTCTAAGTCCCTCCACACTTAGAAAAAAAACGCTTAAATTTAAATTTACCGATCTTTTCCAAAACTTTCTGCGGGCTTTCGGTGCACTATTCCTGGGTTGATTTTAAACATTTTCGACCATTTTTGACATTTTCCCAAATTTACCGATCTTTTCCAAAACTTTCTGCGGGCTTTCGGTGCACTATTCCTGGGTTGATTTTAAACATTTTCGACCATTTTTGACATTTTCCCAAATTTACCTATCTTTTTCCAAAACTTTCTGCGGGCTTTCGATGCACTATTATCGACAGATACCAGGTTTCATCGTCGAGCTCCGTATATTTTTCGAGTTTCAGCACTTTTAAAATCGGCGGGGGTTCGCCCCGAGTCGATCCGAGAATAGTGCACCGTGAGCGGATTGGGTCGGCTGATGCCCCGCTGAATTTCTGAGCTCCAGAAATTTTTCTAAGTCCCTCCACACTTAGAAAAAAAAACGCTTAAATTTAAGCGGATTTTTTCTAAGTCCCTCCACACTTAGAAAAAAAACGCTTAAATTTAAGCGGATTTTTTCTAAGTCCCTCCACACTTAGAAAAAAAACGCTTAAATTTAAGCGGATTTTTTCTAAGTCCCTCCACACTTAGAAAAAAAACGCTTAAATTTAAGCGGATTTTTTCTAAGTCCCTCCACACTTAGAAAAAAAACGCTTAAATTTAAGCGGATTTTTTCTAAGTCCCTCCACACTTAAAAAAAACGCTTAAATTTAAATTTACCGATCTTTTCCAAAACTTTCTGCGGGCTTTCGGTGCACTATTCCTGGGTTGATTTTAAACATTTTCGACCATTTTTGACATTTTCCCAAATTTACCGATCTTTTCCAAAACTTTCTGCGGGCTTTCAATGCACTATTCCTGGGTTGATTTTAAACATTTTTGACCATTTTTGACATTTTCCCAAATTTACCGATCTTTTCCAAAACTTTCTGCGGGCTTTCAATGCACTATTCCTGGGTTGATTTTAAACATTTTCGACCATTTTTGACATTTTCCCAAATTTACCGATCTTTTCCAAAACTTTCTGCGGGCTTTCAATGCACTATTCCTGGGTTGATTTTAAACATTTTTGACCATTTTTGACATTTTCCCAAATTTACCGATCTTTTCCAAAACTTTCTGCGGGCTTTCAATGCACTATTCCTGGGTTGAATTTAAACATTTTTGACCATTTTTGACATTTTCCCAAATTTACCCATCTTTTCCAAAACTTTCTGCGGGCTTTCAATGCACTATTCCTGGGTTGATTTTAAACATTTTTGACCATTTTTGACATTTTCCCAAATTTACCGATCTTTTCCAAAACTTTCTGCGGGCTTTCAATGCACTATTCCTGGGTTGATTTTAAACATTTTCGACCATTTTTGACATTTTCCCAAATTTACCGATCTTTTCCAAAACTTTCTGCGGGCTTTCAATGCACTATTTCTGGGTTGAGTTTAACCATTTTCGACCATGTTTAACATTTTTCCAACTTTTTCCACATGTTCCAATGTACGCACTGGGCCGCTATGGAACCCGCAGAACTCTGCCACACTGTGGACATTTTTTTTTACTGCAATTAGGGTCAAATTGCCGGGTCAAAAGTGTCATTTCTTCGGGTAAATCACCCTCCTGGGCCCGGTTTTAATGTTTAAAAAGGTCAAATATTTGTATTAAATATATAATATTTGTATTTGATCGATGAGTGCTGATTTAAAACCAATTTTACTGCATTTTGGGCACTTTTGAGAATGGTCGTATGTCGTCGTATTTGGTCGCGCCGACGTTTATGGCTGTCTTTTACCCAGGAAAATCACCTCCAGTGCCCGATATTCATGTCTGCACTTTGCCTGGGTTGACCCCAACCCAACCCCTAACTCTAACCCAAACCCAAACCCATCTGTGGAGCCCTGTACGCCGCCTAGAGCTAAATAACGTTTTAAAAATTAAAAAAAAAAAAAAAAAATTCTACCCCTGGTAGACCCAAAAAAAATTTCTAGCGCTGGTAGACCCAGAAAAAATTTCTGCGGGCTTTCGATGCACTATTCCTGGGTTGATTTTAAACATTTTCGACCATTTTTGACATTTTCCCAAATTTACCGATCTTTTTCCAAAACTTTCTGCGGGCTTTCGATGCACTATTATCGACAGATACCAGGTTTCATCGTCGAGCTCCGTATATTTTTCGAGTTTCAGCACTTTTAAAATCGGCGGGGGTTCGCCCCGAGTCGATCCGAGAATAGTGCACCGTGAGCGGATTGGGTCGGCTGATGCCCCGCTGAATTTCTGAGCTCCAGAAATTTTTCTAAGTCCCTCCACACTTAGAAAAAAAACGCTTAAATTTAAGCGGATTTTTTCTAAGTCCCTCCACACTTAGAAAAAAAACGCTTAAATTTAAGCGGATTTTTTCTAAGTCCCTCCACACTTAGAAAAAAAACGCTTAAATTTAAGCGGATTTTTTCTAAGTCCCTCCACACTTAGAAAAAAAACGCTTAAATTTAAATTTACCGATCTTTTCCAAAACTTTCTGCGGGCTTTCGGTGCACTATTCCTGGGTTGATTTTAAACATTTTCGACCATTTTTGACATTTTCCCAAATTTACCGATCTTTTCCAAAACTTTCTGCGGGCTTTCGGTGCACTATTCCTGGGTTGATTTTAAACATTTTCGACCATTTTTGACATTTTCCCAAATTTACCTATCTTTTTCCAAAACTTTCTGCGGGCTTTCGATGCACTATTATCGACAGATACCAGGTTTCATCGTCGAGCTCCGTATATTTTTCGAGTTTCAGCACTTTTAAAATCGGCGGGGGTTCGCCCCGAGTCGATCCGAGAATAGTGCACCGTGAGCGGATTGGGTCGGCTGATGCCCCGCTGAATTTCTGAGCTCCAGAAATTTTTCTAAGTCCCTCCACACTTAGAAAAAAAAACGCTTAAATTTAAGCGGATTTTTTCTAAGTCCCTCCACACTTAGAAAAAAAACGCTTAAATTTAAGCGGATTTTTTCTAAGTCCCTCCACACTTAGAAAAAAAACGCTTAAATTTAAGCGGATTTTTTCTAAGTCCCTCCACACTTAGAAAAAAAACGCTTAAATTTAAGCGGATTTTTTCTAAGTCCCTCCACACTTAGAAAAAAAACGCTTAAATTTAAGCGGATTTTTTCTAAGTCCCTCCACACTTAGAAAAAAAACGCTTAAATTTAAATTTACCGATCTTTTCCAAAACTTTCTGCGGGCTTTCGGTGCACTATTCCTGGGTTGATTTTAAACATTTTCGACCATTTTTGACATTTTCCCAAATTTACCGATCTTTTCCAAAACTTTCTGCGGGCTTTCAATGCACTATTCCTGGGTTGATTTTAAACATTTTTGACCATTTTTGACATTTTCCCAAATTTACCGATCTTTTCCAAAACTTTCTGCGGGCTTTCAATGCACTATTCCTGGGTTGATTTTAAACATTTTCGACCATTTTTGACATTTTCCCAAATTTACCGATCTTTTCCAAAACTTTCTGCGGGCTTTCAATGCACTATTCCTGGGTTGATTTTAAACATTTTTGACCATTTTTGACATTTTCCCAAATTTACCGATCTTTTCCAAAACTTTCTGCGGGCTTTCAATGCACTATTCCTGGGTTGATTTTAAACATTTTCGACCATTTTTGACATTTTCCCAAATTTACCGATCTTTTCCAAAACTTTCTGCGGGCTTTCAATGCACTATTCCTGGGTTGATTTTAAACATTTTCGACCATTTTTGACATTTTCCCAAATTTACCGATCTTTTCCAAAACTTTCTGCGGGCTTTCAATGCACTATTTCTGGGTTGATTTTAACCATTTTCGACCATGTTTAACATTTTTCCAACTTTTTCCACATGTTCCAATGTACGCACTGGGCCGCTATGGAACCCGCAGAACTCTGCCACACTGTGGACATTTTTTTTTACTGCAATTAGGGTCAAATTGCCGGGTCAAAAGTGTCATTTCTTCGGGTAAATCACCCTCCTGGGCCCGGTTTTAATGTTTAAAAAGGTCAAATATTTGTATTAAATATATAATATTTGTATTTGATCGATGAGTGCTGATTTAAAACCAATTTTAGTGCATTTTGGGCACTTTTGAGAATGGTCGTATGTCGTCGTATTTGGTCGCGCCGACGTTTATGGCTGTCTTTTACCCAGGAAAATCACCTCCAGTGCCCGATATTCATGTCTGCACTTTGCCTGGGTTGACCCCAACCCAACCCCTAACTCTAACCCAAACCCAAACCCAAACCCATCTGTGGAGCCCTGTACGCCGCCTAGAGCTAAATAACGTTTTAAAAATTAAAAAAAAAAAAAAAAAAATTCTACCCCTGGTAGACCCAAAAAAAATTTCTAGCGCTGGTAGACCCAGAAAAAATTTCTGCGGTCTTTCGATGCACTATTCCTGGGTTAATTTTAAACATTTTCGACCATTTTTGACATTTTCCCAAATTTACCGATCTTTTCCAAAACTTTCTGCGGGCTTTCAATGCACTATTCCTGGGTTGATTTTAAACATTTTTGACCATTTTTGACATTTTCCCAAATTTACCGATCTTTTCCAAAACTTTCTGCGGGCTTTCAATGCACTATTCCTGGGTTGATTTTAAACATTTTCGACCATTTTTGACATTTTCCCAAATATACCGATCTTTTCCAAAACTTTCTGCGGGCTTTCAATGCACTATTCCTGGGTTGATTTTAAACATTTTTGACCATTTTTGACATTTTCCCAAATTTACCGATCTTTTCCAAAACTTTCTGCGGGCTTTCAATGCACTATTCCTGGGTTGATTTTAAACATTTTCGACCATTTTTGACATTTTCCCAAATTTACCGATCTTTTCCAAAACTTTCTGCGGGCTTTCAATGCACTATTCCTGGGTTGATTTTAAACATTTTCGACCATTTTTGACATTTTCCCAAATTTACCGATCTTTTCCAAAACTTTCTGCGGGCTTTCAATGCACTATTCCTGGGTTGATTTTAAACATTTTCGACCATTTTTGACATTTTCCCAAATTTACCGATCTTTTCCAAAACTTTCTGCGGGCTTTCAATGCACTATTCCTGGGTTGATTTTAAACATTTTCGACCATTTTTGACATTTTCCCAAATTTACCGATCTTTTCCAAAACTTTCTGCGGGCTTTCAATGCACTATTCCTGGGTTGATTTTAAACATTTTCGACCATTTTTGACATTTTCCCAAATTTACCGATCTTTTCCAAAACTTTCTGCGGGCTTTCAATGCACTATTCCTGGGTTGATTTTAAACATTTTTGACCATTTTTGACATTTTCCCAAATTTACCGATCTTTTCCAAAACTTTCTGCGGGCTTTCAATGCACTATTCCTGGGTTGATTTTAAACATTTTCGACCATTTTTGACATTTTCCCAAATATACCGATCTTTTCCAAAACTTTCTGCGGGCTTTCAATGCACTATTCCTGGGTTGATTTTAAACATTTTCGACCATTTTTGACATTTTCCCAAATTTACCGATCTTTTCCAAAACTTTCTGCGGGCTTTCAATGCACTATTCCTGGGTTGATTTTAAACATTTTCGACCATTTTTGACATTTTCCCAAATTTACCGATCTTTTCCAAAACTTTCTGCGGGCTTTCAATGCACTATTCCTGGGTTGATTTTAAACATTTTCGACCATTTTTGACATTTTCCCAAATTTACCGATCTTTTCCAAAACTTTCTGCGGGCTTTCAATGCACTATTCCTGGGTTGATTTTAAACATTTTTGACCATTTTTGACATTTTCCCAAATTTACCGATCTTTTCCAAAACTTTCTGCGGGCTTTCAATGCACTATTCCTGGGTTGATTTTAAACATTTTCGACCATTTTTGACATTTTCCCAAATTTACCGATCTTTTCCAAAACTTTCTGCGGGCTTTCAATGCACTATTCCTGGGTTGATTTTAAACATTTTCGACCATTTTTGACATTTTCCCAAATATACCGATCTTTTCCAAAACTTTCTGCGGGCTTTCAATGCACTATTCCTGGGTTGATTTTAAACATTTTTGACCATTTTTGACATTTTCCCAAATTTACCGATCTTTTCCAAAACTTTCTGCGGGCTTTCAATGCACTATTCCTGGGTTGATTTTAAACATTTTCGACCATTTTTGACATTTTCCCAAATTTACCGATCTTTTCCAAAACTTTCTGCGGGCTTTCAATGCACTATTCCTGGGTTGATTTTAAACATTTTCGACCATTTTTGACATTTTCCCAAATTTACCGATCTTTTCCAAAACTTTCTGCGGGCTTTCAATGCACTATTCCTGGGTTGATTTTAAACATTTTCGACCATTTTTGACATTTTCCCAAATTTACCGATCTTTTCCAAAACTTTCTGCGGGCTTTCAATGCACTATTCCTGGGTTGATTTTAAACATTTTCGACCATTTTTGACATTTTCCCAAATTTACCGATCTTTTCCAAAACTTTCTGCGGGCTTTCAATGCACTATTCCTGGGTTGATTTTAAACATTTTCGACCATTTTTGACATTTTCCCAAATTTACCGATCTTTTCCAAAACTTTCTGCGGGCTTTCAATGCACTATTCCTGGGTTGATTTTAAACATTTTCGACCATTTTTGACATTTTCCCAAATTTACCGATCTTTTCCAAAACTTTCTGCGGGCTTTCAATGCACTATTCCTGGGTTGATTTTAAACATTTTTGACCATTTTTGACATTTTCCCAAATTTACCGATCTTTTCCAAAACTTTCTGCGGGCTTTCAATGCACTATTCCTGGGTTGATTTTAAACATTTTCGACCATTTTTGACATTTTCCCAAATATACCGATCTTTTCCAAAACTTTCTGCGGGCTTTCAATGCACTATTCCTGGGTTGATTTTAAACATTTTTGACCATTTTTGACATTTTCCCAAATTTACCGATCTTTTCCAAAACTTTCTGCGGGCTTTCAATGCACTATTCCTGGGTTGATTTTAAACATTTTCGACCATTTTTGACATTTTCCCAAATTTACCGATCTTTTCCAAAACTTTCTGCGGGCTTTCAATGCACTATTCCTGGGTTGATTTTTAACATTTTCGACCATTTTTGACATTTTCCCAAATATACCGATCTTTTCCAAAACTTTCTGCGGGCTTTCAATGCACTATTCCTGGGTTGATTTTAAACATTTTTGACCATTTTTGACATTTTCCCAAATTTACCGATCTTTTCCAAAACTTTCTGCGGGCTTTCAATGCACTATTCCTGGGTTGATTTTAAACATTTTCGACCATTTTTGACATTTTCCCAAATTTACCGATCTTTTCCAAAACTTTCTGCGGGCTTTCAATGCACTATTCCTGGGTTGATTTTAAACATTTTCGACCATTTTTGACATTTTCCCAAATATACCGATCTTTTCCAAAACTTTCTGCGGGCTTTCAATGCACTATTCCTGGGTTGATTTTAAACATTTTTGACCATTTTTGACATTTTCCCAAATTTACCGATCTTTTCCAAAACTTTCTGCGGGCTTTCAATGCACTATTCCTGGGTTGATTTTAAACATTTTCGACCATTTTTGACATTTTCCCAAATTTACCGATCTTTTCCAAAACTTTCTGCGGGCTTTCAATGCACTATTCCTGGGTTGATTTTAAACATTTTCGACCATTTTTGACATTTTCCCAAATTTACCGATCTTTTCCAAAACTTTCTGCGGGCTTTCAATGCACTATTCCTGGGTTGATTTTAAACATTTTCGACCATTTTTGACATTTTCCCAAATTTACCGATCTTTTCCAAAACTTTCTGCGGGCTTTCAATGCACTATTCCTGGGTTGATTTTAAACATTTTCGACCATTTTTGACATTTTCCCAAATTTACCGATCTTTTCCAAAACTTTCTGCGGGCTTTCAATGCACTATTCCTGGGTTGATTTTAAACATTTTCGACCATTTTTGACATTTTCCCAAATTTACCGATCTTTTCCAAAACTTTCTGCGGGCTTTCAATGCACTATTCCTGGGTTGATTTTAAACATTTTTGACCATTTTTGACATTTTCCCAAATTTACCGATCTTTTCCAAAACTTTCTGCGGGCTTTCAATGCACTATTCCTGGGTTGATTTTAAACATTTTCGACCATTTTTGACATTTTCCCAAATATACCGATCTTTTCCAAAACTTTCTGCGGGCTTTCAATGCACTATTCCTGGGTTGATTTTAAACATTTTTGACCATTTTTGACATTTTCCCAAATTTACCGATCTTTTCCAAAACTTTCTGCGGGCTTTCAATGCACTATTCCTGGGTTGATTTTAAACATTTTCGACCATTTTTGACATTTTCCCAAATTTACCGATCTTTTCCAAAACTTTCTGCGGGCTTTCAATGCACTATTCCTGGGTTGATTTTTAACATTTTCGACCATTTTTGACATTTTCCCAAATATACCGATCTTTTCCAAAACTTTCTGCGGGCTTTCAATGCACTATTCCTGGGTTGATTTTAAACATTTTTGACCATTTTTGACATTTTCCCAAATTTACCGATCTTTTCCAAAACTTTCTGCGGGCTTTCAATGCACTATTCCTGGGTTGATTTTAAACATTTTCGACCATTTTTGACATTTTCCCAAATTTACCGATCTTTTCCAAAACTTTCTGCGGGCTTTCAATGCACTATTCCTGGGTTGATTTTAAACATTTTCGACCATTTTTGACATTTTCCCAAATTTACCGATCTTTTCCAAAACTTTCTGCGGGCTTTCAATGCACTATTCCTGGGTTGATTTTAAACATTTTCGACCATTTTTGACATTTTCCCAAATTTACCGATCTTTTCCAAAACTTTCTGCGGGCTTTCAATGCACTATTCCTGGGTTGATTTTAAACATTTTTGACCATTTTTGACATTTTCCCAAATTTACCGATCTTTTCCAAAACTTTCTGCGGGCTTTCAATGCACTATTCCTGGGTTGATTTTAAACATTTTCGACCATTTTTGACATTTTCCCAAATTTACCGATCTTTTCCAAAACTTTCTGCGGGCTTTCAATGCACTATTCCTGGGTTGATTTTTAACATTTTCGACCATTTTTGACATTTTCCCAAATATACCGATCTTTTCCAAAACTTTCTGCGGGCTTTCAATGCACTATTCCTGGGTTGATTTTAAACATTTTTGACCATTTTTGACATTTTCCCAAATTTACCGATCTTTTCCAAAACTTTCTGCGGGCTTTCAATGCACTATTCCTGGGTTGATTTTAAACATTTTCGACCATTTTTGACATTTTCCCAAATTTACCGATCTTTTCCTAAACTTTCTGCGGGCTTTCAATGCACTATTCCTGGGTTGATTTTAAACATTTTTGACCATTTTTGACATTTTCCCAAATTTACCGATCTTTTCCAAAACTTTCTGCGGGCTTTCAATGCACTATTCCTGGGTTGATTTTAAACATTTTCGACCATTTTTGACATTTTCCCAAATATACCGATCTTTTCCAAAACTTTCTGCGGGCTTTCAATGCACTATTCCTGGGTTGATTTTAAACATTTTTGACCATTTTTGACATTTTCCCAAATTTACCGATCTTTTCCAAAACTTTCTGCGGGCTTTCAATGCACTATTTCTGGGTTGATTTTAACCATTTTCGACCATTTTTAACATTTTTCCAACTTTTTCCACATGTTCCAATGTACGCACTGGGCCGCTATGGAACCCGCAGAACTCTGCCACACTGTGGACATTTTTTTTTTACTGCAATTAGGGTCAAATTGCCAGGTCAAAAGTGTCATTTCTTCGGGTAAATCACCCTCCTGGGCCCGGTTTTAATGTTTAAAAAGGTCAAATATTTGTATTAAATATATAATATTTGTATTTGATCGATGAGTGCTGATTTAAAACCAATTTTAGTGCATTTTGGGCACTTTTGAGAATGGTCGTATGTCGTCGTATTTGGTCGCGCCGACGTTTATGGCTGTCTTTTACCCAGGAAAATCACCTCCAGTGCCCGATATTCATGTCTGCACTTTGCCTGGGTTGACCCCAACCCAACCCCTAACTCTAACCCAAACCCAAACCCAAACCCATCTGTGGAGCCCTGTACGCCGCCTAGAGCTAAATAACGTTTTAAAAATTTAAAAAAAAAAAAAAATTTCTACCCCTGGTAGAACCAAAAAAAATTTCTAGCGCTGGTAGACCCAGAAAAAATTTCTGCGGTCTTTCGATGCACTATTCCTGGGTTAATTTTAAACATTTTCGACCATTTTTGACATTTTCCCAAATTTACCGATCTTTTCCAAAACTTTCTGCGGGCTTTCAATGCACTATTCCTGGGTTGATTTTAAACATTTTCGACCATTTTTGACATTTTCCCAAATTTACCGATCTTTTCCAAAACTTTCTGCGGGCTTTCAATGCACTATTCCTGGGTTGATTTTAAACATTTTTGACCATTTTTGACATTTTCCCAAATTTACCGATCTTTTCCAAAACTTTCTGCGGGCTTTCAATGCACTATTCCTGGGTTGATTTTAAACATTTTCGACCATTTTTGACATTTTCCCAAATTTACCGATCTTTTCCAAAACTTTCTGCGGGCTTTCGGTGCACTATTCCTGGGTTGATTTTAAACATTTTCGACCATTTTTGACATTTTCCCAAATTTACCGATCTTTTTCCAAAACTTTCTGCGGGCTTTCGATGCACTATTATCGACAGATACCAGGTTTCATCGTCGAGCTCCGTATATTTTTCGAGTTTCAGCACTTTTAAAATCGGCGGGGGTTCGCCCCGAGTCGATCCGAGAATAGTGCACCGTGAGCGGATTGGGTCGGCTGATGCCCCGCTGAATTTCTGAGCTCCAGAAATTTTTCTAAGTCCCTCCACACTTAGAAAAAAAACGCTTAAATTTAAGCGGATTTTTTCTAAGTCCCTCCACACTTAGAAAAAAAACGCTTAAATTTAAGCGGATTTTTTCTAAGTCCCTCCACACTTAGAAAAAAAACGCTTAAATTTAAGCGGATTTTTTCTAAGTCCCTCCACACTTAGAAAAAAAACGCTTAAATTTAAATTTACCGATCTTTTCCAAAACTTTCTGCGGGCTTTCGGTGCACTATTCCTGGGTTGATTTTAAACATTTTCGACCATTTTTGACATTTTCCCAAATTTACCGATCTTTTCCAAAACTTTCTGCGGGCTTTCAATGCACTATTCCTGGGTTGATTTTAAACATTTTTGACCATTTTTGACATTTTCCCAAATTTACCGATCTTTTCCAAAACTTTCTGCGGGCTTTCAATGCACTATTCCTGGGTTGATTTTAAACATTTTCGACCATTTTTGACATTTTCCCAAATTTACCGATCTTTTCCAAAACTTTCTGCGGGCTTTCAATGCACTATTCCTGGGTTGATTTTAAACATTTTTGACCATTTTTGACATTTTCCCAAATTTACCGATCTTTTCCAAAACTTTCTGCGGGCTTTCAATGCACTATTCCTGGGTTGATTTTAAACATTTTCGACCATTTTTGACATTTTCCCAAATTTACCGATCTTTTCCAAAACTTTCTGCGGGCTTTCAATGCACTATTTCTGGGTTGATTTTAACCATTTTCGACCATGTTTAACATTTTTCCAACTTTTTCCACATGTTCCAATGTACGCACTGGGCCGCTATGGAACCCGCAGAACTCTGCCACACTGTGGACATTTTTTTTTACTGCAATTAGGGTCAAATTGCCGGGTCAAAAGTGTCATTTCTTCGGGTAAATCACCCTCCTGGGCCCGGTTTTAATGTTTAAAAAGGTCAAATATTTGTATTAAATATATAATATTTGTATTTGATCGATGAGTGCTGATTTAAAACCAATTTTAGTGCATTTTGGGCACTTTTGAGAATGGTCGTATGTCGTCGTATTTGGTCGCGCCGACGTTTATGGCTGTCTTTTACCCAGGAAAATCACCTCCAGTGCCCGATATTCATGTCTGCACTTTGCCTGGGTTGACCCCAACCCAACCCCTAACTCTAACCCAAACCCAAACCCAAACCCATCTGTGGAGCCCTGTACGCCGCCTAGAGCTAAATAACGTTTTAAAAATTAAAAAAAAAAAAAAAAAATTTCTACCCCTGGTAGACCCAAAAAAAATTTCTAGCGCTGGTAGACCCAGAAAAAATTTCTGCGGGCTTTCAATGCACTATTCCTGGGTTGATTTTAAACATTTTCGACCATTTTTGACATTTTCCCAAATTTACCGATCTTTTCCAAAACTTTCTGCGGGCTTTCAATGCACTATTCCTGGGTTGATTTTAAACATTTTTGACCATTTTTGACATTTTCCCAAATTTACCGATCTTTTCCAAAACTTTCTGCGGGCTTTCAATGCACTATTCCTGGGTTGATTTTAAACATTTTCGACCATTTTTGACATTTTCCCAAATTTACCGATCTTTTCCAAAACTTTCTGCGGGCTTTCAATGCACTATTCCTGGGTTGATTTTAAACATTTTTGACCATTTTTGACATTTTCCCAAATTTACCGATCTTTTCCAAAACTTTCTGCGGGCTTTCAATGCACTATTCCTGGGTTGATTTTAAACATTTTCGACCATTTTTGACATTTTCCCAAATTTACCGATCTTTTCCAAAACTTTCTGCGGGCTTTCAATGCACTATTCCTGGGTTGATTTTAAACATTTTTGACCATTTTTGACATTTTCCCAAATTTACCGATCTTTTCCAAAACTTTCTGCGGGCTTTCAATGCACTATTCCTGGGTTGATTTTAAACATTTTCGACCATTTTTGACATTTTCCCAAATTTACCGATCTTTTCCAAAACTTTCTGCGGGCTTTCAATGCACTATTCCTGGGTTGATTTTAAACATTTTTGACCATTTTTGACATTTTCCCAAATTTACCGATCTTTTCCAAAACTTTCTGCGGGCTTTCAATGCACTATTCCTGGGTTGATTTTAAACATTTTCGACCATTTTTGACATTTTCCCAAATTTACCGATATTTTCCAAAACTTTCTGCGGGCTTTCAATGCACTATTCCTGGGTTGATTTTAAACATTTTCGACCATTTTTGACATTTTCCCAAATTTACCGATCTTTTCCAAAACTTTCTGCGGGCTTTCAATGCACTATTCCTGGGTTGATTTTAAACATTTTCGACCATTTTTGACATTTTCCCAAATTTACCGATCTTTTCCAAAACTTTCTGCGGGCTTTCAATGCACTATTCCTGGGTTGATTTTAAACATTTTCGACCATTTTTGACATTTTCCCAAATTTACCGATCTTTTCCAAAACTTTCTGCGGGCTTTCAATGCACTATTCCTGGGTTGATTTTAAACATTTTCGACCATTTTTGACATTTTCCCAAATTTACCGATCTTTTCCAAAACTTTCTGCGGGCTTTCAATGCACTATTCCTGGGTTGATTTTAAACATTTTTGACCATTTTTGACATTTTCCCAAATTTACCGATCTTTTCCAAAACTTTCTGCGGGCTTTCAATGCACTATTCCTGGGTTGATTTTAAACATTTTCGACCATTTTTGACATTTTCCCAAATATACCGATCTTTTCCAAAACTTTCTGCGGGCTTTCAATGCACTATTCCTGGGTTGATTTTAAACATTTTTGACCATTTTTGACATTTTCCCAAATTTACCGATCTTTTCCAAAACTTTCTGCGGGCTTTCAATGCACTATTCCTGGGTTGATTTTAAACATTTTCGACCATTTTTGACATTTTCCCAAATTTACCGATCTTTTCCAAAACTTTCTGCGGGCTTTCAATGCACTATTCCTGGGTTGATTTTAAACATTTTCGACCATTTTTGACATTTTCCCAAATTTACCGATATTTTCCAAAACTTTCTGCGGGCTTTCAATGCACTATTCCTGGGTTGATTTTAAACATTTTCGACCATTTTTGACATTTTCCCAAATTTACCGATCTTTTCCAAAACTTTCTGCGGGCTTTCAATGCACTATTCCTGGGTTGATTTTAAACATTTTCGACCATTTTTGACATTTTCCCAAATTTACCGATCTTTTCCAAAACTTTCTGCGGGCTTTCAATGCACTATTCCTGGGTTGATTTTAAACATTTTCGACCATTTTTGACATTTTCCCAAATTTACCGATCTTTTCCAAAACTTTCTGCGGGCTTTCAATGCACTATTCCTGGGTTGATTTTAAACATTTTTGACCATTTTTGACATTTTCCCAAATTTACCGATCTTTTCCAAAACTTTCTGCGGGCTTTCAATGCACTATTCCTGGGTTGATTTTAAACATTTTCGACCATTTTTGACATTTTCCCAAATATACCGATCTTTTCCAAAACTTTCTGCGGGCTTTCAATGCACTATTCCTGGGTTGATTTTAAACATTTTTGACCATTTTTGACATTTTCCCAAATTTACCGATCTTTTCCAAAACTTTCTGCGGGCTTTCAATGCACTATTCCTGGGTTGATTTTAAACATTTTCGACCATTTTTGACATTTTCCCAAATTTACCGATCTTTTCCAAAACTTTCTGCGGGCTTTCAATGCACTATTCCTGGGTTGATTTTAAACATTTTCGACCATTTTTGACATTTTCCCAAATTTACCGATCTTTTCCAAAACTTTCTGCGGGCTTTCAATGCACTATTCCTGGGTTGATTTTAAACATTTTCGACCATTTTTGACATTTTCCCAAATTTACCGATCTTTTCCAAAACTTTCTGCGGGCTTTCAATGCACTATTCCTGGGTTGATTTTAAACATTTTCGACCATTTTTGACATTTTCCCAAATTTACCGATCTTTTCCAAAACTTTCTGCGGGCTTTCAATGCACTATTCCTGGGTTGATTTTAAACATTTTCGACCATTTTTGACATTTTCCCAAATTTACCGATCTTTTCCAAAACTTTCTGCGGGCTTTCAATGCACTATTCCTGGGTTGATTTTAAACATTTTTGACCATTTTTGACATTTTCCCAAATTTACCGATCTTTTCCAAAACTTTCTGCGGGCTTTCAATGCACTATTCCTGGGTTGATTTTAAACATTTTCGACCATTTTTGACATTTTCCCAAATATACCGATCTTTTCCAAAACTTTCTGCGGGCTTTCAATGCACTATTCCTGGGTTGATTTTAAACATTTTTGACCATTTTTGACATTTTCCCAAATTTACCGATCTTTTCCAAAACTTTCTGCGGGCTTTCAATGCACTATTCCTGGGTTGATTTTAAACATTTTCGACCATTTTTGACATTTTCCCAAATTTACCGATCTTTTCCAAAACTTTCTGCGGGCTTTCAATGCACTATTCCTGGGTTGATTTTAAACATTTTCGACCATTTTTGACATTTTCCCAAATTTACCGATCTTTTCCAAAACTTTCTGCGGGCTTTCAATGCACTATTCCTGGGTTGATTTTAAACATTTTCGACCATTTTTGACATTTTCCCAAATTTACCGATCTTTTCCAAAACTTTCTGCGGGCTTTCAATGCACTATTCCTGGGTTGATTTTAAACATTTTCGACCATTTTTGACATTTTCCCAAATTTACCGATCTTTTCCAAAACTTTCTGCGGGCTTTCAATGCACTATTTCTGGGTTGATTTTAACCATTTTCGACCATGTTTAACATTTTTCCAACTTTTTCCACATGTTCCAATGTACGCACTGGGCCGCTATGGAACCCGCAGAACTCTGCCACACTGTGGACATTTTTTTTTACTGCAATTAGGGTCAAATTGCCGGGTCAAAAGTGTCATTTCTTCGGGTAAATCACCCTCCTGGGCCCGGTTTTAATGTTTAAAAAGGTCAAATATTTGTATTAAATATATAATATTTGTATTTGATCGATGAGTGCTGATTTAAAACCAATTTTAGTGCATTTTGGGCACTTTTGAGAATGGTCGTATGTCGTCGTATTTGGTCGCGCCGACGTTTATGGCTGTCTTTTACCCAGGAAAATCACCTCCAGTGCCCGATATTCATGTCTGCACTTTGCCTGGGTTGACCCCAACCCAACCCCTAACTCTAACCCAAACCCAAACCCAAACCCATCTGTGGAGCCCTGTACGCCGCCTAGAGCTAAATAACGTTTTAAAAATTAAAAAAAAAAAAAAAAAATTGCTACCCCTGGTAGACCCCAAAAAAATTTCTAGCGCTGGTAGACCCAGAAAAAATTTCTGCGGTCTTTCGATGCACTATTCCTGGGTTAATTTTAAACATTTTCGACCATTTTTGACATTTTCCCAAATTTACCGATCTTTTCCAAAACTTTCTGCGGGCTTTCAATGCACTATTCCTGGGTTGATTTTAAACATTTTTGACCATTTTTGACATTTTCCCAAATTTACCGATCTTTTCCAAAACTTTCTGCGGGCTTTCAATGCACTATTCCTGGGTTGATTTTAAACATTTTCGACCATTTTTGACATTTTCCCAAATATACCGATCTTTTCCAAAACTTTCTGCGGGCTTTCGGTGCACTATTCCTGGGTTGATTTTAAACATTTTCGACCATTTTTGACATTTTCCCAAATTTACCGATCTTTTCCAAAACTTTCTGCGGGCTTTCAATGCACTATTCCTGGGTTGATTTTAAACATTTTCGACCATTTTTGACATTTTCCCAAATTTACCGATCTTTTCCAAAACTTTCTGCGGGCTTTCAATGCACTATTCCTGGGTTGATTTTAAACATTTTTGACCATTTTTGACATTTTCCCAAATTTACCGATCTTTTCCAAAACTTTCTGCGGGCTTTCAATGCACTATTCCTGGGTTGATTTTAAACATTTTCGACCATTTTTGACATTTTCCCAAATTTACCGATCTTTTCCAAAACTTTCTGCGGGCTTTCGGTGCACTATTCCTGGGTTGATTTTAAACATTTTCGACCATTTTTGACATTTTCCCAAATTTACCGATCTTTTCCAAAACTTTCTGCGGGCTTTCAATGCACTATTCCTGGGTTGATTTTAAACATTTTCGACCATTTTTGACATTTTCCCAAATTTACCGATCTTTTCCAAAACTTTCTGCGGGCTTTCAATGCACTATTCCTGGGTTGATTTTAAACATTTTTGACCATTTTTGACATTTTCCCAAATTTACCGATCTTTTCCAAAACTTTCTGCGGGCTTTCAATGCACTATTCCTGGGTTGATTTTAAACATTTTCGACCATTTTTGACATTTTCCCAAATATACCGATCTTTTCCAAAACTTTCTGCGGGCTTTCAATGCACTATTCCTGGGTTGATTTTAAACATTTTTGACCATTTTTGACATTTTCCCAAATTTACCGATCTTTTCCAAAACTTTCTGCGGGCTTTCAATGCACTATTCCTGGGTTGATTTTAAACATTTTCGACCATTTTTGACATTTTCCCAAATTTACCGATCTTTTCCAAAACTTTCTGCGGGCTTTCAATGCACTATTCCTGGGTTGATTTTAAACATTTTCGACCATTTTTGACATTTTCCCAAATTTACCGATCTTTTCCAAAACTTTCTGCGGGCTTTCAATGCACTATTCCTGGGTTGATTTTAAACATTTTCGACCATTTTTGACATTTTCCCAAATTTACCGATCTTTTCCAAAACTTTCTGCGGGCTTTCAATGCACTATTCCTGGGTTGATTTTAAACATTTTCGACCATTTTTGACATTTTCCCAAATTTACCGATCTTTTCCAAAACTTTCTGCGGGCTTTCAATGCACTATTTCTGGGTTGATTTTAACCATTTTCGACCATGTTTAACATTTTTCCAACTTTTTCCACATGTTCCAATGTACGCACTGGGCCGCTATGGAACCCGCAGAACTCTGCCACACTGTGGACATTTTTTTTTACTGCAATTAGGGTCAAATTGCCGGGTCAAAAGTGTCATTTCTTCGGGTAAATCACCCTCCTGGGCCCGGTTTTAATGTTTAAAAAGGTCAAATATTTGTATTAAATATATAATATTTGTATTTGATCGATGAGTGCTGATTTAAAACCAATTTTAGTGCATTTTGGGCACTTTTGAGAATGGTCGTATGTCGTCGTATTTGGTCGCGCCGACGTTTATGGCTGTCTTTTACCCAGGAAAATCACCTCCAGTGCCCGATATTCATGTCTGCACTTTGCCTGGGTTGACCCCAACCCAACCCCTAACTCTAACCCAAACCCAAACCCAAACCCATCTGTGGAGCCCTGTACGCCGCCTAGAGCTAAATAACGTTTTAAAAATTAAAAAAAAAAAAAAAAATTGCTACCCCTGGTAGACCCCAAAAAAATTTCTAGCGCTGGTAGACCCAGAAAAAATTTCTGCGGTCTTTCGATGCACTATTCCTGGGTTAATTTTAAACATTTTCGACCATTTTTGACATTTTCCCAAATTTACCGATCTTTTCCAAAACTTTCTGCGGGCTTTCAATGCACTATTCCTGGGTTGATTTTAAACATTTTTGACCATTTTTGACATTTTCCCAAATTTACCGATCTTTTCCAAAACTTTCTGCGGGCTTTCAATGCACTATTCCTGGGTTGATTTTAAACATTTTCGACCATTTTTGACATTTTCCCAAATATACCGATCTTTTCCAAAACTTTCTGCGGGCTTTCAATGCACTATTCCTGGGTTGATTTTAAACATTTTTGACCATTTTTGACATTTTCCCAAATTTACCGATCTTTTCCAAAACTTTCTGCGGGCTTTCAATGCACTATTCCTGGGTTGATTTTAAACATTTTCGACCATTTTTGACATTTTCCCAAATTTACCGATCTTTTCCAAAACTTTCTGCGGGCTTTCAATGCACTATTCCTGGGTTGATTTTAAACATTTTCGACCATTTTTGACATTTTCCCAAATTTACCGATCTTTTCCAAAACTTTCTGCGGGCTTTCAATGCACTATTCCTGGGTTGATTTTAAACATTTTCGACCATTTTTGACATTTTCCCAAATTTACCGATCTTTTCCAAAACTTTCTGCGGGCTTTCAATGCACTATTCCTGGGTTGATTTTAAACATTTTCGACCATTTTTGACATTTTCCCAAATTTACCGATCTTTTCCAAAACTTTCTGCGGGCTTTCAATGCACTATTCCTGGGTTGATTTTAAACATTTTCGACCATTTTTGACATTTTCCCAAATTTACCGATCTTTTCCAAAACTTTCTGCGGGCTTTCAATGCACTATTCCTGGGTTGATTTTAAACATTTTCGACCATTTTTGACATTTTCCCAAATTTACCGATCTTTTCCAAAACTTTCTGAGGGCTTTCAATGCACTATTCCTGGGTTGATTTTAAACATTTTCGACCATTTTTGACATTTTCCCAAATTTACCGATCTTTTCCAAAACTTTCTGCGGGCTTTCAATGCACTATTCCTGGGTTGATTTTAAACATTTTCGACCATTTTTGACATTTTCCCAAATTTACCGATCTTTTCCAAAACTTTCTGCGGGCTTTCAATGCACTATTCCTGGGTTGATTTTAAACATTTTCGACCATTTTTGACATTTTCCCAAATTTACCGATCTTTTCCAAAACTTTCTGCGGGCTTTCAATGCACTATTCCTGGGTTGATTTTAAACATTTTCGACCATTTTTGACATTTTCCCAAATTTACCGATCTTTTCCAAAACTTTCTGCGGGCTTTCAATGCACTATTCCTGGGTTGATTTTAAACATTTTTGACCATTTTTGACATTTTCCCAAATTTACCGATCTTTTCCAAAACTTTCTGCGGGCTTTCAATGCACTATTCCTGGGTTGATTTTAAACATTTTCGACCATTTTTGACATTTTCCCAAATTTACCGATCTTTTCCAAAACTTTCTGCGGGCTTTCAATGCACTATTCCTGGGTTGATTTTAAACATTTTCGACCATTTTTGACATTTTCCCAAATATACCGATCTTTTCCAAAACTTTCTGCGGGCTTTCAATGCACTATTCCTGGGTTGATTTTAAACATTTTTGACCATTTTTGACATTTTCCCAAATTTACCGATCTTTTCCAAAACTTTCTGCGGGCTTTCAATGCACTATTCCTGGGTTGATTTTAAACATTTTCGACCATTTTTGACATTTTCCCAAATTTACCGATCTTTTCCAAAACTTTCTGCGGGCTTTCAATGCACTATTCCTGGGTTGATTTTAAACATTTTCGACCATTTTTGACATTTTCCCAAATTTACCGATCTTTTCCAAAACTTTCTGCGGGCTTTCAATGCACTATTCCTGGGTTGATTTTAAACATTTTCGACCATTTTTGACATTTTCCCAAATTTACCGATCTTTTCCAAAACTTTCTGCGGGCTTTCAATGCACTATTCCTGGGTTGATTTTAAACATTTTCGACCATTTTTGACATTTTCCCAAATTTACCGATCTTTTCCAAAACTTTCTGCGGGCTTTCAATGCACTATTCCTGGGTTGATTTTAAACATTTTCGACCATTTTTGACATTTTCCCAAATTTACCGATCTTTTCCAAAACTTTCTGCGGGCTTTCAATGCACTATTCCTGGGTTGATTTT